>NC_081253.1:31447055-31751743 GCF_030490865.1 Poecile atricapillus | reverse complement strand
ATGCTAATGATATTAAAAATTAGTACTTTCTGAAGAAGAGCATTTATTAAAAATTTCCTGACGGGCTTTAGTTGCAGTTATTTTATTTGATAACGCTTGTAATACTTTATTATTAATAGAAGATCCTAAAAAGGATTCTTAGGAAAAGAACAGGACATTCATGACTGATTTGTCAGCTGACATTTATTAGCTGTGGGAAAGTCACCTTTTGGCAATTATATTTTGCAAATGTAATTCTAGAAGCATAAAGATTGTAAGCACTGAGGTTTCTATAATTAAGGTTACCTTCACTTGCTCTTTATTGAATTAGTTACATTTTTCTATTATAAGGGTGGTATTTCCAGTATTCTGTTCCCATGGGAAATTTTATTTATCAAACTTCATCAGATGCCTTGTTATGAAAATGTATACCCAACTCTTTGCTAAGTTAGCTGATTAGTTTGTATCAAATATCACCATCTGTTCTTATCATCTGACAGAAATACAGATGATCAGGCTAGAGGTGCCTTAGTGCCGGTGTGAGTTGAAAGTTCAGATGTTAGATACACTGGCATAAACCGTATCTTCCTTCCTACCATAGAATTTGAATGAGAAAAGGATTAGAGGTGCTGCTTCTCTGGTTTGTTCCTGTTTCTTTGGGAAGGCACACCCTCAGAATGTGGGAAAGCAGTGTCTTTTTCCTGAGTACAGAACTTGAGTGCTGTGATTATTCTATCTACAGGCTGGTATGCTTGTGCTGCATGGCCACGGTGGGCCATAGCGAGAATGGAGTTAAAATCTGGGAGAGGAGCCTCTGCTGCTTCTCAGATTCCTTTTTACTTGGCAGCTGAGCTTTGTATGGTGCTATAAATCAGGTAGCCATAAAAAGAAAAATCATCACAGAAGGAAGTGGAATCTGATAAACTTCTGTTTACAGCCGAAGTGACTTCCTTTCGAGCTCTCGTCTTCTAGGAAACGGAAATATCGCCCTAAACTGTTTGGTGAATTAATGCCTATTGAATATATTCAATACTTATTCATGCCTCTTGTGATGGAGAATAGACACTTTAATTGGAGACTTGGGCTCTTTGTGCTGGGCACTGTCCAAGTCACATTGAAAAGACTGAGCTGGCTCTAAAGACTTTACATTTTAATATACTAGACAGAGAAAGGAAAGGGCTTTCTTTTTCCTCCATCCTTCCCCAACTGCAGGATACTTGATGCATGTTTGTAATTCTGGCTAGATGCTTTTCTCGATGGAGAACCACACAATTACAGTGTGACTATTCTGACTGTAAATGGACTTTCAGTAAAATTTGTATGTGGTTGCTGTGCTTCATTAAAATACTAGAACCCAACACAGCTTTTAAATCAAGGCATGAAGCATCACATTGAGGGTGGGCTGTAATCTTCAATTTGACCTTGTTCTGTCATTCATTCTAAGGTACATTGATGCAATGTGTTCATCAGGAATATACAGTCCAACTAATGACTGACAGTGGTGTTATTGCAGTGTTTAAGAACTTGGCTCTTGGGCCCTGCATGCACTGTGCCATGCAGAGGAGCATAAACTCCAAGTGATTATAAATAAGTGTTAATAAATTTAATCTACAGGTAAGGGAAACAAATAAGAGACTCTGACATATAGGGGATTAAATAAATGGTCAAGATGACAGATGAAAAATAACCTGTAAAAGCTCCTGAATCCCAGAGTGCCTTTTATCCCATTTTCCCGGAAACAGAAAACTTATGGACTTCAGCATTTCGGTAAGACAAATGACTTAAAACCACAGAATCAGTGATTTAAAATCAAATCTTTGAAACAGTTTCTCATGGCCAGACAACAGGAAGCTTGATGATTCCATGTGATTTTGTACAGGTTTAAGGCAGTCTGTTTAACTACAGTATTAGGGAAGATGAAGGAATGAGTGGAGTTTTCTTGAGTTTGCTGCGTAGTCTTCAAATTATAGTCAGAACCCTGCCTAGTGCTATGAAAGGATGTGAGAAGTGTTCAATGTTTTAATCATATTCTGTCTACAGAGAATACAGGTTTTTTCAGTCCTCCCGAGCTACTGTGTCAGCCCCTGTAAATTACGTGATTCTGACTAATATAAACACATCACATTTTCCTTTATTAATAGTGCTCCGTGTTAGATGTGATAATAAAACACACGTCTTCATTTGTAGCTTGGATTTTGGAAATCCCCATAGACCAATTGAGGAAGTGTAAAGAGACCAACCCGAAATGTCCTGGGAGAATTTCCAAAAAAAGCAAAGCAGCAAGAAATAGGAATCAAAGTAATGCCTTTAATTTTCTATGCCCTAAATTCTTAGAACACAACTACTCTTTCACCTCTCTGGCAGAATCCCAGTGTTATGATTTTGGTATTTTGTAGCTACTGTAGACTGAAAATAATTAAGGCTATAGTAAACTCTCTCTGTTCCTGCCTTATCAGCCCCTGTCCCCCAGCTCTTTAATATTGAATGCTTGTGTTGAGCTCACCTGGAGAACAGGTTTGAATACTGAGAAATAGAATATATACAGCCAGCTGGAGTCTCCTTACTTTCCTTCCCAGTTCTGCGGACTGTGACCTGTGCAGACTGGTTTGGATAGGGATTGGTGGTTTTCTCTCTGCTGCTACCCTAACTTTTGCTCTTGCCTGTTCACGGCCTGGTTTGACTTCAAATCAGTTTGTGATGCTGGCCCTACTTAGAGCAAGATGCTGTTCCAAAAGTTAAGTTTCAAAAGATAATATAAGATGAAAAAGTATCCCCAAGAGATTGTGCAGAAAGCATGCTTATAAATTTTGGGAACGTGTTTCTTAATTCTTATCTTATCTCTTTGAATAAATCTTCTACAGATATGAGACTTCAGAGACATCAGAGTATGATCTCAGAGATCATGGTAACTTGAGATATTCAGAACAATAAAACTAATAGATCCTGCAGTTGCTTCCTCTACTTTGCAGAGTTAATTTGTTTTTACTGTGGGAAGTCCATGGTGGAGTTTACCATATCACTACTATGAGTCTGTGGTCCTAGTGTTTTGGTTTTTTTTCTGATTATTTAAAAGATAAAATATTAGGATTAAAGATCTGATGTCAAGACTTCCCACAATTAGCAAAACTCCTTAATGCTACACTTGTTAAAATAAGTAATTGTGTTGCATTTAGTGGGATTAGATGTGCTGACAGCTTGTTGTGCACTGAAATGATTTACTGGAGACCAGTAAATGCATTCTATAGCTTACCTACTGCATCTTTATTATAATGCTGTTGCTGGTGATATGTGGATAAAGAAAGAGGAATTACAGGTTGCTGTAATGAGTATTTAGAAGATTAACCTTACCAAAATAATTCATCAACAACACACTTCTTGACAATGATTAATCCTTATGCTTTACTAATTCTACAAAGCTGTTGGTTTAAAACACATTATCCCTGAGCATACAATACGGCAGAGCTGATGCTACATAGTCATGGTTCTTAGTATCTGAGACCAAGGTGATAATTTTTTCCTTCTCTGATTTTCCTTGACTGTGTGTGATTGTGCCAATGCCCTCTTCTCTCCCAAAAGGGTGTCACAGGGCTCATCTTGGTTTTGGCTTTGCTGGTCATCCTTCATGAATGGTAAGGAGATTGCTCTGCTTCTCTTGTCTGACAGCTTTGATGATATGAATGCCTGCTTCATGTACTCATACTCCTGTCCTTGCCTCTTTGGTGAACATATTGATCACATATTTGTATAAAATGTTTTCTCATTATATAAGAAATGAGACCCATATGAATAAAACATTATTAGATTCAGTTTAATCTCTTTCCTGGAAACATAGAATAAAGAGTATTACATAATATTTTAATTCATTTTTTTTATGCCTGGCATAATACATGATACAAAACTGACATCTGGGTAAAATTCATGAGAGACACTTCAGAAGTTCTTTTCAGACTAAACATTTCTATGACCAAGCTCTGCAACCATTTAGATAAATGTGCTTGAATCTCTCAGAGTGAAAGGCAAATCTAAGTATTGGTCCATCTCCCTGGGACACATTTTCCTTCCTTTCACACATTTTTCTGGAGGACTTTACATCTCACTCTAAAACCAGCACCTGCTTCTTTCAGCGGTTGTTTTCCTGTCCCAGCAACTATAGCTGGCAACAACTGTGCTAAGCTACAACACACACAAGAGAAGGCTTTTCAATTTGAAAGAGTTTTCATTGCTCAAGCATCTGTTCTTGATATTCCATCAGAAATCTGGATGGAAGTCAGTTGGACCACATGGATTTAGGTGTCTTTCTTGTGAAGTTACTGCATTATACTTTCTAAGAGGTTCAAGGATCTTTTGAAGGGAATTTAACAACAGTCTATTGATTGTCACATATGGTAATTTCTAAACTGCATTTTTGTTTCATCGATTCTATGTGAACATCTTTTTTTTTAAAAAATAATTATTATTCAAACCTGCAAAACATCGGTCTAAACAGATTTTGTTCATTAAGCCTTTTCTTCATTTTGATTATAGTACTAGATCTAGAAATCTGTAATATGCTCATTTCTAGCAGCTCTTCATTTTAATATTTTGTTTCATAAGAGCAGTAGCAGAAAGAAAAGCCCACATAGAGAATACAACTGGGATAAAAATGCATCAGTATCCTATAGTAAGGAAAAAAATGAGCAAAATTCCACTTACTGTTCTTGTTCAAGAGCTACTACAGCAGCCTAAAAGCGGCCTCACAGTCAGCCAAATAATGGTTCAGCTAACTGATTTGTGATGTATATGATGAAATTCTTTTCCACTGGCTTGTGTGAATTTTCCACAAGGCTAGATAATTCTAAAAGACAGGGAAATAATTTCAGATTATTTTTTTTTGTGTAAATAACATAGTTGCATAATTTCGGACTGTTTTATGTAATGGCTATTAGATCTCATACACAATTAGGTTTTGGAACCATCATGTTATTTCCAGTGGGTACAAGCAAATTTAGTATCCGTGTTGCTGGAAAGTCACTTGTGCCTGTCAGCACATCTGTCCTGGGCAGAACAGAGGTGCTGACACCACACTTGCCTGCTCTTGTGTTCCCCTCAGGCTGATGCCCTTTTCTCTATTGGTCTTAAGCAAACTGAAGTAGAAATGTTGCAGATGTCTCTAGAGATAATAGAAGGGTTTTCAGTGGACATCTTCCATAGTCTCAAACAAGTTTCTCTTTTTAAAATACTGAGTAGTTTATCTTGGTTGGTGATAAAAAATGGTTGCAAAAACCACCAAAAATTCCCACATAACTTATTAAAATCTGGTTTTGCATGAAAAGAATGAGTAAGGCAGAGGAAACAATGGTGTCAGAAGATTAATTTGTGTTGAGTTGTGTTATGAGTTTTGCTATGGACGATGCTTATTATGCCTGGGCTTGTGCAGTGACCTGTACATATGCCAAGCTGCCCCTCTGACCCCTTCCCCCTACACACATTTACTGTTGCTGGCTTAGAAATGTACTCAGGATTTATCTTGAAGGCTGTCCAGAGTCTTGAGCCAGCTGTTCATGCTTTCTGCAGGTCTGTGGGAGTCCCTTGGAGTGTAAATGCTCTGGACTGCTCACCAGGAGCCAGTAATGCTCTGAGAAAGTGCTGGTTTTTGAGAAGAATTCTTTTGCTTTAGAAAGGAGCAGAAAGTGTTTATCCTATGTTTAAAATGCTCTAGTTAGCAGCAGCAGCAGAGTCCACCTGCTCCTGAGTCACATACAGTGCAATGTATGTTGGGGTGATGTAGCTCAAAGACATTACTTCTGGTAGATTGTTTTCCTTGACAATTTAGCTGCTAATATTTCAAGTTCTTTGCTTAATGAACCATGCACGTAATTACATTATCTATGTGTAATAAGTTTCTCTACCAATGTAAAGCTCAAATATTAATATCACTAGATACCCCAAAGTGTCCTTTTAATTCCCCAAGGTGCCTTATGAAATGCATCTCTGTAATACCTTAAAGGACAGCATATCTGTAACAGTTCCTTCACTTCAGATATTATCTACTTTCTCTTCAGCCTCCTTAGTACCTTCTCTTTAACTAGAGAGAAAGCATAAACTTTGCAACATTTTCAAGAAGCTGTTAACTATTTATGTTAAAATAATAAGCATGTAGAGTCTACAGTAAGTAATAACTATAGTTTCTCTGAACCAATACATAGGGAATAATTTCTTCCTGTATTCTAATTTGTGAGTTTGATAAGCTTTATGAATGGAATAAAAATGTTTTCATGAGCTGTTGGTGGTTTTTAACACTATCCACTAAAGCCTTTGGCTTAATTTTGTAAGGAATCTGAAAATATACCCCCAGGACATTCAAGTTTGGTTAATTAGATTTTGAAATAATCCAGACACATGCACTGTTTTCTTAAGGTTCATTTTTTGGGAATATTTCAGGATCAAAAAAAGGACACAGATTTTTTTTTCCTCTCTTTTCTACCCTGTAGACATATGCACAGCTGGAGCATTTGAAAAAATCAGTTGCAATTTGAAATTAAGTGATAGTCTAACAATAATACCAGAAATCTCTGTACTGGTATTTGGCTTGCAGTTTGTAAAGAAACCTTATGATGTTTGTACCAAATGCAAAATCATTGCTATGAATCATCACACTGCCTTTAGGTTCTCTTTCCTGGGGATTTTTTTCTAAATTAGAGACTGAAAATGTCACTAGTGGTCTTCCATAGTTAGAACCAGCTGTTCAGAAAAATGCAATTTGCAAAGTAAGTCAGAACCACAATAAAAGGATTTTCCATGTCTGTTCCTTCAGAGAATTCTGAGAGGTGTGGCACATTCAGAGTGCAGTTCTGCAAATGGACACTGCCACTTCTGGAGGTAAAATCCCTTGGTAGCCTCTGGGTACATACCATATTCTACAGTTCCAAGAATTTGGTGTGCATGGCTGCCTGGATCAGAATGCAGCTCCTTGTCAGTCTCTTCTCCTGACACCCCTTTTTGGCTGTGGATCCAGGATGCTCATTCCTGGGATAACTTGTGGATATGTGCAGGGCTGCCATTGTGCTGTCATTTTCACCAAGGCATCGGCAGGGAGCCACAGAGAGTGTGTGTTTTCTGTTTGACTGTTGTGACAATACAGGCATGCTGCCTGCACTCTCCTGAAAGACAGAAAAAAGGAATGATCGCTTCTGAAATGATTGAGGGGCAGCAGGAGTACGCTGAGAACTGACTAACAGCTGATCCAAATAAAACACCTGTAGCTGTATGTGCAATAATTATAGATAGAAAAGATTATAGGCTTGTTCAGGTACTGCTCTTTGCTTGCTCTACTTGAACACTACTACTTCCATGTATTTGTTTTGGTCAGTGTAATGGTTTGTTCGATTACCACTCAGTGCCAGGTAGCTTCCCCATATCCTTCCGTAGCTTTCTTGAGGCCCATTTGTGTTTTAAAATTGAAGATAAACATGCAAAACCATCAACAAGGATATCAGGGTTATGTATTTATCTCACAAGAGCAAATTTAAAATGTCACTCATAAAGCACAATTAATACTGTTTACCTATATAGGTTTACACTGCTTGTGGAAGCCAGTCAATGAAGAATTATCTTTGACCTAAATGACAGCCATCTACATTTTACTTTTACACCAGTAAGTTCTCCATTGCCTTCTCATTCTTATTGCACTGAAGATAATGCCTAGCAGTTCAGAGAATCAGAATATTTAAAGTTTTTTTCCTAATTTTTCCAAGTATCTTAATTTCCCTAATGACATCATACTTTTCAAATGTAGCTGTCAGCTATATTAGATGTCATTGTATGTAATTATTTGAAATCTGAAACCCTGTGCACATTCCTTACACAGCAGATCAGCATTTTCATTAAAGGACAAGAATACAGGTTTTCTAAGACAGACTTTTTCCTGAGGACCACTATTGGAGAAGTTAGCATATATGTTAATTAAAGACATGCAATTAGATTGCTCAATTGCTCAGCAAAGCCTCAGCATTTTCAAGCCACTTTTATCTTAAAACATACCACAAATAATGGGCTGTACTCTTTATTGCTCAACTAGATATTAAGCCATACAATCTCTTTCTGATTAAATTTCCTAATTAAATAAAGCAGCTTTATAAATACTTATAAATACTGACCACAACCAAAGCTGGCTGAGTTGTGCTCTGGTTTGGCTTGAGGTTTTTCGGGTTTGTTTTTTTTTTTTTTGAGAAAGGTACAAAATTCAAAAGCAGGTTCCTTGGAATATGAGAAGTCTTTTAAGTAATCCTTGACTAATTAAAGATTCTGCATCAAACTCCAGCAGTAAAAAACTTTTAATTATGATAACATCCTGGTATTTTGAATTTGTCCAACTATTCAGAGAATCTTTAGTAAAGTCATCAAAAAAATCCAACTTGCAGTGAATATTAAATTTCTGTTTGACCAATTTCTCTGGCTGAGACAGCTGTCTTTCAAATGAGCCACTTTTTTTTTTTAATCAATAGAATTTATCTTCCAACAAATGTTAGGTTATTTAATAGGAAATTTATGAATTATAAATTATAAATAATAAATTATAAATTATAAAGTATAGGAAAAGACAGTTATGAAAATGTGGAATGCAGATTTATGCATTTTAGATTTTCATATTTAAGGCAAAGATTGAGGAAGCACATAAAAAGACACCTCTATTATCTATAGGGGAGTTCTTGGATTTACAGTTCCAGTTTTTCTGTTTATTGAAATACAGATTTTTAAGTGTAAGCTATGAGTTCCTCCTGTCAAAGTTTATGACTTACAGTAGATGTTTATATGAGTATCAGCAAAATAAAACTTTCACAATTCAGTAGTTTAGTAATCACATGCCGACACAAGCTGCAATAGTGCATTCCTTTTACGTGCCATAGTGCTGTTCTGAAGGAGAAACACTCTTTAAAATCAGCCATATCTGATCAAACCCCACCCAGTCTAGCCCTTGTGAAGATGCTGTGGAGCTATCTCCTAAAAGGATATCTTTAATTAAAGAGATGCCCGGCTCTGCAAAATGATCTCCTAACCCTGCAGGGCCAGAACAATGAGTGACAGGAAAGAAGTAACTCTATTTTGATATGGGGGACTCCTGTGCAGAGGAAGGAAAAGTCTCATCAGGAGAGCTTCCATCTGCTTCAGGATGTACTGAAATTGAAAGGACTGCATGTGCCAAGGACACACTTTACAAACTTTTATCTGTGCTGTGTGAAGGGATTTCTTTGTGTTACTAGGCTTTACAGCAGATTTCTATAAATCTGATGGTCTAAGAGATTACTAGAAATTCTGTTTATGATCAGCTTCTGATTTAACATCCTAACTGTACCCTGCACTGAATTCTGGTCTAAGCCTCCTAGACATTCTTTGCTGCTGCTGTTCCGTGTTGCACAGCACCAGTAACTAATCACTAAGTGTGAATGACAATGATTTAGGATTACCATGGTGGCACAAATGCTCTTTTGGAAACAGGTCACTGTGGCCTACTCTTCCACTTACCAGTGTACTTTGTTAGATTAGCATTGCTGACAATTGATTCAAAACTAAGTAGCTCTAAAAGGATGAACATTTTTCTTTTAGTTGTGCATATGTTTTTTATTCAACCCCTGGGTAAGATGTTCAATACCTAGTGGATAGATTTATTGATGTAATTTTCTTTGTGATTTGCCTACAAAACTAGGAACTAAAATTTAGATAGACTCAGTAGACCCAGAGCAATTATAATTTAGGGCAGGGAGAAAATTATTTTTTGTAAAAAGGACTAATTGTTCAATCTAGTTAACACAAGCCTTTTCTATCTTCAAAGATGATTTCCTTTACTATTGCACAATGCAGCCTGGAGATACTGTAACAACCATCTAATTAAAAACAACCTGAATTGCCATGGAGACCAAAAAATAGAAATGCTTGCCATAGACCAAGTAAGGAATAAACCGGGCTGGGAATGTCAAGATACCATTTCTGGAATTTTTATATATGTAAACATAGTTACATGTAGTTAAGTCTCTGGTGTACAAATCCACGTATCTATGGCCTGGGCTGTGTCAGCACAAGTGCAACCAAGGTATTAAGGGATGTGATTATTATGCTCTACTCTACCACTCATTAGGCCATACATGGAACACTGTCCAATTTTGGTCTCCCTGTTTCAAGAGACATTATAAAGCTGGAAAGGATCCAGCAGGGAATTACCAGGATGATTAGAGGGTTCTAGAACTTGAAAAATGAAGAAAAATTGAAGGAAATTGGTGTGCTGAACCTAGAGAAAAGGATGCTTAAGGAAGGAAATCTTATTACAGTGTTGCAATACTGGAAGGTATTTATAGACAAGACAGAGGTTCTTTTGTCACTCTTCTTCATGAGAAAAATTAGACACTGGAACAAGTTACCCAGAGAACTGGTGGAGTGTCTCTCACAGGAAATATTTAAGAAATATCTGCATAGAGCCCTGGATAACATAACCTAAAGCCCTATTTGCAACAGAAGATTAAACCAGATGATTTCCAGACTCCCTCCTACCCTAGGCTTTTCTATGGTCCTGTGCTCATGAGAGTAGCTTAGTCAGTGGCAAAACAGATGGGATGGTCAAGTCCACTATGGGCTAAAGTGATTGAGTCTCTGAAATAATGCATCTTACCCTTTCCCTTCATTTGTGTGTGTGCCTTTGCTGTCTGCAGATTCACACATTTTGAGGTCACTGATATTACCCATAGCACCCAATCCAGCCCTGACCCTACAGCTACCACATTGTTGTCATGCAGCCTTAGTGGACTACTTACATGGATTTATGGAAACCTTGTCAAATTTCACCAAAAAACACCTTTTTTTTTTTTTTTTTTTTTTTTTTGTTTCTTCTCAGTAAGTACAATGGTCTCAATGGGAAGATAGGAACCTTCTTTCTGAGATACACCAGGGTTGTTCACAAAATTTAGATGTCTGAGTACTTTGTATGAGAAGCATCATACCCCTTCCACTGGGGAGGTGTGTTTTACAAACTTAAATCTCCTAAACCTGTGACTGTTTGCTATTATTTCTATCATCATCATCATTGTTATTATTATTGTTATTATGTTATTTCTTATGTCCTTCCTGAGAGACTGATGGCTGCTTTACAGCATACAAGCCTCAGAGCCTGTCAGGGTGAATGATGAGGACTGTATGAAATTGTACCCTTTCTGAAAATCTCAGTTGTTTCTTCTTAAATTCTGGTAACAGTCATGCAATGTGGCCAAGTATTTCTTATTGAGAAAGCATTTCATAGGCAGCTGCAGTCAAACACCTCTGCAAGAGATGTTTATAAACAGAAGTATAGATTCTTGCTGGAATAGCTGCAAGTGGAAGTTTTATTTAAAATTCTTAGTGTTAAAAAATTAATGTTACACTTTTGCAGCCAAAATTTGTATAAGAAATATCAAAAATATAAAAGAATACTGAAAAAATTTATTTTATTCTAAGGAAATTGTTATGGGGGCTAATACACTAAGTAAGCATTCTGTGACTCCTACTCAGCTTGTCCATCAGATTGGGTCTTGCCTTACCTAGGGGAAGGGATTCTTGAGCCTTATATTAAGGAAAATGTTAGGCCTACATCTGAGTATCGCTTGAATCTCTTGGTATTGCCTTCCAGCATGCATTCTGGGGGAACTACTTTAGTAACAAATGATTTGCTTGTAGGGGTTGGGACCAGAGCCTGGGCAGCAAAGTGATACAAATACACCTGCTTGGTTTACGTCTCCCAAGTGTATTCTTGCTCAGGTGTAGCAGACAGGCAGTGTGAAAACCTTGTGACTTGCAGGTATAAAAATCGTCTTTCCTCCTTTTCTAATTTTAGTGGCCAGCCATCACATGGAAAACCTCAAACCTAAACATTTATGTTTTCCATCTTTCACTGATGCCTCAATATTTGATTAAAAAAGCTTATTTTGGTGTAAGATGATCAACAATATACAGAGCAGGAGAAGAATAACAGGTAAAGGCATGTAAAGGCTATAGTATTAGCTCATTTATTGACTCCATTTTTCCAAGTGAAAGCAATTGAAGGGCATTATGAATTATGGAGTCTGCCTACATTCAGAAGGTCATCTTTATATTATTTTAAAATACTGCACTAGTAATCTTAAAGTTAACACTTATCTAAGAAGAGCAGACAGCTGAATTCCTTATGCACTTGGAATACAAAAGACAAGTACACATCATCAGAGACAGGTTTCATGTCACTGTCATTAATTAGAAGAATAAATGAATCTATGAAGAATGTATTTATTGTACAGCTGCACAAGAAGCTGATTTTCTTGATTTCTTTGTGATGCATAGGAGGATTGAAGGCAAAGAGAATGCAAGGGTGCATTCTGTTCCCCACATATTAGTTCTGTCTCAAGAAAAATTTGGATTATTGCGAAACACAGCAAGTAGGAAGATAGCAATAGAAACCACGGGTAGTAGAGAAATGTCTAAAAAATCATCAGGCTGGGCATCAGCAAAATTTATGGCTGACATGAAAAAAGTAAAAAAATGTATAAAGGTTTTTCACTCTCATACCAATGAACTGTCAATTAAATGTATACACCATAGGATATCTTTGGGATATAGTGCAATATATCACTTTAGGGGAGAGACAATATATCACAATATATCACAATAAGGGGAGAGACAAGGAACAGATATGAATAGATGGGAAGGGAAGGAAATACTACAAAATTGAGGAAGAGGCTAATCCTGTATATTATTTTATTTTCTTGGAGGGAGAAAATATTATATTCAAACTGAATTCCTTGCCAACAGGTTGGGCCAAATCTCATTCTTGACATCTCATCTGACTTGTTTTACATTTGAAAGAGATGATTTTCAAATTCCTTACAAAAAATAGGAACAAACATTTCTTGGTTTGTAAAGTGTTGCTTGTTAACTCTGGTGAAATTGTTAACTCAGAGCTAGTTTAACACAAAATGGTGTAATTTACAAAAGATTTAATGTGATTCCTCATTAAAAAGGAGTTTAACTTCACAAGTGTCCTGGAAGCTGGGCTGTACCTCTTGTGTGGTGAGGCAGACATAAAGTAAGCAGAAGCAGATTTGTTTCAGAAAACAGAGGTCTTTGTTACATGATGATCTTGCTTAAATCTAAGGGTCATATTGTTACTGACAACCTCTGGTATCTCCCGTGGAGATGCTGCCAGTTCAAATAATGAGTTCCTTATCTCCTTTCTATTCCTCTCCCCCATTTTGATTCCGCATCTGTTTTCCTCCATATGTCTTATCTGGGCAACTGCTGGCCTTTCTTTAAAGTTTGTCTTTTCCTTCTCACTATTTTTATATGCTTGATGGATCATTGCATATAAGAACCCTTGTAATAATTTCTAAATCTACTGTAAGTTTATATGTTCTGTAATAAACTAGTTCTTTGATTCATTTTTCCAATTTCTGCCCTTTCAAGGTAAGCCTTAATCTTGTTCTTTTTTATAACAGTAAAGCTATTCTCAGCCTGTTGACTTTTGAAGATAAATTAATTCCTTTCTTTTTGATACTAACATCAAAAATAAAAACAAAAAATCCCCCTTGAAATCTGAAGATACAGCTGTAAGGCATATCTCATCTCAGAATCAAAAGATTCTCATTTGAGAAGCAGTAAAGATAAGGACAAGAGCTGGCTTCACACTGGAAGGAGAAGGAATTTCAATGTTCACCGACACAATCCTTCTTACACCTAACAGGCTGGACACTTCTGTGAAATCTTTCAAAACAGCAATTGCCATAGAAGGAAAAAGCCAGCTTGCAGGCAATACCTTCTGTAACATCAACACCCAAATCCTAGCCCAGAAAACAAATGTTTCTTTACTACTCAGATGTTCTCAGCAGAATCATAGAAATTAGCCAGGAACTTATGCTAAGGGCCAATGTTCTTTGGGGAAAAAATCTTGTATTTCAGAAATCTGAGACATGTTCTGCCGACAAAATTAATGATATTACAAAACATTATTATAATTACTCATGCAGAACTTGATTGATGCAGTATGTTCTGAAAGTTCCCATCATATTATTCATAATTGTCTTCTTTCGAAGAGCAATGAGATGTTCTGACTATACAGTTTCCCTTCTGGGAAGGAGTATTTTGTGTTTTGCAAGTTTTTAAAAAAATTATTCATGCACACAACAGTAACACAAAAGGATAATTGTGGTTTAGAATTGCTGAAGTATGTCAGCTGGGATGGGCTGCTTTACTTATTAGGGCTGTCTACACTGCAGAGAAACATATTTTGAAGTACAAAGAGGTTCTGATATACTTCAGTGTATTTACACTCTGTAAGCAATCCCAGAAGAGCTTTATCAATCTGTTCACAACACTACGGTTTTAATATTGCGTTATGAAGCCTCAGAAATCAGAGGTGGGTGCTCTATCTCATCTTAGAGGTGTGTGCATTCATATAAAGCCCCATCCCCTTCTTTGATGCCTCTTTTCTTCTTAATTTAAGATTCATGTGGTTTTAGCTATGGTTAGAGGGAGCCTAGTTTGATCAAAATGTTGCATTTTCTAGATTTTTTTCTAGGTTTGCTCAGCTTTAGAACTTTTCTACATTGTTTTGTTGCCTAGAGGTTAAACATAAACCTGGAATGAAAACATCACCTGTTTTTTTTCCAGTCTGAGGTAGAGATACATTAAAGACAGCTTTAAAGAACCTGTTTCTCTCTTATGTAGAGCTGTGGAGTTGGTGTGGTTTTGCTTTGTTTTGTGGACAGAACAAAGCCCACTCAAAATCATGGTATTTTTTTAATGACTATACCCCAATTATCTTATTCTAGGGTTTTTCTTTTCACTCCCAATAATTTAGTTACATTTTTATAAAGAAGGGTATACTAGACCTGTGTTAGATGGAGAACTAGATTGTAAAGGGCCTGGTTACATTACACAGTACTGAATAGTCCTGAGATCCCCAGACAGTCCTACTAAATTGTCTTATGGAAATATGTATCATAAAGCTATTAGAAATACTGGCTGGGGTCTTGGAAATTATACAGTTGTCTTGTTATAGCCCTGCTGCAGGACTCATTAGCACTGTTTCTCAAATGAAGATATCTATTATAGCTTCAGGTCTGGAGTTTGAGTGGGTCAGCCCAGTGCTGTCCTGAAAGACTGAGCAGTGAGAATATTCCTAGTGGCTCTAATTCCATGGAAGATCAAGGTATAGAGGGTGTGGACTCTCCTTTGGAATGGGTTTGGAATATGGAGAAGGAAAGCAAATTGACTGAGAGCACAGAACCACTCCAAAATAACAAATTCTAGACTCAGCTTGAGTAATTTGCCCAAAATTACCCTAGGAATTTCAGGAGTTCAGTTCCCTCTCCTCTGTCCAAGCCCCAAGGACACACATACTAGAACACTGCTTTTACTACATTCTGTGTTCCTTACTCTCTGTGTAGTGTACAAAGTATAGTACTAATCATATTGCTGTGTGGTTCCTTGGACTTTTGTGGTTTCCTAGTGTTAATGGGATTTTCTGAAAAGAGAAACAATGCCAGGATTTTCAAGAATTCCAGCAAGGACACAGGGGAGTTGGATGGAACATTTCCTCTGTTGTATGTCATAATGCTCAGCTTTGATGGTCTGGTGTTCAGGCTCCACATGTGCCATTCAGGGTAGTGAAGCAATACTCTGGTTCAGATTCCATCTACGGTATGAAAATTTTAGCCTCTTTCCAAAATTACAGGAATGTAGAAAAATAGGGTTGGAAGAAGCCTCAAGAAACCATTTAGGCTATCCCCCTGACAAAATCTGTTTGTTCCATAATTTTTCTGACAGCATTAGAAATTATTAGGTAATAGCCTAAAACAAAAAGAATCATATAAAAAATCTGATTTACATTCTGGGTGAAATTTGCCCTTATGCAGAAGCCAGCAGAAAACATCCAATTTTTTCTCTTAATGTTACATTAAGATCTAGGCTGACACAATCCTTTATAATCAATGTGGGTGGGCAGTTGCTGGCAAAGAAGGGTTAGATCCAGAAAGGAATGAATCTCTAGTGGGAATGAGCCTTTTACTTAGTCCACAATGTGGTGTGCTTGATTTAGTAGTTTTCTTCTAATGGATTAAACTTGCTTTACCTCATAAATCACATAAATCACATATTTCCACATTGCTGTCAGTATAACAAGTCAAACTGAGGTTAATGTATGATTGATTAGCCCATAGCTGGCCATAAGATTGAGAACCGTGATTCAGAGCTGCTCAGGCTCCTGGATTTTAAAGTAAAATACCAATACTCTCGAGTTTCCTAGCTTAATGTAATGAAATTCTCTAGAAGAGCTAAGAACATATAATTCCATAAAGGGTATGCTGCAAATGGGCTTGAGCTATTTTGTGAAAGATGATGAACTGTTCATTTTAATGCCTATTTGTCTCTGTGCTTTCTTATTTTAAGGACTGTATCTGAGGGTTGCAGATATATTTATGGCAATAATAACTATTCATTGAGCATACTTAAACTTTAAAGAGTATTGATAACTTTACAATAAAAAAGCTGTGTTAAAGATTTTAAAGGGACAGGAATAGAGGCTGATATGAATAATATAACTATTATAATTATTATATTTTATTGTCATCTAAATTATTATATGAATTTTCATACCTTTGAAAATTCAATTCATATTAGCTGAAGATCTGCACATTTCCGTTTCTCTGAAGAGGATGAGGATAAAATGGCAGCAAAATTGCAATGTCTCTGGTAGTCTTTGTGTGCCAAGAACATGCATAGATGGTAGATGTTCTTCTTCACCATGAATATGCATTTATATTTATATCAGAGATAAGGTATAATATTTGGGCGGGAAAGTACAGCAATTGTACTGTTTTAAAGACATACCAGGTTTGGAGTATACAGAATACCAAATTTTATAGTAGTGTAACCAAATCCCAACAGGATTTTAAATAATTAAATTTTATTCTTTGGAGGCAGTAAAAGCATCCTTCCTTAAGATTTAGAATTCTGAGAAAGGATATAATTTTTTTTTTTTTTTTTTTTTTTTTTTTACTTAACCCCTTAGAGATCTCTCTAGACTGGATTTCTAATATGAAGATCTTTTTTTTTTTTTAAGAAGTACACACAAATGATGAAATGCAGTTGTCACAATGGAGCAATTTAGACAAAGAACCACCTGCTTGTCTTGGAATAGTTATGTTGTACCTTCCCCAAAAATTATTTGTTAATTTAATGCTGTAGGTATGGTGTGTTAGGGAGGTTTCCCTAAAGGGATGTCATAGGCATAATTATGTTTCAGTGTGAAGCAGATGGAAGGCAGCTGTGGTAAATGGCAGTAAATTAGTGTTATTATTTCTATCAAATATTGTCACAGTAAAGCCTTCTTTAATATGCTTGGAGAAATGCAGGCAAGAGCTTCTCGATTTCTTTGTGGCACAGAGTTACCTCAAGGGGAAAGGAACAAGTCCAGTTACCATAACACCTGTTCCATTTTCTAAGCTCAGGAAGGGCTGCAAAGAAAAGTTGTCTAGAGTTTCAAGCAGTCACTTCAGCCTAGGTTTCTCTTCAGAATTATATATAAATTATGACTATGCCTGGAAGCTGATGAGAAAAAAGAATCACCAGCATGAAATCATTACCTTGTAGTTAAATAATTCTTCTGAAGTAGATTAAGGTGTTCCACACACTGGATGCTTTACCTTTTTAAGGCTTGTGGTTTATTGTTTGTTGAAGCTCCTGCGTTATAGCAAAGTGACTATAGAGTTTCATGACACTGTGATCTCTGCTTGCCAGAGTATAAGACCCTGCATACTTTTCCTGTGATATAAAGAGTGGAGCTATAAATACTCAAAAGCTAACATTATAGTAAGGCTTGTAAGGTATTTCTGTAATGTGAATTTAGGCCATTATAGAATGGGTTTGAAAAAATCAGAATGGTGGGATTTTTTTGGAAAACAATACAGACAACTAAAAGCTGACATTTATTATTTTTTCTTGCTCAATTCACTGAATTGTAAAATTTGGCACATACCCCCAAATCATTCCTGTCTGGAACATCAAAGTCACACTCCAACTCCCATATTAGTAACCTCTGGATTTTTCTAATCAACAACCTGAAGCAGGATCTTTCCTGGGAATCCTCAGGGGAATCAAAATGGGAAGTTTGGTGGTTTGGTTCTGTTTTAATGTAAAAAGTTGTATAATCTGGCCTGTAAGTATAGGAGGCTGTTGCTAAAACAGCAAAGTCTGGTGGGGCAATGTGGGGTAAGGTGTTCTTTGGCACTGAAAATGCTGGGAAATGATTGGCAGCAGGGATATTGCTTCTCTGTAATGAAAAGAGAATGCATGCAAGGATTCATTTACAGATTAATTTGCCAAATCTCTTCTGATTAAATATTTCCTCACTAAACCTTTTATCCATCTGTTTCTCTGGAAGTTTTTAAATATTATCAGTTTCACTTTAAAATAACCAGTGAGCTGGTTTCTTGTCCATATGCAAGTTTCCAGAAGGAAGAGAATATATGGGTTATTTACTAGTGCTAAATCTGATCTGTTTCTCCAACTCTCCTTACCTTGTGTAGTTTAAAACCTTGGAAATCAAAGAATATTTTATATGTAAATCATTAGTGAAAGAAATAAAGAGCAGTAAGAAATTAAATAGTCAATCAGAATGTCTGATTTTCTTTTTATCCTAAGGAGGGTAAAAGTACTTATGGAACTTTGTACAGACATACTTATGACACTAAATATAGAATAGACATAAAATATGATGGCATTCCTTTGATTCTTTTTACTGAAGCTGGGAAGTAATGCAGGTTTCTTATGTTCATATTTAGCTTCAGGCAGTGAAAATCTAACCATTCCATGTGGAATAAATGAAATATCATGAAATGAAATTGTTTCTGGTGTGATAAGATTACAGTTAGTATAGGATTGACAGTTAGTTTTGTCTTCTAGTCATATTTTATCACTTTTTTTTTAAAATCCTCATCTTTGCAGATAATTTAAATTTATAAAGCATCGTACTGATGTGACAAAAAAAAAAGTACCAATAATGTGGTATTTATTAATACATTAAAATAAAATCTAGACATCTGTTCACTTTTAAGTAATTTAATTACACCTTTTTGCATTGTATTTAGATTGTTTTCTAGTTTTAATATGTGAGGGGACAGAAATTGATTATCAGAATTTTTTAATCAGCATCATGAGCCATCAGGATTAATCACCAGGATTATTTAAATTTTCCAGGTTACCTGTAGTACCTTTATTGAAGTAATGCACGTTTTGTCTGAGCCACGTGCAAGAGAACTGAATGTGATTTTTGTTGTGAACTTTCCAAAATAAATTGAATACACTTGAAAAAGCAGAGACACAAGCATTGACTGTAATATTACACTACTGAGGTCAGGAGGGGTTGATTGTGCATTTTTCCAAAATGGAGACCAATTTTTTCTTTTTTATTTTCCAACATGGTTCTTATAATTGAGGTTTTAAATTTCCTGTTTTCTCCTGGGCACATTGAAATCATTTGCTTCAGTCCCTCAATAGCATTTTTTCAGTCAAGATAAATCACAGTGGAAAAGAGTAAAGTGGGAAGAAAAGCGGAAGGGGGCACATAACTGCACTGCCCACAGGGGTGATCCCCAGCTGAGACCCTCTTTGCTCTTTCCTCCCTCTTCCAGCAGAGAGAAGGTGCAGTCCTCAGCTCAGAGGCTGCCTGTTAACCAGCTGGGAGAGCATCATGAGACATTTAGTTATACCTCACATAAGAATTTAAAATTTCCAAGGTAGTGCAGAGCTCTTAGGACTTTGTCATTTAAACCCTGACTGTGTGGGGCGAGAGCACAAATGTCTGTTCTGCCATCAGCCCCACAGCTGTTCCTCCCACTCAGGTGTTTTCAATCTCTCTAAAACTGACTCCTGGCAGCCAATTAATTACCTGCTGGGGGGACACCGTTCTTTCCACTCACAAAGGGAGCAGTCGCAGTCGGAGAAGGAACTGGGGAATGGCTGGGTATGTCAGAAAAAGAAAGAAAGTGAATATATTTTACAACGGATATTACTGGTAAGGAGATTAAAAAATTGAGCTAAATGCTTGGGATGGGACGCTAAAACGTTTTTTCAAGTATTCATATCTCACCAAAATAAGATATTTGTTTGTTTTATGAGTGTGCACTGGTATAAATAGAATTATTGTAAAGTAACTTTGTTTGAGTAGCTGATGCAGTTATTTGACTTATTTTTTTCAGAATTTAGGTTGGAAGGTTTCAGTGACTTCTCTGTATGTTATCAAAACTTGAAAAATTCTTTCCTGTAGGTTCCCTTCCCCTTCAAATTTTGCAAAAGCAAAAATGACTAAGAGGAATCCTTGAAAATATTTAGATGTGTAGTTTTTCCCCTAGAAAAAAAAAGCCTTCTTTTTGGGAAACATGAAGTGTCTAAAGGTTAACTCTTGCTTAATGCTCAGGCCAAAAATTTTAGCTAAAGAAGTTATGTTTACTTTTTGTTTAAATGTCTCTGTATGTGTCTACAAATGTGCTATTACTGTTAGTATGTCATAAAATTCTTGAGGCACAGGGGTGAACAGATGAAGAGCTCGGAAACAGTAAATTGATCTCATTTTTTAGGCAGCTGAACCTCTGAGTATTGAAACTATATATATAAGTCACACTGTTTGTATGAAGATACACTAATCCTGAGAGATGTGATTAAAAATGTACCCTTTTTATTTTTTTTTAAAACTGCATCAGAATCTCTTGTGTTGTCTGCCACAATGGTTTACATTTGTAGCTGATTTAAATGTGTTTAAGCTTTGAAGTTTCCTTGTTACCTCTATTTCTTCATATTTTTTTGTTTGCTGAAATGTATGGAAGTTCATGCAATATGTTTTTGGTAGACTTTTTGTAGAATGCCAATAATTTGTACAGACTGACTTTCCTCTTAACTTCTCTCAAACTGAGGCAGCTAGAAAGCAGTAAAGATAAAACATGGCCATAAGAGCACACCCTGCAGTACCTCTAGCTCTACTGTCCTTCTACATTCTGTTTACCCTGCATTTTTAAGAGTGGGGTGCTAAGATGAGGGCATAATTGTGAGAAGTGTGCAGGTGCTCGTTTCTCTGAGCTCTGCATGCAGGTAATGAAGCTGACTCATTAAGGATGTATTAAGAAGCCCTGTGTCAGGCCAGCAGTCTCTCTCTAGGAGTGGCAAATAGATGTTGCCACAGCTTGTGCACCTGGCCCCTAACTGCAAATCATTCCCATTTGTGCTGCTGAATCCATTGGATTACGATGAAACTATTTGTTCTATTTTTTGTTTTTGTAATATTTACCCAGTTTAGCTTTCACAAAAGACTTCATTTGCTATTTTTCCTAAGCTGGACCAAAGGTAAATCTGTTTGTCATGGCAGAAATTTGATCTACTGTATGTTTTTTGCTTTTAAGAAATTGCCTGTTGAACTACGTCTTTCTGTGTGTAGCCTGATTTCTATTGTGGGTTTAGAGGGCTGCAAATAGTAGTTTTATATGGAAAACATACTTCATTGCCAACACACACGTTTTTTGAATCACTTGAAAGTTTTATGTAAAACTGCATGTTTCGCTTGTCAAGCTGCAGATATTTTCATATCTACTTGTGTTTAATCAATTCAAATGAGGAATGATAGTCAAGCTGGTTGTGAGTCACCCCTAAGCTCTAAAGCTAGTCATTCTTGCCAGGGTTTAGCCATGAAAGTTTTCAGGGCCAAATTGATTACCAGCTTTATATGCTCAACCCAGTTCAGTTATAGGCAGGAATTTGTTAGTTTTGTCTGAGTTTGAGTTCTTAATTAATTTTTAATATCTGTAACTGAATCAGTCAATGTTATCGCTAAGAAAAATCTGGAGCTGAAGGAATCTGAATTGTCCATAATTAATGTTTATGCACACTCAGCTTGTTCCATTTCTTACTTTTTGCTCCATGAACTTATCTCTCATAGTTTGTTTCTTTTGCATTCTGTTTCCTAATCACTTTAATATTCCCACCCTTCTATTTTTCACTTTATTTTTATCTGTATTTGGTTACTTATCCTCTTCACTCTCTTACTGCAGAACTGAGCATCCATGGAAGAGATGCATTTCTTTACCATTTTTTTCCTCCCTGCTCTGGTTTCTCTTGCTGTAACTTGGTGTGGATGCTTATGTACATCAGAACCCTGCTAATGTGATAACATTTGCTGACTCGCTGCAGAAGCTCAGGATCAGCTTTCCATAGTCCCAGTTGGTTTTATGGAAGAACAAGTTACGGCTGTGGCATTGCTTTCCTATGTTTCCTGCTGGTATATGGATCCAGCACCATTAGTTGCCAGTGTAATTTACAAGAAAAGTGCCTTTTTTTCAGAAAACTGCACAACAGAGGTTGTTTAGAACAGTTATGTTCTAATTCTGTGTCTCAGGTTACCCAGTAATTATTAGATCCAGAAGATAGCCTGGCCTTGGGGATATGTAATTCCTTCTGTGGTGAAGAGAGATCAGACTTTTCCCAGATTAGGAATACTAATGAAATGATACTCACTGGAAAATTAATTTCTCATGTATTGTAAATAAGGCCTTCTTTCCTTCTCCCTGACTCCAGCAACAGTGGCTGTTTTTGGAAGGATTATGTAAGGCCAAGTACTTGGTTGTCAGTACTCTGCATTTTTTCTGGTCTTTGAGTAGCTCTTAATTAAGGAGGTTGATTCTTTCTAGCACAAGTAACTATACATGTAAAAGACGATATTGTAATTTGGAGAGCTGTGTGAAATAGACTATGTCTCTGATGACAAGCAACTTCTAAGAAATGTCATATGTTAAAGAAACTCTGATAACAGAACAAAGATTCTCTGGAATGTAATTCTGTGGAATATCTTGATTTTTCATTTTTAAATCAATACTGCACCTGGTAGTGTAATATAAGTGGTCCCATTCTAAAGAATGGGAAATTGAGATAGTGAGTGCAGGCCTGTCACTTGACAGAATAACTTGGAGAAGAGCTATGTGACTTGAACAAGTTTGAACAATTCATAATTGGAACTACTGAAACAACACTACCTTTCCCTTGAAGGCTATCCAGATTAGTCTACTACTCATCCTAGAGTTTTAAATCTTTACAATTTTCAAGTTATGTTTAGCAAGTTTATTAAAAAATATGCTCCCTTTAAGCTTCAATGTTTTGGTTGAAGTTTCATTACAGCTAAATTTAACCATTGCCAGCCAGTTATTTCAATTTCTAGTCAAAACTCAAGTTTTCCTGTTGCATTCCATGTCATGTCAATGGTCATAGATGCCATCTTTCCCATATTAATTTTGAAAACATGTGACCATTAGACCAAAAAGTCTAATTTTCATAAGGAATATTTGCCTGCAACAAATGTCAGATAGCCATAATGATGTTTTTATTCTATATTTTCCGCTCAGCTTCATTTTGTCAAGCTATCTGGATAAGAGTTATTTCAGTTGTAATTAGACCAGTATTAATCATGTCCTGTCATTTCTATCCCCTCATGAATACTAGAGGAAAAGAACATTAGACAGACATGGAGCAATGAGTGCTGGCTGCTCCCTGAGAGAGGGTGAGCCAGGAGATGAGGGTGGTTAAGCAGCCAGCAGCACCCGAGTGAGGGGAACAGAGGGCAAGCACAGCCTGGGGATGGCCAGGCAGGGCTGTTGGGCACAGTGGGCTGGATACACAGCACCCAGCATGAGGCAGGGGCTGGGCCAGACCCCAGCAGGAGGTGCAGCTCAGGTCAGGGGATGATGGTAGAGGCTCAGCTGAAAAGCAGCTCCCACGGGAAGGGGCTTTGGCCTAGGCTGTGCAGGAAGGGAGGGGGACAGCCTGGACAGGCTGCAGCTGCACTCCCTGCCTTGGCCCTCAGCCCAGGCAGACAAGCCTCCAGGACAGACCCTCTTAGGGCCCTTCAATACGCTTTGCACTCTTTAAACTTGTAAGAGCTGTTGAATGCTGATATATTTTCTTATTCCATTCTCTGGTAAGGTTTCTAAATCCATATTTAGAATCATGACTTTTTTTTCTTTAAACTAGTGGAGCCTGAAAATCCTTTGACAGAACCCTGTAGATTGTCATGTGTGTTCATGGGACTTGGACTTTTCTTCTGTGCTTTATCTCTTCCAAGTTCATTGCTATATTTTCCTGTTGCACTGATACTTGAGGCATTGTCACCTGAGGTATGACCCATGCCAAATGGCATACGTAATTTGTCTTTTGTTTATTCTGCGCTGCTCCATTTTATTTAGTAGGGACATCTGTGATGAAATGTCACCAGCCATGCAGAGTAATAAAGCCATAATGCAGGACTTGTTTTCTCCCTCATATTATGTTTAGTTCCATGAGATGCCTTTCTTGTAGCAAGGCTGCCTTAAAATTGTTGTGTTCACAGTTCTCCTTGCTTCAGGTCTGACAAAGTGTTTTTGTAGAACTTTGTAAATTGAATGTCTGAATAGATTCAGGGTGAAAGCAGCACATAGAGAAAGAAGGTTTTGTGTTTTTTAACCCTGTATGTTTTAGGCTTTTAATTATACTAGCTATTCTGGCATAAATAAGTGGGAGTAAGAAAATGGGGAGCATGTGGGAAGGCTGTGAGCACAAGGGAAGGCTGCTGAAGCTGGCATTTCAACTACCTGTCTGCTGGGTGCCTGGGTCATTAATTTTGAAGTATTTAGTCCTTCCATTTATCAACTCTGCTGTTGCTGCGTCTTCTGTTGATGGTGTGCCAGTGCTTCTGTCAAAATCAGCTGGCTTAAGGGGATCAAGGACTGGAGGGAGAGCAGGAATACCTTGTGATGATTTCCCTATTATTTCCTCTTGTGAAACCATGTGTCTGGAATGTACCATGGAAGCACTTATTTTATGCTCTGCATGGGAAGACCATATCAGAAGCCAGTTACAGGATCTTAATATTTCTGATGTGAAAGAAAAGCTGTTTAGGAGAAATGTGAAGAATCAATCAGAAATTTTTCTTACTCCTTTCTAAATCCATTTGCTTTTACTTAGTCTGATGTTTTAAATGTGACTACTGTCACATTTCTTACAAAAGTAAATAGTGCAGCAATTAAAATTTATTTCTATTCCCTGCTTGTTTTAACCTTCTCCACAGCAGTTGGTATTTGCTGTAACTACAGAACTTGTGTTAAAACAATTTTGTTTGCCACCTGTCATTCTTATTTTTTCCTTCCACATTGCACACATAATTTCTTTTTTTCTTGATACAAACACTGTAAATCTTCTGGATTATATTTCTCCTTGTGTAATATAAGGCTGGTAACTCTCTGAGATTGTATTTCTCATGCAGAGTAAGACAGAATCATACCCTGCCAAAGAACAAAAAATTCACCATATTTTACTAGTGGCATAAATTCTCAAGCTGTCTGGTAAAAAGCTGATTTATTAAGGCTGTAAGTTTCTTTAAAAAAGGCTGTTTGGAAGCTTTCAGTAATTCGGTGCGCAGCACTTGATACAACTGTCTGTCCTTTTATCTGTATGAGCAGTTTTATGAATTCAAGGGTGAGACAAATGGGGATTTAGTCCTGCAGTTCCAAGTTCCTTTGCTATTGTTGGCTCCCTGCCAGAGCAGCATAGAGTAAACATGCAGGATTTGTCTCTTTATTCCTGGCATTTGATAAAAGTGGCTCCAAACTGATTTTTGCAGCTAACAAGCATTTGATGACCCACTGGAATTCCTAAATTTGTATGCAGTGGCCTATGGAATTCTTAATGGAGAAGCAGTATGGATTTTCTTAGACTTGCATTGTCAGAGAAGGTGATTACTGCCTGTTAATTTTACTCTGACCCTATCTAAACATTTTAAAAGGTCAAAATAAAACATCAAAGTCTATTACAGTAAAGCAAACCTATTTAATGTTTTTACCATGTGCATAAATCTTAGTGTATTACAAAAATCATTTGTTGTGCCATAAAGATTAGCTAGCTTTATGCTTTTCAGCTTTTGTGGAGTATTTTTAGAGCCTAAGCATTATACAAAAACAGTAGAGAAAATGAATTTAGGAATATGTTGTGTGGTTCTGTCATGAGTTGGTGCTGGTAAAGTTTTGAAGAGTTTGCTTAACAATTGAGTCCTGATCCCAGAGCTGTGAGCATGAAAAGGGCATATGAAAGTTTCTGTGCCTAGTTGGAGCCCTAACTATGTTGGAAAGCAATGAACTGTTTCTCTGTTTCTGCATGGATGATACTTTAATTATAGCGTTGCCAAAATATGTGAACTTCAAAAAGTGTCTTAAAGTATCATTGGTGATCTATTAGATTGTTTTATCCTATATTTTAAAGAATGTATGGCATTGAAGGATAATTTTGATTTAGATTTTCCATAAAGTGTTTGCTCTTCTTTTCTAGTCATTGCTTACTAGAATTAAGTGAAATTAATATAGGTATTTAAAATGCTTTTCCTAGACCAATGCTTTGAATGGTGACAGACAGATTTGAAAATGAGTAATTGTGTGTTTCAGAAAGCACCTAAACTGAAATAAGACTGTAAATGTTATACTGCAGAATTTTTTATTCTGACTACCTTTGTATGACCAAATCTAGCAGAATGACCCTGCAAGGCCTTCTGTTACACTGTTCTTTGAAGAGCTAAATCCTACATCTCAGGTATTTTTAGTCTCTAGGGTTATATTAATCCTGATTTCCTAATTAGATTTATTCCCAGAAGATAAGTTTTTTCTGTAACACAAATTTTTAAGACACATAATCTGAGCTATCATTGAGAAGTGAGTTCTTCACTTATCCAAGTATCGATGTGCGTTCTGCAAAAATGGGGGTGAAGAGAGGTGATAAATATGTTGTTTTGAATTTCATTTGAAGATCAAAGCTTAATAGTGCAGGCAGTTAGAATGACTGTCAGAAAAAAATTCTGAAGCCTTTACCCTCCTGCCCCTCCCTTAAATCAAGTAACATGTGCTACTAGGTTTGTACTGTCACTCCTAAGTTCTATCTTGAGGTAAAAATGACAAGTAAAAAGGTAAAACACATCCACAAGTTAATCCTTGACAAAGTTACTAATTACAGGATGATTGAGAAACTATCATCACCCTAAAAATAGTATTAATTTTTTACCCTTTTTATACCACTAATAATGGTAAAGCAATTGATCTTTTTTTAATTGTTATTTTTATTGACATGAAAACTTGGGAAATTTTGGCACCTGTTGAATTTCAGTTCTTGAATTGCCTGTGCATGAATTGGGAACTGGTTTCCCTTCTGTGTGTTCTTGATACCTAGGCAAGTCAGGCTAATAAGAAGTCAGGACCTACCCTGGCTCTGTGTTAATTATCCAATCTTTGGTCACTTTATTCATCTTTGGGAGAGTGTTTCTCTGTGTAAACCCCACCTGTGTTCATACAGGAATTCAGAGTCATAATTTCAAAAATCAGACAGTACGAGAATCTAGTATATCTGTTTAACAATTGAAATTTTGTATTTTTGCTCTCCTAAGTTGACATCACTTCCTAAGTTGGCATTGCCTCATTCATTGAACCTTGGGTAACCTTCCTTCTTAATTAACTTTGAGAAAGCATGTAAGTTTAAGCCTACAGATTAATTTTTATTTCTGTGTGTACTTTACTGTCTGCCAGAAGAAACATTTAATTTCCTGGTGACAGGAAGTCCTCTTTGAGCAAAGAATCCCATTCTTTCTGCTGTTATTATGAGATCTAATACTTAATTACTTTCTGAAACATGAACAAACAAGTAATTCTGTGAATTTGAACAAAATAAATACATAGTGGAAATATTGTCAATCACCAGCTTGTATTATTTGCACAAACACAATAATATAGACTGAAAGGCAAGTAGAATTGCTAGAATTTGTAAAATACTGTCTTGAGGAGCCATAAATGTCGCTTATACTTCCAAAAGAGATAAACCATCTCACAAGCATTGGCGAGTTTAAGTGTATTAAAGCTTCTAAAGACTTGCTGTTTGTCAGTAGGTGTCTGATGTCTCTTGACTTCTGGCAAAGTGTAAAATTGGAGGCTGGCTCTGTGTCAACTTCTGCTGACGGAATCTGCCATAGCTTCCTATACATAGTAGTCCATAAAGCCTCTGTAATATAAGCTGTTGCCCAATAAAAAGTGAAATCCCTTCCTGCCAGTGCCAACTACGACAACCTAGCAATATGAGCCAGCTCTAAGCTTTGCCTTTTGCTCTTAATAAAGTTTCATGTCTCACCCTTCATTTGTTTGGGGCTCCCAGATCTTGCCCCACAGATTGTACTCTGCTTGTCTGTTTGTTGGCACCTGGATGACATGTGCAGGTGTATTTAGGCCAACAACTTCTAAGAAACACAAAGTTTTTCATAGTTTGAAGCAGAGTGCTAAGTTTTTCAGTATGAGCTTGCAACTTAGCTATTGATGTGTCTTTCTTCTAGAGAGAAATACTCTTTCTCAGTCAAAAGTGATTTTTTTTCCTAATTGTGCTTTTATGCAGAAGTTATATGAAGTAGCAATGACGAATTCAAGCAAAACATGAAACTAATTGTATTGTACTCTTAGAACAACTGGAGTCCTACTTAGACACAAATTCTAATAGAATGAGAGCTACATTTTAAGTCTCAGCCCTTTTACATAGGTCCTTTCCTTTGAAAAATGTTCTCTTTTTATCTCTCCATACCTAAAGATGGGTGGCTAAAGACTTAGCTTTTATTCTTTGGCCTGAATATAGAACTAGATTTCCCATATTGTTTTTCTGAAAAGTGGTACAAAACAAATTGAAGGAAACAGTGCCTCAGCTGGAGTAATCTCAAGAAACTGCACTAAGGGCTGAGGAACTGCCCTTAAGGTTGATCTCTGTAGGTATCAGTGGGAGCTTCTCTTGGGTGCAACAAAGGGACTGCAGTGCCATGGGGAATGGACTTTAACAGCATGCTAAGGAAAAGACTAGTGATGAAAAAAGGTCCTTGGAAACATTAAAATTATGTACTGGTAATTAATCAGATCTTGAGAATAGGTGTCTTTTTGTTAGCATCAGGAGTTTGTCTTAAGCTGTTTGGCATGGATAGGTAATGTCTACTCTCCCATTTTTTTGGCACACAGAGAACAAAGTGGAAATTGTAGCTTTGATATTAGCAGATTGTTGCTTTATTCATGCTTTGTCATTGACCATCTGCTTCATAACTGGCCACTGTGAATGGGCAGAATTTGGTTTTAAATTGAAAAAAACAACAACAAAAAAATGATCCTATCTAGCTTTTGTCTGCCCCTGTTGGGAGTAGATAGGCCAAGTACTGATGGCCATGACACACTGCCCCCTTGGATTCAAGACAACAGGTTTTTATTGCTCATGTGGATCCAAGTGAATTATTGAAATACTAAATTTGAATTTTTTATTCATGATGGCTTAATAGGAAGTGGATGGTAAGGGTCTAATTGATTTGAAAGATATGCTGGATTTTTAAAGGTAAGACTTCAAAGGTAGAATTGAAGTAATTATATGAATGCTAAATATTGGTCAAAAAAGTGAATCTTGTGCAACTCTGATGAAAAAGGATGTTGCCTAAATTACTTAGTATAGAGAGGCAAGTTATATGTTATCTGGGAGAGAATTCCTGTGCAAAACTATGACAAGTTCCACTTGAATAGTATAAAACAAAATGCACATGATTTCAGTAGATTTTAAATAGTTGTTTTAAGCATTTCTTTACTTGAACATGTTTGTATTGGCCATTCCTTTGGATGCATTCAGAAGGAGGTATTGTTTACCCTTGCACTTCTGAAGCACAGGGTGACTTTAAATGCTACATTGAATCAGTGGAGGAACATACATTCTTTTATTGCAACAATGCACAGTGAAAGAAATGTAAGCTTTTTATGTTGTGTGGATTTTTTTGGGTTTGTTTATTGTGTTTTTTTGGGCTTTTTTTGTGGAGGTGGTTGGTTTTTTTGTGGAAAGGGAACAATGGAGAGGACTTACCTGTGTGCATGTCCAGTCTTGAATGGCCAATAAAAAACATGTTCTCAGTCATGGAAGCAGCTGGCAATTGATAATCATTGTGTTGCAAATTTCTCGTTTTGATGCACAGAATTATTTTTTGACAGTTCACCACAGTCAAAGGAATTGTTTCTAGAGTGAGGAATTGAGGCTGATTACAATTTGAAATATACAATATTTATTGTTAATCCTTTACTATTTAAGTAAATTGTAAAAACTGAGGAATGCCTGACTTCCAGGTGTTCCATGATAAAAATAGATTAGCCTGAAGTGGCTTTACTGAAAAGAGAAATCAAATCAGTACCATCTCATTTTGATCTATTATTTAATGCATTCTGGTCATATTTCTAGTGTTTCAGTGAAAAATCAAATTATGTATTGGCTGTTCGCAGGTAGGCAGTACAATTTTAGAGATATTGTAGAAGTTATGAATATCATAATGATCTAGAAATTCCATTATTGCACAGGAGAGTCTGAATGTCTGCTTCTAGGTTCAACTAAAAATTAAGGTTTCTATCATAGGTCTTATTCAGCCAGTAAAGAGAATATAATGAGAAAATGGGTGGATGATAATTAAGATACACTAGATGAGGGTGGGAAAGTACAATGCCTTATGTAGGAAAATGCATCTCTGAAGTAAAAAAGCATTCTTGGATACCACAGGAGTAATTTTGTTTTACATTTTTGCAATGAATGATTTTTTTTTTTCTCACTGAGGAATTCTTATTAGAGAAATAAGAGTCAAGAAGTTCTTCCTGGGATCCGAAGCCCAAACTACTTAAGGTGATAGTTCAGTTGTTTGTAAAGTTCAAGGTAAATAGGATAATGTTCTCCTTGAGATCAAAGCCTCTGTGTAATGTAGATATTGGATATTTTAATTTACATTCTGAAGGGAATGGCTAAACCACTTCTGGACCTGACTATAACATATTAAATATATGTGCAAAATTTGCTAAAAAATCCCTGCATAGCTGAACACCCTAGCAATAGATTCTTTTTCGACTGTGTGAAGTTTTCAGATCCTTGTATTTAGGTAGGGTGTCCCCTGAGAAACAGGTTTTCATTGCTATTTCCTGCTTTTAGAATTACTGGAAGTTTGAGCCGTTCTTATAGTACATCACATTCTCAAAAAATAAAAAAAACTAGAAAGAACTCAAAAAATCCCAAACTAGAGAGGTATGAGGGTGCAGAAAAACAAAAGTAATATTTAGGTTTTTTATGCCTTTGCTTAATAAAGGCACAGATGACTAGAGCTAAGCAGTACCTGTTGTAGCTCATAGAATAACAAACTCTTAAGGATGGGAAGAATGGTGTAGTAGAGTGACAGATCTTGGTACACATGGCAGAATAAGCACATGGTCAGCACCTCATGAGCAAGGCTCTAATGTGTAAGAGGCACGTTGGAGGAGGGCAGAAGGTGGAAGACAACCCAGGCTGAGAAAGGTTTGCCTTTGCTAGTTTAGCAGCACAATGTCAAAGCAGTTATGCTTGATTCTAGTCCTTCCAAAAATCCAGTTTACTCAGGATGTCAGTTTGCCACTTCAGAAATAGGAATGCTATATTCTGACCTTGCTGGGATGCTGTGAGGATAAACTGTAATGAATTTCAGAAAGCCATTCTGATGCTATGGCATTGGCTGAACTTGTTAGCTATAAAGAGCAGCACTGTTTTCAACCAAGTTTAAAAATTACAGATAATGGGATTCACATAGTCAGCTTCCATAGGAAAACCATGAAAATTTAGTTGTGTTTATTGAATCCAAATAACAAAAATGATGCAAAAGCATAACGAACCTGAAAAAACCTCCTGATCTTTACCATTTGTATGATAAACATTTTGTAAAATTTGGCAGTATCTGACATTTGAATGAGGATGATTGCAGGGTGAAAAGCTGAGGGAAATTAGAGACACTTCTTTCAAGCCTGTTCCCCTGTCCTAATTATAGTCACAAAGTTAATCTTGTGTTTAACCTGAATGGATTCTAAACTAACATTTGTTAAATTACATGTAGGGCTTAGATCAGGAAAAAGCAAAAGATCATCATATGGCTATCAACTATGTATTAACTTCGTTAGGATGTATTTCCTCATGAGATTTTTTAGTTGATTGTAGGACAAGACCTGTAACCAATTCTCTTCTGTCATTATTAATACATTTTTGGCTTCTTATAATGAACTTTAACCTAATAGCAAAACCAGACTATTTTAAAAAAAAATTTTTTTGAGGGAAAACCATACAAATGCTTATAAGATTGCCTTATGATTTCAAAATAAGATCCATTTTTAAATAAAAGCGATTTTCACAGTATTTTCCTATCCATTTCTAAAAGTGGACACCGCAGCTTTTGCAAGCTGTATCTCATGTTATTTGCTCAGGCTGAAAGCATTGGGTGTCATAAACACAAGAGATTGTTTTGCAATAACTTATGTTTGGCTTAATCTAATTATTCTTACATGATATTTGGACTTGTCTTACTTGTCCAGCTTAGAATTGGCTAATAATTGTTCTTATTTCTTTTATGAGTATGGAACAACTGCTTCCCCTCAAATTAGAATCATAATACCTATTTCAGGATATATTGTTCCCATGAAATCAGTGACAAAACCCACTAAAATTTTTACTTGTGTCAAAATATATGGTTATATTAAAATAGCTGGTAGTTTCTTAATGCTTACCTGAATTGTTGTATATTTGGGCTAAAAATCAGGGGAAATCAGTGAATTATTACTGGTTTACCAATTTGAGTATTTTTGTGGGGCATTTTCATTTGTTTGGAGGATCTTTTTTAAACAAGAAAAGTCTGGTATGTATTTAGAGATATAGGGAACATGGAAGAAATTAACTACATAGAGAGATTAAGTGGTTAGTGATTTTCATTATTGTAAAAAGTTTGTTGATTCTCATTGTGCATTTAATGTCTGCCACTTTAGTCAGAAAGCTGAGATTGTTTTTCTTGGCATTTCTCCCATGTGAGACCTGATTTTTCATGCATTTCCAAGCAAAGCTGTCTGGAGCAATTTAGTGCGTTGCACACGTAATCATAATGAGCAGAACTTTCCTTGTGACCAAAAGGCTGCTTGCTCTAAGAAAACTGGAAAAAGGTGTTGGGCATTGCAGAAACACCTGCAAAGAGAAAAACCATCATAATGAATTAGTCTCATATAAAAAAACCCAAACATAATCTAGGAGGACAGGATGAAGAGTTAGGGAAAACTAAATGTTAACAGATGTGATTGTTCTGATACATAACAGATTTCAATAGTTACATATTTTTCTGTTTTTGTATTTGGAAATGGATTCAAGTTTACAGAAAACCAAGTGAGAGATGTGGAGGGAAAAATTATTTTTAGGGTTTAGGTTTTTTTTCCCCCACATTTCAGAAGAGACGACCATAAATGAAGTGACTAAGGTTACTAAGCTTTCAACTCACACAACATACTGCTGGCTTTATGAAAAATATTCCATCAAAATAACATATCTTCTTTTTTTAGTTATTATTCTGCATTTTCAAAAAGCCACAGCAGTGTGTGGTGGGCAGCAGACAGATGACAATTCCATGATTTTTATTGCAGCCAAGAGTAGATCTTTGCTGTTTTAAATGCAGCACTGTTCAAATCCAACACGGCTCCACAGTACTTTTGGGAGCAGCATCTTTGACTGTCACAGCACTGCAGCTCAGTTCTAGCAGGCTGCATTATCACATCTAGGCTTTTATCATGGCCTTGCTTCTGCCATGGAAAAAGAGAAGAAAATTCAAGTTTCCAAGCTATTCTATCAGAAAGAAGATTTTTTGTGTTTATGTAACTGAGTGATTTCCTTCATAGACTTCCTGGTGCTTAGAGTTGCCCCACCTGTGCCCTTTTCTTCCCCAAGTCAATATCAAATGTCCCACAAGGGGCAGGAAGTTAAAAATATTTGCTTATTCCATAATATCTGGGAGGTTAATTACTGGATGTAATAAGGGATCAGAACACTCTGAAGTGGTTTAAGTGTTTGAGAAATTTAGTCATTGTTCTCTCTGTATTACAATAAGAAATAAGGACAAATTCCTGGTACTACAGTTTTGGGTTTCCTATGGCATCAGAAAAATTAATAGATCCAAAAGGGAAAAAAAAAAGAAAGGTAGAATGCACTGAAAGCTAGTGATGTTCTTAACTGTAAAGTCTCAAAGTGCTACTTAGCATCAAGCAAAGCTAAAAGGCAAAAGAGTAAGATGCAGAAGTCAAAAACCTTTAAACACTTCACTACTCTTCAGAGTATTTTTCCTTTCAATAAACTAGATATTCTGGGTTTTTAAAATTTTACATTAGTTTTCTAAGGCTCTGTTTTCTAGAAAATAGTTTATTTTTAAGACTATCTTGATGTAGCAATTTTCAACAAATGGTTCATAATGCTGACAGAATAGTAAAGTTACATGCATTCCATACTTTGCAGAAACACTGCTTGAGCAAATAAGTCACCCTCATGGGACAATTTGAGGAAGAATTGAAGGTGATGAAGAGGGTTTTACTTTGGTTTCTTATAGTTCTTGTAGCAGGTGCAATAAGACAGAAGTTAGAAACAACTGAAATGAGAAGTGATTTTAGTCCATAGATTGCAGGAAAATAGAGTGGAATTAAACTTGAAAAAATTACAATGTAGCAAATAAAGTTAGTGCATAGGGCAGTGTTTTATATTTTCATAATCAAATCTTTGTATCTGAAATCTTTAAGTAGAACGGCATGAGCAACATCAATTGCAATTGTTTAGCTAATCATTAAAGAAATACATTTCTCTGTGCAAAATATAAATGATCATGGTTACTAATGGTAATACCATTCACGATTAAAATGTCTTGCAATAGAATTCTAATGCAGTTTTTGTCTTCCCTGTCTCTTACCACAGCAGCTAATATTGCTCTTGTAATTGAGCATCATTAATACATCAGAGCAGCAACAGAGATAAGCAGTTGGTAGCCTCATTCTGTACCTGCAAGCAGAATGGTTTCTCTTGCATCTAGCCAGGAAAAAAAGGGCTGTTATCATTTCAGTGGTCTGTATCAGGGCTGTTATCATACCAGTCAGAGTTTAATAAAAATAGAGCATTTTCAGCTTGTTCTTTCAGCAGACAGAATTGGTTACTCATTTTCACAGTTAAATGCCTATCAGAAGGTCTCTTCATGCATGTCATTTCTAGAAAACATCTTTTATGCCCTGTTGTTATTCCTCTTTGAATATTCCTTCTTATTATTCCTCTTTGGACTATATCAGCAACCAGGAAACCATTTTACCAAGTTGGCCCAATTTCTATTTGCTGACAAGCACTGAGCACTGTCTTGTAATTCCTGCTGGGTTCTAGATCCTGGATGTAGTGTGTTACCAGGAAAGTCATGTCACAGAAAGTGAGAACTGATGTATGGAAAAGATCCTGTATGCTGCTTGCAGGACTTGAGAGCTACTCTGTTACAGTGTTTTAGGAGATGAGGATTAGTAATGTTGAAAAGGAAGAACAGACAGTTTTGAATTGTTTGCACGTTTGCAGAACCACAGACATGACATGTAATGTACAAAGAAATGATCTATTTTATTGATCAGCTGTAAATATTTAGCTAGGCTGATTTTTCCATAATCCTGACATCCTAGAAGCACTGTGTTTGGGGTTCTTTATTAAGAACCATGGGACTTGGATTTTGTTATCTTCCTCCATCTCATCAAGTGTGTTATTATCAGAAATTAACTTTTTTTTTTTAATATAAAAAGTAAAATAAAGGAGAAAGCTGGTTCCTTTTTATGCTCTTTCACTTGAGAGGCTTCTTTATTACAGTAACCCAAAACATTAGGAATATGGTTGCCAGAAGTGCACTTGCTGGTTTACAGCTCAGAACTTGCTTTGTGGCATGGTTTCTTTGGGGGTGGGAAAAGAGGTATTTCAGCTTTATTTTAGTCAGCCTGCACTGCTCAAATCCATACCAATAGCTTTAATTCTCTTGGAAAAAATTTCAAGGACATTGAGTATTTGTTGAAATATGTTCTGTATTATCACTTTTCTTTTGTATGGATAATTAATTTTGAATGGTATAGTGGAGTTTGCTTTTTTTCCCTATTACTATGCCAGGTTGAAAGAGTAAGAGTAAAACTGGAACTTGGATGGTCAAATATATTTTAAAATAAATTCTTCAAGAATATTTCTTGTTTCAGAAGACAACAGAAAATGTGCAGAGAGGAACATAATCTGGTAGACGGAAATAAAATATTCTGTTTGGAGAACTGTAATTTGCTGAAATTCCTGAGAGTTAAATATGCTGTTTAAATGTCACTCACTTCAGGAAAGAAGGAAAAAAAAAATATACAGAACATTTTATTACAATTCTGTGTAATATTAATTCTATATGCTTTCAAAAATTGTATTTGTCCAGATTAATACAATAGTTGGGAAAGAGTTGAAGCAAGGCTTGCAGTCAAATTCAAAGATTAGCATATACCTTCAGTGTCCTCAGTCAGTTTTAAAGCCACTATAAATATCTTTTGAAGTAAAAAAGATTTGAATGTTTTATGCAGAAACAAACTTTGAGAAAAATACTGGGGGATTCCTTGCACATAATAACATCAGATTGATTTATGTTTTTCCTTCATGGTTATCTTCCAAGGGGAAAATATTCTGAGGGAAGAATCCTCATCTACTTCTCTAAGAAAATAAATCAAAACTTTATGAAAAAAATTCGTAAACACCCTTGTAAGTGGAAACTTGTTTTCCAGCCTCCTACCTGGATTGCTCCCAAATAGGGCAGAGTGTTTCTGGAGATGGGAAAGGTAATTAACATTTCTGAAAAGACTGGATGCTCCAATGAGAAGCGCTTTGCCTTGCTAAGGTTCTGGACAGGACTGTGTACTTTTCTGTCCCTCACCACCCTTAATTGTTATCCCAAGGGAACATTTCCTCTTCTCTGCAAGTAGTAGATTTAATGCCTTGGAAAGGTTTCTGTATTCCTGACCAGACATTTAAAAGCAGGGTTTGTTAGAAGCTTTCCAGCTCATTAAACAAATTTAATTAACTTATTTAGTCCTCAGGCCTGGAGATGGCAAAATTCAATTCTGCAGAGGTGGCAGCCTGGTCAATCTTTAACCTCCCCTTCTCTGTGCTTCACTTCTCCTTCCTTATGCCCAGCCCTTTTGGAGGGATGCCTGACAGCTGCATGGTCTTTTTTCCCCTGAGCTTCTCACACAACCTCTGCTTTTATGGTGATTTTTCCTGTCCTATTTGAGACCTTATGCAAATATCTTTGCTGACTGTTAAAACTGATGCAAAGGATCAGCCCTGTTTAGCACAAAATTCTCTTTATGGAAAACAATTATTTGAGACATAATGTGTGCTGGGAAAATATTTCTCAGGAGGTGAAGATGAAAACCCAACTTCCATGTGAATCTGTCTGATGCCATGTGTTAATTAAATGCTTCAGTTGAGAAGAAACATATGGTATTTTTTGGTATCAAGAATTAACTACTCAAATGCAGCGAGCAAAAGGGATTATTTTTCATTGCTGTATGTCTTCGTGCATGTTCGTTTCAAAGCCATATTTTAATTAAGAGTTTAAAATAAATGTAGATAATTGTGGCCTAGACAAAATCTGACCCAGCCAAAAGCATTCTGTAGCTTGTCACAAGATGGTGACATCATTCACAACATACAAATACATTCCTGCCAAAATTTTTCAAAACACAACAGCTGCAAGGTTTCTTTTAGATGAGAAAATTATTGAAATAGTATCTTAAGGAAATTTATAGCTAGGGGAGCTTCTATCATGAGTATTTTGGTAAATCTTTAAAATAGACATTGAAACAAATTATTTTGTTAAACTCTGTTAAAAGACAGAAAAATAAGATAGTTTTAGCTACACTGCTTTACAAATATATTTTTATTTAATTTGAGTGCAAATGGAGGTTGTGTGCTGATGGAAATTCAGAGGCTCTTACAAGGCCGGGGACTGAAAATTCCTTCTGGAGAAGAGTAGTTAAGATGTTCAAAACTTGGTAACAAAGAATATTACAATTCTGCTGTAATGGATAACCATTTCTTTTGGATTTTTAAAATGCTAATTTCCCCAGCCATTTAAAATTTTTCTGAGGTCAGCATACACACCGACTGTAAGGTAAATGTAGATAAATGGATTTTGCAGAAATTTCGTATGTGAAATCAAGATGTCCTCAAAGCTCTGAAAAAACACTTTTATCTATGCATATATCATAACATTATATAATATAACATATTATTACATATGCATACATATTCATATGTGCCTCAGGCCATGGTTTTGATTTAAAGGAGCCTTGACATATTTCATAGCTGACAGCACAGTCAAACCCAAAAAAAATTACTTACAGTGTAAAGGCCATGGGTGCCTCCAACAGTGTCGAGGAAAGGTTGGTGAGAATGAACACAGATTGGGTAAATTCTGCTCTTTCTATGTGTTGGACAGGAGTTTGGTAGCAGGGACACTGGAGGGAGACCTCTCTGTGTGTGGGTCAGGGACTGTCTGTGTCAGACACTCCTGGCTCTGCAATAGGCATCCTGTGCACCACAACTGGTCCAGGCAGGAGTCTGTGGTGCTTCTGGAAAATCTGTTCAAGAAAGGGCAATATTCCTTTGACAAAAAAAACATAAGATGAAAGAGAGAATGCCAGGGCAGGAGGGACTCCTGAGCAGGGGCAGAGGAGAAACAAGAAGTATACCTGGGCAGGAGGAGTGGAGAACAAGAGATGTCAAGGAGAGGAGGAGAAACAGGAGAGATGCAAGGCCTGGAGGGCGTGTCTGAGCAGGGGCAGGAATGAAAAATCTCTCTGAACAGGGCTTCAGAGAAAGCATAGGAGAAGGTGCCATACCCAAAGCAACTGTGGCCAGTGGAGGAACCCACACCTAAGAGGTGGATTAAGAGGAGCAGCAAGGCAAAATGAATATTATTAATTCACAATAATTTAAATTGTTTGGAATACCCCAACCTTTTATTTTTTTTATTTTTTTTTTTCCATAACAGAATGCCCTTCCTCATCATTCAAAACTGTTGCTTTGGCATCTTAGAGAATACAACCCTGTCCTATCTCTGTTTCTGGGTTGCACAACATAAATTTGTTGAAGATTTCTCTGGAACTTGATTATATTTGTACCTTTCCAGTCTTCCCTTTTCTGCCTAAATTTTCCCAGCCTGTTTAGGTCTGTCCTAATAAGGCAGTTATTTCATCCACTTGGTATTTTCAGCTGCCTTTCATGGGCCTCTTCTAAGGTGATTACATCCTTTTCTTAGCTCTTCTTCTCCAAGATGACCAGATGTACACTCAGGATGTGGATATAGCAAGATTTTTAGTCACAAAATGAAGAACTTGTTTTTCATACCCTTTCTGAATGACATCTGATGATCTGTTAGCTTTTTTGGCTGTCACTGTTTTCAGAGGAGAGTCAGTGATGATTCCAATGTCCTTTTTCTTAAGCTGTAACTGCGTGTCCCAATTCCAGTGTCATCAAGGCATGGTTTAGATTGTTTCTGCCTCCACCCCATCCATGTTTCCCACTCCCCTCCCTGCAGTGTCTTCTATTCCACTTATTTACATGGAAGCTTTTCTGCTGTGTTTTTTCCTGTTCACAGAGTTTGGTGACTTGAGCTACTTGGCAGGGCATGGCATTCGACTGCATGAAAGAGTATGATGATGTCCACAAACTGGGAAACTCTCCCTTCTCTGGGTTACTGATCAATAAGAGAAAAATGCCTTCTCCTGCCCACTGTTGTGTATAAAGACCCTATTCTGTCCTGAGAATTGTCATTTAGTCTGTATGTTTTATGCCTTTGGGAAAGACTATAGAAGATAACTCCAGGCCTGTGACAGCTTAATTTCTTTAATAACTTAACATAAAGCAAGATCTGTACAAATTGCAGATATATGTTCATGTATCCACTTGTAGAGCCACAATTTAATATGTGCTTGCTGTTTAGTTAGCACAACTAAGATTTATTTGTTTTATTTGTCAAAAGAGGGAGTACATGGATGTGAATCAAATCCCTGAAGAGTTAATATTTGAAGTATATTATGTATGCATTCCTGGAAGTATTTCTGACTAAGGTGGGATATGGTTATTGGAGGATATATTTAGGGAATATTTTCCCCCCTTTCCATTAGAATTAATTCATTAAATGATTACAGTTATAACATGGTACAGCAAATAAAATTTCCTGTCACGTTTGAAACAAACCTCAGTCACATAAAAATTTTGCAGTGATGTACACTAATGAATAAATGGAGAGAACATTTAATGGAAGCACCTTTCAAAATACCTTTTTCATTTAGACACTTTTGTTGAATCCCATTAAACTGTGGTTTATAATTACTCGTATCACATGAGTGTGATATAAGATATGAGAGGCATCCAGGTATGGTAAGAGATGAAAAGTTAGCCTGTCAAAACTAAAAGAAGTTTGGCCATTGAGTGGAACAATCATCCTGATTGCCAATGTGTGCTGAGACCACTGTCATATCCTCCCAGACCCAGAGAGCTGGCAGCCAAGCCATGGAGATTGCTCTGAGGACAATCATGCCTTTTCCCTTGTCCTTTTGCTATTTCAGGTGAGGTAGTATTCTGAATCACACTCAAGTTCAATATATTTTCTGGCCCCTCCCATTTGCTGGCATTTCTATGTAGGCACTTAATAACAAATTGTGTTTTTTGATTTATCAGCCTTTTGTTTTAGAATCAAATTCTTAAAAATGTGAAGCTATTAGAACAAAACAATATTGGGTGGGCAAATGTGAAGCTCCATTACTGCAAGTTCTATTGGTAAACAGACTTAAACTCCTTAAGAATTTGCATTTGTATTTGCATCTGGACACACAGTATTGGGTTGCAAGATGAAAGGATTGTTGCAATAAAATTGAACCTGTACTTTGCTACAGCCACAAGCAAAGCAGATATGAGAACTAGGTTATTTGAGTGTGTCAAGAGGTATTAGTCTTCAGAAGGATTCATGTGGCTTGTAGATACTGTTTGCTGGACACAATAGCTACTGAATTTTCTTGTTTTCTACTTTGTGTGTGTAATGGGCTACCTTGCTGCTGTTCCATATTTATCTGATTATTTGCATGTTTGCAGCAGATGCTACATTGGAGCAACAGCTTACAAGGACAAAAAGCTTTTGCTACCCTTGTAACACTGCAAAAGTTCTTATGAAATATAGTGGGTTTACTTGTTAGGGCATCTTGTCCCTCATCTCAGGCTTTCAGATATTCCTAAGTTCTCAGGAGTTTTTGCCAAATTGCAAATAAATATAGCATGACCACTTGTAGAGATTTTCTTCAATATTTCACTTAAGTACTCTGCTTCTTAATCTGGTAGCTTTCTCATTTGTTATGAATTTTCCTAGTTCAAGGACTTGTTAGATGTTAATGGCATTGCTCCAGTGCAATCAGTAGTATTTTAATGATGCATGCCAGCTGGGGAATTGGTCTCATGAATTAAACTACTTGTTCTCAGACATTCAAAGGATCCTGCAATAAAATTATTGAAGCTAATGTTTTGGGTTTTTTTAATTCATTATGATGGAGAGCTAATGTAAGGAAAAAAGAGTAAAATATTAATGAAATTTGTTTAACATAGTATTCAGAAAAAATGGCTAAAATAAATGTGATCTCTAGATATCTTCCCTTCTGTTTTTTTGGTGCGATACTAATCCTGAAAATTGTGCTTCAATTTCCATGTTTTAGCAGCTGCTATCTGTAATCTATGTTGGCATAACAAAAAGGAAATATATTCCTGTGACTTTTTTTAATGCATATGGAATTTTGAGCTTACTTACTTAATCAAAGTAATTTTTGATTACTTTGTAATCTGATTAAGTCATCAGTTATTTGTCACAATTTATAACAAAATCATGTAAACATTGAGTTACACAAAAACCTTCCATGATCCAGATGAATTCAATTGCTATTTAAAAACAAGATCCTGATGATGGCTGCATTCTGTAGGAAAATCCAGGATGGAGAATTCTGGTTGGCTTGGTTTTTTTTCATTGTTTGTTCTTCTTGTGCCATGATATATGTATTAAAATATACCACCAAGAATACTTCAAAACACCTTTCAGATCTCAGTGTTTCTCAAACCTACATATTTAAGTGATTCTTTACAGTCTGGGTAAATTATCAGTAATTATGTCCCTCAAATAAATTTGGTGTCACTGAGTGGGTTGTAGGAGTAGGTGATTTAGATCCAAGATTGATTCCTGTACAAGAGTTGCCTATCTATGGAAAGACATTAAAGAAAGCAGCAAAGAGCCCAAATAATTTTGAAAATAAAACCTGAGAAAGTTGAGAGGTACATTCAGTACGCTTTATGAAAGATGTTTTGTTCTCTGGCAGTTTTAGTTTTAATATTGTGTAGAATAACCAGATGTTTTTTCTAGATATTGGCATTAAATTAAAACAAAAACAACAACAACAAAAAGAAAATAATTTTGGCTTCTACCCTCTCAATAAATCTAGCAGGGGAAAAAAAGCCAAATATTGTGTTCAGTTGTTTGTTTCTACACAAATGCTATTCTCTTCCTTGATTTTGTAATGTATTTAGTTTGAAGGGATTTGAATTTTTTTTATTAATGTGGATACTGTTGTGCTGAGCAAAATCACAAGCTTGTCCAGACGATCGATGTTGAGCAAGATGTTTCTTTGTGCTGACACTGAAAAGACTTTTAATTAAAAGAACACAAGTTTGAAATTTAAGAGAATACTTGTTTCTAACTTGTTTAGCCATTGTACTCCTCCAACACAGGCTCTGTGCCTCAATTAACGAAATTATGAAATTGTTGTGAGGGTTGTTAGTATATGAAGCATAAAAATACAATAAATTACAATGCATTTGAATGACAAGACCATTATTTAAATTGGAGGAAAAAGTAAGGCTCTAAAAATTTGTCAGCATATGAATATCCTGCAGAAGCAACCAAAATTCAACAACCAAAACCAAGCACAAGTAAGCTTCCCTTAAATATAAACATTCTCTTTGCAGAGGAACAAAGTATTAAAATGACTCCATGTGACGCTTCATTTTTTCATGTCTTTTTGCATACATAAGTTTTCCATTTGTATTTTTCTCTCTAGTACTCTTACTTTCTTTATCTTGTCTGCTGCTGTCCCAGAGGTTCTGAGGTTTTTCAGTGTACTGCCTTCATATTCTTCACGGTTGTGCCTTCGGATTTTCTTTGAATGATCTTTAAATGTACGAGGGCTCTAAGAAGCTTTTGTTTAACTTCTGTACCAAACACCTCCAAGGAAAGGAAAAAAAAGCTGTTTTCAAAAAGAGCACCCAAACCAACAGGGAAGAAACAGCCAGCCCACTCCACCACCATAAATAAATAGATAAGTAGCTTTTGAATCTTCAAGATGGACCAGCAAACAGCATATAAAGAGTTTTCAAAACCATCCTAGTGAGAACTTTGCTCATGGTGGCCGCTGTTATGGTGTTCCAGCACATCATCTCACTAGGGTGAGTTAGTATGTTGTTACTTGTATCTTCTCTGCTGCAAAATCTGTTGGGTGGAATTGCTGCCTGAGCAATTGTGCCTGACTGAAGGCTTTTCTCAGTTGAGGGGAAATTAGTTTCTGACCTGTGTTTCAGTGCTGTGCTGACATAGAGTGCAGTGTCTTCCAAACAAAATTGCCTGTTTCCAAAAAAATTGAGCCTGTGTACAGGCTGGGGCTGGGCCTGGCTCTCCCCCTACCTCTTTGTGCCACAAATAATCAAGCTTAATTCAAATGGGATCCCTGGTAGGAATGTAAATACCAGCAGTGAAAACCGGGGAGTTGGACAGCTAAATCATAATTAGGCCCATTTAATGTTTAGAAAATAAATGTTCCTTACTTCGCCTGAACATGTGACATGATGACTTATGTCAAGAAAATACTAGGATGAAATCCAGGTTTGGCTGAAACTAAAACAAGTCAGTAATTAGTTGTACTTATATTCCCATATGGCTCTGTTCTTGTTTGCCCTATTTATGAGCTGAACTGACAGACAGAGCTCACTGAGTCACAGAGGGGAAGATAGCCTGCAGAATGACACTCTCAGATGGTCCTTATAAAGATCTGAGCAGCAGACAGTGAAAACATCCTTTAACTAGGGAAATGATAAGTACAAAGACAGTGGAAACAACACTTAATCTCTTGAGAATGTGTTCCCCCTCCTCCCCCCCAAAAAAAACCCTGTACTATATTCCGTGAAATTTTGGGTTTATGTGAATCATCTCCTTCTGGAAACTATTTTCTCAGTCAAAAATCATCAGTCAAGTGCACCACTCAGGAGTGATCATATCCTGTAAGTTGAAAATATTTTCATGGATTTTTTTTTTTTTTTGTAATCAGTGCTGAGGGAATTATATTGCTTAATGGTTGAGAAATACTGAGATTAGGCAAGATTTTTCCCATTGATACTAGATAAGTGTTAAATATCTATAATATATCTCAACTTTCTTGACAGTCAGTGAATAACATATAGTTCTATATAAAAATAACTAAGAAATTTGGTATAAGCTTGATGGTGTTTATCTGAAATAAAATGAGGAGTCACTGTCTGGGGGGATTTTGTTTGCTTTTTTTGTCTTTATCAGTTTCCTGAAGTGTGGGTTTGAATTTCTGGACACTTTTTGTTTGTTAATTTCATAAAACCCCTCTCTGTTTCAGGCCTTGGTTCTGAAGTGCACTGCTGCATGTAAAATACATGCATGAAAAAAATGCAGTAGCCAGATTAGAAGATGAGAGCAAATTCTGGCTTTAAAAACTGAAAATTTTGCTAAATGTTAGGGCTTGGTCATCTTATTTCAGGCAACTTGCATAAGGTGCTTGAGGTAATGGGTTTTTTAAAAATTTAAAATATACATAGTAGATTGTCTCTTGTATTTGAGAATGTTACCCATCTGTGAAAACTAGGATAAGCTCTTTCACCTTTTATATTTAATATTTCATAGTTCATAAACTTTCTTGTTTTGGGGAATTTCTTAAATCATAAAGATCACAATGGGTCCTTTTGTGATCTCAACAGCGGGAAGTATCTTTCACATGATTGTGCTGAATTTAAGTGGGCCAAAGGAAGCAAAAGAGATGAAATCTCTTATCTTTCATGCTGCATACAATGTCATTTTTTTAGCGCTATGTACTTGTGCACATTATTCTTGCCTAGGAAAATTGCTTCAAGAAGATGCCACTGAAGTGAAGTCCAGAGACTCTAAAATGAAGTAAAAAATACAATTGAGTTTCTATTGTGGTTTTTCTCTCATTCAAAAGATAAAATGACCTTGAAATCACATTTGAAACAAAGACTTTCATCTTATGTTCTAAGATTAAATCTAAAGGGTGTAATCAAAGGGCTTGCGCCTATGCACCGAATAAAGTTGCATGAATAGTAAAGAGAACTGGGATGAGTAAGTGACTAAACAAGTCCAGTAATGGGGGCTAGTTTAGTTATGTGTTCTATTATAAAGGCATAACTGTCTTCAGACTTTGAAATAGGAGTTGTGTAAGATATTGTGTTAAGACTTTCACAGGAGGCAGGCTTGCTTAAGACAGATGGCATTTTCTTTTTTAGTAAGTGCCTAAAATATTGTTGTTTTGCTAATGATTATTTTGCATTGTGAATCTTTCACATTTTTCTAAACCTGTGTGCAGAAATCCAGAAGATAAATAATTGATATGAGCTAGCAAATATGACCTGTTTTTCAGGACTAATGATTTTCATTTTCTCAACTTCCAGATTTAGATAGCTCTCTCTGTGGCTGGTAAATCCTCACTTCATTCAGTCTGTGACACTTGATGTTTATTTGATGTCTGTTTTGAAACTTTGCTGCAAAGAGATTTTAGGGCAGGCAGTAGGGTTAGCATTAAGCATGTGCTTGGGTGTGCAGAGCTTTGCAAGTGGAGAAGAGCTGAAAATGATACCAGTATTAAAAGGCTTGTAGACTAGGGGGATGGTGGAATTGTTGACAGTTACAGCAAAACAGGAGGGAAGGAGCTGGGAGGAGTGAAGAGATGGTTTTGACACATTGATTTTCATTTGGCAGAAGGACATCTGGAGAAGATTCTGTAGAAGCAGTTTGAATTACAAGTGTGAACAAAAGGGAAGTGAGTGAGGAAGAAAGAAATCTGGGAATCATTGACACAGATTGTAATTCAAATCCTTGAGAGTATCTAAGGTTACACAAGGACAGCCTAGATGAGTTGCGTGCATACTGCAGAGCCTATTCCTACTTAAACATATAAATCTTCTCACTTGGATACTAATTTTCTGAAAAGAAATAATAATCTTGAAACATGGCAATCTTTTATTCAAAATTTATAATTCTTATTTCTAGTAAAAGTATGAATAATTACAGAAATGTATAATTTGAAAATATTTTTTCATTGGACTGTAGCATGTCTTCAAAATTACAAAGGAAAACAACCAAGAGAATTTCATTATGTAAAATTTCCCTGAACACACAATGAGCAACATGGTAAAACAATTCTGGTTTTAGCAAGGGAGCATCAAAACAATTCTTTTGCAAAAATGGTTGATTTTATATGCAGTATTTTCTAAACAAACAAACAAAAACAACAACAAGGCAATCATTTCCCATGTAAATTGCTTTTTAAGTATGAGGAATTTTGGTTACTATGATTGTCTGAGAACTGCATCTAATTCTGAGTTTCACACGCCTGGAAGTTACTGTTCACGCCCAGTGATAAAGGCCATGCAAAATACTGACATAACTGGGTGTACTGTAGTTCATCTGCTGACGTGTCTGACTTTTGGATTCAAAAAACATCAGCTGTACAGAACACTGCAGTTAATAATAAATAGAGAAAAGTACCAAGAGAGTCTGTTTCTTCAGACATTCAGGCTTGTGATAAAGAGTCAGGTTATCTGCTTCTCATTAGAGCTTAGTTCATAGTTTTTCACAGAATTAGAAAAAAGTCATATAGCCTGCTGTTCTTGCTTAAATATTTTAATGATAGATAGTGTAATTTTTTCCCTTCTGTCTAGTTCAAGCTGCCTTTTTTTCAGTTATTTTATGATCCATGACTTGTATGCTTTATCTGCCCTCTGTTTCTTTATAAAAGAAAGATGTGAGGTGTTAGTATCATACCTCACATGAAGCATAGTAAATTTAAAGAAAATATAGGTGTTTCTTTAGAACATAATGATTTTCTTAAGTCTGTGACTGTTGATATATGGTTTATGGTTTTGGGGGTTTGGTTTTTTCCCCTTGATGTTCCTCACATGAGGACTGGACTGATCAGGAAAAGGAATATTTTTTGAAAATATTTTTCAAAATATGCAATGTCAAGAAATCAGCTGTAGAACTGATTCTGATGGTTTCTGTTTTGACTTAATACCCCAGTTTACACTGAAATCAATGCAGTTGCATAGAGAATGCAAATCGGTGTTGGATTTCAGAAAATGACCTAAAGTATATTCACAGAATCATCATGTTGTTGCCATCCTTTGGCATAAATGTGGGTGGATATTCAGAGATCTCTGTTAGTATTCAACAATCCATAGCTCTGTTATGGGTTGTTGCCTGAAGGTCTTTGTTATTCTCAGAAGTGATCTCAAGATGTGAATCAGATAAAACCAGTACCCAAAGCTCTGGCATTCAAATTCAGTGCTGCATCCCAACTTCCCTTAACCGCTGAAGGTCAACTTTTGTCTCTTGTCAGTTCAATTCTTGTGTCTCCTTTCTGAGCCTGGCAGCGGAATTGAAGGGAACATTGGCTCAGAACTAGAAGCTTATAAATAGAAGCCACTCTGTTTATTTATATCCCTTCATAAAAGGTAGTTATTGGAGGCTTTGTTCAACAGCTGCTTGCACCATCCGTAAAATGGATTAGCCTTCTCCTTCAGTGTGTGATTAAATTGAATAACTGAACTCTGAAGTGAGATTTATCTGACTAAAAAAATTGTAATACCTGGTACTTTGGAAGAGCTATATGAAAACAAACTGGAGCATTATACTGTTGCTCATAAATGCCAAAGGATGTGGTTACAATGTAAAAAGCACACAAGAGAGCAACCTACTTTATCCTTTATTGGTTTTTTTCTGGATAATTGGGAAGGCTATATAGTACTCAATGAATCCTTAAATAGAAATCCTGGTAACTCAGAAACTTCTTGGATGTTAATGTGCATGCAGTTGCCTTCAATTGTTTCAGAGAATTTCATGCTGAGAGTTGACATGTAGAGCCCTGTATTTACCACCCAGGTTGTAAATATCTGTATCTGCTGAGTTTTCTGGATAAACTGCTCTCTTGATAGCAGTTTAGTGGCTCCTTTTAGCCAGAATATTTGGATGTACAGTTCCAGCGTTTACAGAGAGCGTGGGGCTGTAATATTGAAAAGTTTATTCCAAGAATCAATAGGTAGTCATGATGGTGCAAAGACTTAACACTGAAGCAGAAAACAAATGTTTCCTAATAACACCCAGATCTTTTCCCAGTCACCTCTGAGCATCCTTAACCACTTAGTCTGCACAGTCGTTCTCTCTCTGGTTTTGTACTATCTGATATCTCAGCATACAACAGGCAACAACCATCCTCTTTGTAAATTGCAGTTCATTATCCTTGTTGGTTTGGCAGCTGCTGTTTCTGGCAGCAAAACAGTCTCACTTCTGTCTCTCAAAACTGAGAGGGTGAGGTAACGCCACGGACAGATCCATCGACGACCATAGTACTCTGTCATCCTTTGTTGCTTTATAGTTTGGATCTGGTTTGGATTTACCACCGAGATAGGTCAAATCTGGACCCAATATCCCCAATTTGGCTTGATTGCTTGGCTGTGAAGAGGAGACAAATGGTGCAATGCCACATGATTTCGTTTCTCATATTCTCCAGTTTTCACATTTTTTTGTTTTCTCATTTAACTGAATAATTTTCTTGACATTTCTTTGAAGCACAGCATTTTAGGATTTCTGTATTTTATGAGAAGCTAGCAGATAAGTTTGGCAACAAAAATTCATATGGAATTTCCCTTCAGTTTCTCTTTACACGTAAGAAAATCATACAGTATGGTAGGACAGAAATAAAACAGTACTACTGTATATGAAGTAACTGAAGCTAACATGATTTTTTTTGTTTTTTCAATTGACTCCTTAACTGCATAGCCTTGTACAAAATACCTCTTTCATTTTATCCTGAGGTTTTGTTCCTGCTGGGATAAACTTGTTCCTTTTCTGGCCCAAGCATTAGTCATTAGATTAGAACAGGGTCTGTGTTAGGCAGGAGAAAAAGCAAAAATCTGCAATTGAATTAGTCCCAGAGCTCTCCTCAGAGAGCAAAAAGGCAACATTTCACTTCATTGCTCATGGCATAAGAAGGAGACAAATCTTGCCTGCAGATGTTTTTTCAGTATTCAGGGCCACACCTGGTGGGAGAATTACACTATGTTTGGCTATTAAGCTCTAGCCAAAAGGGGGAGAACTCCACCCAATCCACTGGAGGAAGGAAAGCCTGAGTTCTGAGCAATGCTATGTGGCTTTAGCCACATTCCACAGGTGCCTTATCATTGAAAAGATTGGGAGAGCAATGTTCTGCCCATTTAGAAGAGTGTGCAGCTGCTGCCTCATCCCAATGAGGGAACACGAATGTGAGGGGTCCCTCAGTAGGGTCCTTTCATGAGTGTTTGGTGTCATGGAAAAATTAGGGAGAAGAAAAAGTAATTGGATTATTGATATATTTTAGTTTTAACTGTGTGGGAGCAATACTTGTCATGAAATGTAACCATGAACTCACAGAAATATCTCTATTTTGTGGTTATTCTTCTGTTCCATGTTGTTCACACATTAATAATGAACCAGTAGATTGCAAACCACATTTACAAAGCAGTTTCTGGCTGATTGCTATTGTGAGAATTCCTGTGAGATGAGCACTCCAGGAGAAGTCTATTTAATCTAAAGGGACTGAAAATCATAATTATTCACCTCTGTTCCCAGTCCTTAATGTGTGGCCTTGTATGAGATTAACCTCTGCATTTCAGCCTCAAATTCTTTATGGTGAGCATAAAAATTAGATTTTCTCTGCATATAAGAGTGAGTCTGGAGACTGGAATGCAAAAATACTGCTAAAATGCGAAGTGACTTGGTTATAATTATGCCAAGTATGCTGATGCCTAATTATTTTTGCTGTTATTTAGTTATTAATGATTGATAACTAAGCTAGGCTCACCTGTTAAATGCCTGCAGCATATAAATGCCTTGTAATTCTTCTGGTGTTGAGCACAGTATGGCTATATAAAAGCTTTGGAGATGTGTTGCTGCTGACTCCCTTAGGCTCATTGATGAGTTAAAAGTCTACTATTCCATCTTGAATATCTGTTACTGCTTCTAGTAGAAAAAAGTCAATCAGCATAGTTCTGAGCTTGGGACAACTGAACAAAACTAGTTAGCTTTATTCCTCCTGGATTTGGATTACGTCTTTGTGCCTTAAAGTGTTTTAAAATCAAATTTAAGATATACACATCCAAAGTACTCTATTGCTTTTTGTGGGCGTTATAGGATTTGTGCATTGCAGTGTCAGCCTCTGTAGTTTATAAAAGCAAAATGTTAATATTGGAAGCATAGAATATTATTCTAGACCACTCTAAGTCTAGAAAGAGAGCTGATACATGTATTGTAAACAACAATTTAAGAGGTAAATCACACTCAGCTAAACTTGCAGGCTAAATTCAGAACTGGTATGTCTGGCTGAATGTGATTAAAGGAGGAAATCTAGTTTTGCCCAGAGATTTTATTTCTCTGAGCAGACATTTAAAACAGGAAGACATGTAGAAATAGACGCAAAATGTCTGTGCTGTAGCCTGACAAGTGGCAATACCATATGTAATCTATTATAAGATGAATGGCACGTTGAGAAATGATTCAAGCTGGCTAATTTACAGAGCTGTAATTCTGCAGCAATGTCCTGGAGAATACCAGAGGACAAACAGCAAGTCCTATGTTAGAACGCTGTAGTGTGTATGCATGTGTGTTCATATTTAGTTGTCACATTACAGCAGGAATAAAGATTAAGATTAAAGATGTTTCCTGGGACTCAGAGATCAACTGGGATCAGCTGAAGCTCAGCCTGGTGCCACCAGCTCTCACCAGTTATTAATCCCAAGGCAATGCCTTGCCCTTCAATCACTATTCCCTGGCTGAAAGTTTTCTTGTTCAAGTTTCAACTGTGTCTTAGGATCTTGTTAATAATTTTCCATAGGAAGTAATGACTTGCAATAAAAATATAGCATTTGATCCCTGTGTTTTTAGCACTTAATGACCTTTCTATTATAAATAACTTGTGAAGTTGAGGGTTTGTGTTAACTCCAAAGACTTTAGCCCCATACTGGGTTGTTCAGTAATAGTTTTGTATCCTCAGGCAGTGACCTTGTTAGGACTTCAGTTGATTTCCATAATGGATGTCTCATCTGTCTCCCTTCAAAGTTTGCTCTTCCTCTATTTATAGTATTTCCATGCAACAGCTCTTATCTCTTCCACTGAATATGTTTGGAGGATTTTTGGGTGCCTTTTTCATGCTCACATTTTAAGATTTCTGTGGAATACCACGAGTGGGTTAATAGGGAAAAGCACAGGAAATGTTAGAGGAAGGTGCATCCGGGGAGGGTATTTGCCCATCCCTTTTAGGAAGTGACAGTGTAGTTCTCTGTCATGTCAGTCAGCTTAAATCCACTTGATGCAAACAGTTTCCTCCAATTCATGTTTGTGTAAGTAGAGCACTGATAGGTGTTTCTTTTCTAAGTTTCAAAGTCCCCTTCTAGGGGAAAAAAAAAAAAAAGTTCTAATTCCACCATTTCCTGCAATTGTTCTACCTTAAGCTGAAGATGATATGTGCATAGCTGAGAAAAGACAGGATCCTGAAACCCTTAATTGCCTTTGTTACCTGATTTGTTGCCAGAGGGAGGGGGAATATGATAAGCCATGACATCTTCATTGATAATGGAATTGTACAACAGTATATGATACTGGACAGCCAACTGAGCAGCAAGAATTTAAGTATCTCTCCTTTCATAGAAAGCAGAATTGTATTGCCATTCTCCTGCAAACCCATTCTGGTTTTTTTTGACTGTTGCACAGTGGGATTAAAATTTATCAGATGGGTGTCTGATGTCCAACCATTCCTTTTGCTTAGCAACTTGAAAACACTGCTGAGCTGTTGGTAGCTTCTGTGTGTGTCCAAAGCACTGTGTAAGAGGGATATCTGTTATCTTACTGTATGGAATAAACCACAGCTCAAATCCTTTCAGATGCACACTATTGAAAATAGCAATCAGGGAACAATTGTATTTTACTTTAGAGAAGTTATCTCAAAGTAACTATTCTGTTAGAATAAAGTACGGTTTGGAATTGAGTGGGCATGTTTATAGGGCTTAGAGTTATTTGATTGTGTAAATTTAAGGCAGAAAGATAAAGACAATTTCTGGACTGCAGTACCAAATTTAGTTCAGAGTTCACAGATCAGAAATTTTGGAGAAAAAAACCCCAAAAAATCTATAGTCACAAGCAGGTCAACAACAGGAAAAAATCCCCACTCCTGGCTATGCAGACTGGGAAAAACCAAGCCTTTCTTCTCAGAGGTGATAGGTCTATCCAAGCTAGACAACTAAAATATCTCAAGCCTGCTTTGGATAAATGCTCAGAAGTTGTTTGATTGTTTGTTTGGGTTTTTTTTTTTGGGTGGTGTTTTTTTTTTTGGCGGGGGGGGGGGGGTGTTCCCAAAATTTAAATCGGTATAGAGGCTGCATAAAAAAATAGCAAAACTTTCTTAATGAAAAACTGACAGTTCTTCCAAGCTTCTTAGCAGTGAGGAAATACAAGCATTTTCATGTGGTTGAATGCCAGTACCTTTGGAAAGGGTTGAAACCATGAAATGACCCATTTACCTCTCAGTGAGTGACCCTGAGGGATGTCAGTGAGAAGAGCTCTCAGCTTGATTGACTTTCCAGCTTGTTTTGCATTTCTCTGGCTAGGCAAGTCCTTAAATGAGATTGTTTTGATGTGTGGGAATCAAAGTATGGATCCTGTTAGTTTTTGCGAACTGTCAAGTCCATGGAATTGTTGCCGGTGTTTTTCTATGCAGAGTCTTTGAAATACATGGAATCAGCGCTAATCTGCAGTGGCGGTATTCCAGGTTTCTGCTTTCACATCTTGGTCAAAGTTAGGGAGGGTAGTAAAAAGTTACATGTAGACAAAGCTAAAAATAAGTAAAATAACTGTAAGTGTTGCTAATGATTTAGGTAGCCTTACTCTGGACAGAGATCATTATTATATCCTAGCTAGTTTGTTTATTCATTAGTGTTTGTGTGGATTTTTTTTTTTTAATTTTCCCTTTATAAAGTTTAGAGACAATGAAGAGTTAGTTTGGAGGTTTTTGGCATTCTCACTTTGTTTCCCTTTGGAAAACAGTCTGTGTGCTTCATCTAATCAACTTTAAATACTAATGTCTATCAACTGTTTTAAGAGATATTTGTTTTATAGCTCAAACCCATGGATTATCAACAGATTAATTTTTTTTTACTTTGAGAAATATGTAAGGGAATTGCTCTCTGTTCTTATCTAGATGAGCCAGTAGGGAGCAGTATCTTTCTTGGCATTAGTTTTATATTTTCACCAGTTGCTGGGTGCACTGTAGCTCCCTTTCTGTTTGTGGGACTGTGAACACTTGGAAGCAGATATCCTCACAAATAAATTGCCATTATGAGAAGCAGATTCCATCTTGGCACATCAGCAGAACAGGTGGTGATTCAAAACAGAACAATTTTTTTGAGAAGTTGACGTAGCATTACTTTTTATTATTAAGTTTGCTTCTACCCAGCTACCTGTAGGAAGTGAGGATTTTATGCTGTTAATTATGAAGTGGGATCTCATGGGATTCCTTGATTAAAACATTTGTAGGTGTTGACGCTTGCAGGAATGCATAGCTGCATAAATGCAAAGCTACTGCTGGTAATTTCTGTGAGATCTGAAGCACGTTTCAGTTTTTAATCCTTCTAAAGGATTAATAAATGAATAAGGATTTAACCCTTGTTGAAGTAGAACAGTGGAGAGAAGAAATTTAATTTGGAAACAGAGTTTACGAACAAAATAAGTTCATATTTTAACTTGAATTTGGGTTTTTTTTCCTTCTTTATCTCTTAGGTTTATTCCTTCACTAATATTAACAGAATGAAAATTTGAGATTATGTATTTTCTCCCCCTGATATTTTATTAGCTAATTACTTTAACATATAATAATATTTTAAAAGTAATTGTAAGAGAAAATTCACTCCTCACTCCCAGTTTGCTTACTTTTTGTCTCTGCACCACTTTTTGTCTCTGACACCACAAATTTTTCAGTGCTAGGTATCTTAACCTTTTCATGTCGTCTGTTTTGGAGTTCTATGATATTGTAGCATATCAGTGAGAGAGTATTTATTTATTTATTGCTTGGAAAATAAGCTTGTGATAAAGCCACATAGGGAAAATACAGTAATTGAAGAACCTTTAATCCAGTTTTGCCTGAAAATAACTATTTTTCTGCAGTAAAGAAGCTGGGTTTGAAGGATGTGAAGTGGGAGGTTCAAATTTAGATCTTTAGATTGCATGTTTTACTTGGTTTGCAACTGATGAGCATGGAAGGGATTTCCCTCTCCCTCCCTCTACCTGTGGTATTTAATTTTGTACTCCTGCATCACTTTGTCTCTCTCTTCCTATTTGTCTGTGGTTCTTTCATTTACTTTTCTTTGTTGACCACTCTCTTCTATTTGTCTTGGCCTACACTTCACATGCTTGTTTTCCCTCTCATCTCTTATGGTATTCCTGTTTTACTTTTGTTAGTAATTTTTTGCCTGTCAAATCGCCTTGCCAATCAGTGCTAAACCTCTTATTCTCTTTAAGGACAACTTTCAAATCCCAGGTTTGATTATTCCTTTCTGTGAAGAAGTTACAGTGAGGTGCAAAGGGAATTCTTTAAACTTTCTAAAACTACAGGTAATGATTCCAAAGACAAAAGAGTTTTGTTTGGCTTCTTTGTTCAAGAAGGTAAAGTGGCAATCAGGGGAAGTAGGAAAAGAGATGCTAATGGAAAACTCTGAGAATTTGTGGGAAAGGGAATTTTCTAGTGCTATTTTCATTTTGCTTTTGTGCTCCCCCCCTCTACCTTTTCCTGCCTTTCCAGCATTTCTACCGTGCTGGTGAGGTCACTGCCTGTAAAGCAGCAGACAGGGAGGAGCTGAGCAGGCACTAGCACTGGCTCAGGCCGAATGAAATCCTGATAAGATATTCTCCTGAATAGCCACTTGATCAGCTGCCGTGCAGAACTATTGGTACATGAATCAACTGCCTCCCTGAATCCAGAATAAACACTGGAGGAAGACCTTGGTGAACTCTTCCAGTTGAATTTCAGCTGGTTCCCAGGGAGCTGGGGAAAAGCTGTGACACTACAGCTTCTTTGCTTGGATATTTTTCCCAAGAGATGTGTTGGATGTCTCTTCCACAGAAGCCGAAGGGCCATGATGTCAAGAAACTAGAGCAGGACTGAGAAATTATTTGTCTGAGTTTGGAGCTTCTTGGTTGTGTACATGTAGTCTTACATTGATTTAATAGTGTCTTAGAAAACAATACCTCCAAGCCCCTAAAACTGCTGTAGGCCTGGTCTTAAGCCAAATCTTTAATTACCTTCCTGTATTTTGATTGTTGACTCTGCCCTGAAACAACAAAACAGAGCCTCTATTTTGGATTTGATAGTGCTGGTTAGATCATGACCTTGCTACTTAAATACTGTTTCTTCTACTGTTTCAAAACCAAGTAGAAATATAGGTTAATAAAGGCAGCACCCTTTTCATATTAATCCCTCTGTGGATGTCAAAATACAGAGCAAACTTTTTCATGTCCAAACTTGGTATTTTGTGTTTTCATTCAAATAAAAGCCAAGGCTTTGTCCTCTGATTTGCAAGGATGCAGTCTCTCTTCCACAGATTGTCAGTAGAATTAAATCTTGAAATGCTTAGGTATGATGATATTTTAGTTTTGAAATTCGGTATTTTAACTTTTACTGATAGTTTTCTTTCTACCAAATAAGCTCATTTTTACCACTTGTCCTAAAGGACACCTTCCTAACTTGGCACCACTCTTGGTAATTGCATTGCATGTACCAACTTAAATGGTTTCCCATTTACCTAAACTCATCTCAATGCTGCTTCCCAGCTGATTGTGGTAAAAGTGGATATCTAGTATATTAATTGGAAATCTAGAGATTTCTTGATGATATGGTTAGTAATTTGGCTAATTAAAATATCAAAGTATGTGTGGAGGCAGTTACCTACATTAAGATGTTCTTACCAAGGTGAGATATGACAGAAGTAGCAGCTTGCAAATAAATCATGGTGGTGATGGGTGAGCTGACAGAGCTCTTGAGATGGAAAATTGTAGTGTACTTGAACAAGTGGTAAGATGGGTATAGTTTTCACTTGCCAGAGCAGAAGTGAGTCTCCGTGTAACCTCAGAGGGATACTGTTGTGAAGTGAAACAGTGGAGAGGAAGAAACGAAAGGCATTGGAAAGGGATCAGCAGAGTGAGTGAGATTCAACACTGGGCTAATTACTTGGTAGCCTGAAACTTTGAAATTTGTGGATATACAGTCAGACCAAATCATTCTGGAGTGGCTCCATTCTACTGCTTAAAAGTATACCTCAATTTTGTCTTTTCTTGATTCTCTGGATAAATAGGAGAGATTTGTTTCATGGTGAAATGAAAATGAGCCCAAATAAGTTCGTGGTGTATCTTAGACCTGATTTTTGCTCACAGACTATGCTGAGACATTTGAAATATCAGCAGAGCTCATGTAGAGAAAAATTAACAGGAATGTCTTACAATAGCAGGAAGGAATGATAAGATTCGTATTAGCAAATACAGATGCATTATTGTTATTATTGCTTTGAAAGACAATTTAAACAGAAGTGCCAGATGTCCACCCAAAAGAAGGAGGTTTTTAAAATAAAAAAGCAGTTGCCGTTTTCTGAAAGATTTATTCATTCCTCATTATGTTGTCTGAAATTACATTTAAATGTAGCAAAAGACAGCATTTCCAAAAGTAATGGAAATTAATCTTATTTGTATAATTTGAACAGTTGTCTGGGTTTCTAGAATATAATAATAGATTCTTAAACTGAAAGAACAGAAAATTAAAGTGCATAAGTAATTGCAGCATTAAAATATGTTTGTGGTACATTATGAGCTATAGAACTCAGATGAAGCATAAAAGATTTAAATTTAAAATGCTATAAATAAAGTTACATTTTCCCAATTCAAGTAAGGAAAAAATGTGATAAGTACTTGTTTTACAAAATCAGGAGATTTCTGTACCTATACTAGTTGTGTTATTTGCTTATGCAAGGGAAAATCTTTAGCTAATATAGTAAAAAGAATTCTTTAAATATCTTTAGCACTACTCAGAAGCAGAAAAGGTCTTTGCCTCACCAGCCTGGTGTCTGTACAGTCAATGTAAATTTAATTGACCCCTAACTGGTCTCAGAAAAAAAGCCTGAACTATTATTGTTCTTTCAAGTAACCTATTCAATGCTGTAGTGATAGGCACATGATATAGAATCAGTTTCTCCTAAAGAGAATAATCTGATATCTTAGATGACAGAAAACATCAGTGTGTTCCTTTAAATTTTATTTGTACAAGTTAAAACAGAAAAGAAATGCACTGAGCTTTGTTTCAAAAGGAAAGGAACACATAGGTCTTGTTTTAGCTGGCAGAGCTGATTGTGCCTAAATGGGAGGCCCACTGAACCTCTGAAATGATGTAGAGGCACAAGGAGCTCCTTAAGTGAAAATGGCTTTTTTTTTTCTTGAGGAGTGCAAATTTTGAGGAGCTTTTTAACCCTGGTTAGTGAACAGCCAAAATAAGACTGGTTTGTGTTTCATGACCAAATATATATTTTATTATTTTCCTGCAATTCTTCTGTGGCACAATATTCAGAATTGTGACTATACACCTCTGGATAAAATATCATGTTCAAATGATTTTTCGATGCTGCTGCTATTTTCTCATCAGTGACCAGGTTTTAAAGATGTCACATGCAAGGCCTTTAGGATTGAAGCCATATTTTTTCTAATATGATAGTGATGCCTTTATGTAGTTGGCAGGGACATTAGGAAATTAATATGCAGTGACTCTTTGGCAAGAAGCAGAAACATTGTTGTTTAGCATTGCTTGCTCTTGGAGGTATTTACTGATTTCTTAGGAATTCAATCCTATTCTGCTGCTCCTAACTGTGAGAACACAACCTGAAATCTCAGTGGTAAGGTTTGAAAAAAGGTGTATTTAGGCATGGAAGCAGGACACAGGAAAAATCTGAAGTTAAGGCATAAGGAAAGATGAATTTTTATTAATTGTATGTGATTTAATCTGACAGATGTGAGACAGAATAGACCTTTTAAAATATCATTAATCTGTTGGAACTGCTGACATACAGAATCACACCCAATTTCTGCTGGCAGGTGCATGATGCAGTATAACAGTGGATCAGAATGGTTCAGGCTCATTTGCTGTGGCAGTCCAGCTTTCCCATTTGCAAAGGCAGTGAAAGCAATACTTCAGTTCAGAAAGCTCCTATTTCAGTTGAGCCATTTTATTCCTAAGAATACAATAAGGAGGGGTCTAATATATCAGGTATTTCTGTTGTATTCCTGGTTTTGGGAGAAGGGAGTGATGAGGGAGGAAAATGTTTTGTGCTATGTTCAAGGACAGGCTTCATGTCCAGCAGATTAACCAGTAAAGCTTTCAGCTAATTTTGCAGTTTAACTACAAATTATTGTGTTGACACTACCCCCAGATGAGACAAAAATATCTATTTCATGTGAAATCCCACAGAGACTAATACTAACATTTTAAACCTCCTTAATATATTTTTGTTTGCTTGTGGACACATTGTAGGATTTAATACACAAGGGCAGGGAAAAAACTGTAGAGAAATATTCACCATCAAAATGAAAAGCAGCTTTAAATAAATTTCTTCAGAATGATAGGAAATTACAAATGGGATTAATCTCTATGGGTCTATATACTTTTCTTATGCTACAGAAGGTTTTAAGATGAAGGGCATTGAATTGCTGAGACCTTAAACCAGACTTTCTGGGATTACATCAAGACAAAGATTCAGATCTATTTAATATGTAGTGCTTATAGAATATTACTTTAGTTAATTTTAAGAGTGTAGGTGAATTTTGGTTGTATCTCTGCATGCAATAGAATACATTTGATACAGAAGCCCCCTTAGCCACCACCCTCATTGATCCCAAACTGCCTAACTGATAGCCTGGAGTATTGGTTCCCCATGTGTTATTAAGCTCAGTAAACCAAGGCTTGAAGACCTTGTAATAAAACAGGAGTCTTGGAATTTTACTGGTGTAAAACATCTGGGATGTATATTATGTTGGTAAATATGTTTTTGGGAACTGGAATTGCATCTGTCATCAGAGCAATCAGTCCTTTTCATTTACTGGAGAAAGCCATTCCTTCATGAGCTGCATTTTGCTTCCACAGATTTTGGGTTTCCCATCCTTTAGATTGTTAGGATTTTAGATCATATATATTGTATTTTCAAACCATGCGATACCATGATTCACTTTTAAATGGGTTTGACAACTTTATTTACACAATTTTATGGTGTCTGCTGTTTTTTAGCCTATGAAGAGAGACCACCAAAGCTTAACCTGGAAAATACGTGCAGGGGTTTCTCTTTTCCTATTACTCTAAATGTCTCTCCCTTCATGTAGCTGTTGAGAGTAGCATTATCTAAACTAAACTACATGTTGGTAATGGTCAGATAAATGGACTGCCCTTTAACAAATTTCAGCTGTAAATTAGCTGGTTTCTAACCATCATCTAAATAATGGAGAGATAATCTCCCAACTTATTTCTTAAGATGCATTATGAATAGTTTGTGAACAGGGATATATTCAGGATTGTTTACACAAGACAAGGCTTGGTGACTCGATGAATCTCTTTTTACTCTCTTCCCTATCTTGCTAAATGCAGAGCTTTAATCTTTCAGACTTCTTATCAATAATGTTAGTTTCCTGATTGCAGATGGTTGACCATGTGTTGGCATGGTCATTCACTGGAAAGGATCTTTTCAGTTTGTATCTCTGTTGTTGTCTTTTCCATGTTTGTATTGCATAGAAACTAAATCTGGATGTGGCATGACTCTGACAGTCCAAAAGTAGTTTCTGGAAAACCTAATGAAAGAATTGGTATCATGGCAATTTCATAGCCTAGTTAAATGAAATTAGAAGAATCTTGTCCTCCAGTAGTGAAATTATGGAAATTAGAGACAAAATTGGGAATGCAGTGTGATAATTCTCAAAGGGACATATAAAACCCAGCATTAAAACATTAACTATTATAATTAGAACACTGCAGTATTCACTAGGTGAATATCTACCCATATTTCTTGAACCTTGAAGTTGTTTATAAAGCAGTAAAAGATCATGCTAGAGGGGTAGTTTACATAAAAAGGCAACTTCTTGCTTTAGGTTTGATAACATTTGAAAATGTTGCAGAGTATTTCTTTACACTGAGTATAATTTCCTTGAGAAAATACCAGATGCTTTTTAACATGGGAGAAACTGGAGTGTTTATTAGACAAATACACATGGGGCTAATCCAAAGCCCAACAGGTCAGTTAAAGAATTTCTACAGGTTTAACTAAGCTGTAAATCAGGCCAGTGGATTCCCCCAGTGCACAGTACAAATGGGACTCTTTATATGTATGGCCAAACAGTGTGTTTGGAATGCTTCCAGCAGAGTTTGGCTTTGATTTGACATTAATTTATTTCAGCTTGTTAAGCCACTACTATATGATTTAAATAAATGTTATTTTAATGGATGCTGATAAAAAGAGATGGACTTCATGACATGAAGTTCAATTTCAGAGCCTGGCTGCTTAAATACCTCAGTTTTGCCAGCACATAAATAAGTTTTCATTAACAAAAAACCCCATGGATAGCTCATAAACATCTGAAAAGCCTAGGAGTGTGTGTTGAAGGAAAAAATAATTTCAGTTTGAACTCTGTTGAGTGACTTTCACATGACTGTTTCATCTAGAAACCATTTGGGAAAGTTTATTTTTTGTATTTCTTGAGTGTTGCCTTTCAACTGCGGTTGAGATCTCCACGAAATTAATGGAAACAAACTTTATAGTAGTTCTTGTGAAGGAAGAAGGTTATACTTTAAACACATAAACAGAGAATTAACTAATCGTCCAACCAGAATTAACTAACAGTCCACCAGTCTCACTAAAAGTCTAGGTAGCCAAAAAAAAACTAATAATAATATTTAGAAGTTATGGTGGTTTTATTTTTTAAAACAATTTAGAGTTTTGTCAGGAGTGGGTATTGGAGCAAGATGAAGGTTTTCTATAGGGTGCAGCTGGAATTGAAGGGATTGTCTGTTGCAATGTTGATTTCTTATGATGAGGACTTTTTTTCTTATGCCTGCATAGATTTCTTCCTGAAGGTACATGTCTGTCTCCTCTTGTCCTGTCACCATTTATCCTTTTGAAGAGAGCATCATTACCTTCTTTATAACTACCTTTGAAATATCAGAAGTTTGATCAGAGCCTCCAAACCTTCATTTCTTTTGGCTGAGCAAATCCCTTTCCTTCAACCTTTCCTCATGCCTCCAGTTTTCCAGCCACCTCTTTGGCTTGGTGGCTCTCTGCAAGTTTCTAGTGCCTCTCAAAGTGGGTTAATTCCAAGGAGACCTGGTGTTCTGGGTGCGGCAGAGTGAAATCATGACATCCCTTGAAGTGCTGAACATGCCTTTACCAATGCAGCCCAGGGCAGGGTTTGCCCTCATCGTTGCTGTGAGAAAACTGCTAACTTGTGTTCAGGTTTCTGTCCACCAGCACTTCCAAAACTACACCTGAGCAAGTGAGAGCCCAACCTCGGTTGCTGCTTGGGTTTATTTCATCCCACATGCAAAGCTTTACACTTATTTTTACTAAAGCTCAAGATTTTTCTTGTTAGCCCAGTCTTCCAGCCTGCTCTGCTTTCTCTTCCTAAGGAGGCTCTTGTCTCTGCTGTATCTACCTCTCCTTCTAGCTCTGTGTCACACCCAGACTTGGAGAGTGTTCTTTCAATTCCATCATTCCAATCATTTATACAGATGTTGAACACTGCATTTATTTTGGATATCTAGCTGGGGGTGGCAATCTTCTGAGCACAAAAAAAATGTGCTTACTTTGTACAGGTTTACAGCATTTCTAAATCAAAGAGGGCTGTGACATGTGAAATATAAATGTACAAAGGCATGTTTACCACCCATCTGGCAGCTGTTTCCTAGACAATAACTTACATAACATTCATGCTTTTCAGAACATTTGGAATTCTCTAGGGACTTGTAGTAAAATTTGAATCAATGTATGTCTGTCAGGATATTTTATTCCCATACTTTTTTTTTTTTTTATTCAATCATTTCTGGGGGATGTAGACAAGAATAGTCATTAAAGTGTCAGAGAAAGAAGATGTTAATTAATTTGCATGCTTCATGGCGTCTCAGTTCATAGTAAGTTGTTTCAGCACAGAATGGACTGACTTGTTCAGTCTTGAATTGTATGAATTTTGAAAATATTGAAAAGTTATTTTGTATTGCTCCTAAAGGACATTGCAGTAATCTTATGAAAATAGCATGATATTGTGACAGCCCAGTGTTGAAAATGGGCTTGTATCAAAGTTCTTTGGCTAATTTTGAGGGGGAAGAAAGAATTTGGATTTTGGAGGATTTGAAATCTTTGTCTAGATTTTAGGTTATGGACTTGGTCATCATAAATGGAAGGAAGCTTCTCTTGAATAGAGAAGTTTTCAATGCTAAATTACAAACAAACTTTAAAGTTAATAAGGAAAAAGGTAAATGGCTTCCAAGTAACAAGCCCAGAGGCCTTATTTTTAATAAGGTTATTAAAGACTTGGTCATTAATATGAGAGAGTTATACTGTAACTGCCATCTGTCTCTTTTTTCTCTCTCCTCTCTCTCTTAAATATTTGTTTATTCCCCATTCTTTGGAAATAACTGTTCATTCTCTCCCCAATTAACTCACTAGGAAATCTTAGTTTGGCCTTGGGATGGAACTTTGTTCTCCTTGTGTGGCAGCAGAGCACTGATGATTCCTGGGATAAGAATCAAATGACAGAAGCTTGCCACTTACTTTTTGATCTTTAGTTTCAAGACCAGATAGAAAAGATATAATTTTCTAATCTTTTTTTTTTAAGTATAAACCCATTAAAAGTAAGAATTAACATGCACAAGGGTAAAACTGCTAATGCAGTAACTTAGCATGGTTTTGTGAAGCTGGACAAACATCCTGCCTATATCTTAAGAAGAATATTTTTTCACTTTTCTGTTCAGCTGATTTATTACAATCAGTCGTGTTGGAGGGTGCCTGAACTTGCTTCCTCTTTCCTTTGCAGCTTCCTTATTTTAGCTCAGATGGGACTTTGCTTTAAATCACATAATATGGTAGAAGGTCTGTTATTTGACCTGGGACTAGGGTCACACAACCAATCTTGGCTAGTCTAAAATTAAATGTAAACAATGCTAAAATATATTGAATAATCCTCTACTTAAACTTTGGAGCTGCCAAATAGAACAGTACTTTATTATTGCACAATAAAACACAATTAGAATAATGGCTGTTAATGTTTCAAACTTTTTTTTAACTGAATGTAGCAAAGCTTTCATTCCACAATACTATTACTGCAGCTGGTACTCTGTTTGCTGAGGGCTTGAGGAGACATTTCCTATTTTGTTTGATTTATAGCTTTATAACACCACAAATAAGAATTTTCAACTGCACAATGGATGGAAAACACAAAATTATTTTTAAAATTGATCATGTTTCAAAAATTGTTCCTTCTACTCCATAGTCAAGTATTTCCTACTTCTGGAGAACTCCTTCCCTCCCCTAACCATGGTAATTGTATTTCTAGTTAGATTTCAAATTATGACACCAATAGGATAATTTTTATTATGAAATTCGTTCTTTAGGAAAGTGGAAGTTAAAAAGAAATAGCCATAGACTATGGTTTCAGAGACATAACCTGTAAAAATTTAATTATCTAGATTAAAATGTTTATTTCAGGCTCTGGTTTTTTATTGGTGTTTTATTTGGTTCAAATCTGTAGCTACAGCAGTTTGAACAATTCCATGATAAATTGCCATTAAAGGCTAAGAAAGTCTAGGAAATGTTGTGCACCTCAAATGCTCTATGGGGGCACTTGGATTTTTAAGAGAACATATCCCAAGTTTCTGTGAATTAATTCTTCCTTTGTAAAACCTCATGAGTTCAGTACTGTGTTCACTTTAGCTCTTTTTAGTTCACTTTAGAATATTTCCAAATATATTTGATACTAGACAGGTATCCAGGCATATTTCTCACTGTATCATGTGTCCTAAGAACATCTGTGGTTGTTTTTCTCCTATACTGTCATGGGATTAATTCACATTCAGATCTTTCTTTGATGGATGTGTGTGGTGCACAAGATGGTTTAAGATTTTACTTGGTTACTGTAATTCATTTGAGACAGACAGAAAAGAGAAAAAGTCCTTTTCTCTCAGTAAAAACCAAAATAGCAGTACTAAAAAAAAAGGGAAATTGTGTGAGAAGATGAGGAGCTTCTTTGTTTAGCTGTTAGAGTTTTTAAGTATTCTGCTTTAACAGCTAGGAGAATTTCTAGCTCTTTTGTCAATATTTTGTGTTGGCTATAGAGTCCAGACAAATGTTGGACATCATCACGGGCCCACACAGATATGAAATGCTTTTCTCTGCAGTTCAGTGTCACACTTTTTACTTGTGCTGTTTAATACAGCACTGTTCTAAGAGACTCATAAAAAAGCCAAAACTAAATTATTGTTGTTTGGGAGGCTGCTTGTGCCAGAAATGGTGCTTTCCCTAAAATAATCTTCATATGACTGTGATTCTCAGAAGTTTCTGTTTTTTAAACAAAAAACCCAAACTGTTAAAGGTCACAAACCATTCACCTTCATATATTAGTTGTGCTGTGTGGAGGGAATAAGTGGTTAATGGTCAGTGTGTTCTCCTTGCTTGCAGGAGGTTTTAAAGGGAAATCTGCGGATTCAGAGTAACAGTATGACCTCAGTCTCACAGCCTAACATGGGCGAAGCTTTCATAACCTTCACTCACTTATTGCATAAGTTGAGATGGGGAGTGGCACTTGTAGCAGGGCCAAGGCATCAAGCCACTATCTCTGTTTTCAGAAAAAAAAAAAAAGCTATATTATATATCATCATTATCCCCTTTGTCACTGTTTTTATCTGCTTCATTACAAGTTTCCCTAAGAAGTTCAGATGAAAATCAATGTGTGTGTGTGTGTTCCCATGCATGTGTTCTCCAAGTATTTCTCTTTTATTTGCTTTAGTTTAGAGTAAAATAAACCTCAGAGCAAAATGGTGAAAGCTTGAACAGCAGATTTGAGTGCCTCTTGAGTTTCACAAAATGCTATTGTGATCTATAATTATGGAAAAAGACTGGTTTATGTAATTTGAAAAGAATAGAAAATTTCCTGCACTAAGTATAAAGATTTTAACAGCCTAAAGCCCAGATTTTAAAATGCATGCATTTTAAAAGTACAGATTAAAACTGGATTATTCTGGTTAGCTTTTACATCTCGAATATTTGTATGACAGTGCTTACCTTTTGTTTAGAGGTTAAAATACACCTCAAATAGATTATCTTTCTATAGAAAATCAATACATTTAGAACAGAAAGCCAAAAATAAATTGTTGGGTTAATTTTTAGAATAAAATCTGAAGTTTTGAAATACAAAATTTTCCAAGGCAGCAGAAGTAATCTTTGTAGAGTACTTAAAAGAGCCACTGATGTAACATTTGGTTTTATGAAGAGCTTCAAGAAACATTAATTTTATGGATGATAGTCAGTTACTTTGATTTTTAAGTTTATGATAGGCACAAAAATATTAAAAGGACCTTGCTTTGTGTTGAAGATTATAAAAGCTGAAATTTCATTTGGCTGAACTTCATAGTACTGCACCTGCAAAAAAAGGATATGAATCCGTGTTTGTTCTTCCAGACGAAGGGTGGTTGGGCAATTCAGCATCTGTTCATTAAATATGTGCTCTTGTGCCTGGAGACAAGTACAAAACCAGGAGTTCTGCTTCATATGACCTGCTCCATTCTAGAAACCTCATCTGTATTGTTCAGTCTTGCAACACTGGCTACAGTCTTTTGTGAATTGAGATTTTTGGAACAAATTTAACTAGTAAGAATAAAAAGTCTCAGCATGTGAGAGAAATAATGAAAAGCCTTTGAGGAAAGTATGAACACAGTTGAAGTAATCCAAAAAGTCTTTTCAGTCAGGACACAACCTTTTTCTTACCAAATTTTAATTTATTACATTAACTATGAAATTAGCCAAAACTCAGATGGTTGTTAGAAAAGAATTGAATATACTTGATTTTAAGAGATTGATTATTCCTTAAGGTTTCATAGAAACTCCTTGTCCAGGAAAAATAATTTTGCAGAATATAAACAATACAAAGAGTGGAAAAACAAATGTTGGTATATGCTGACAGAAGTAGAGGAAGCTTTCCCAGGACATGAAAACACAGTAGAGTTGGAGGTGATATGATTTGAATGTGTTTGGGAGTTCTTAACTTTAACATGAATGCGTATTTCCTTAGGTGTCAGATTGTTTTCTTCCCACTGAAAAAGGATTTTTATCCCGACCATAGTAAATACAATGGCAGTAATTCATAAATTGAGTATATTTAACAAGAATTTAAAGTATGAAACCTTAATATAAGCAGTGTTGTAGGTCTTAAAGGTCTATTAAAGTTGTGTTTTTAAGGAGTAAAATTCTTACCAATTTATCCCCATTTAAAAGACTAGAGAATGAACTCTGTAATCTTTGATTTAATGATATAAAATCTACATAAGTCTTGCTAAATGTAAAGCGCATCCATGCAGTTTCATTGCTAATTAGTCAGAACAGCCATAAAACTGGTATTTGCTGTAGAAAATATCACCAGGTCTTTGAAATGTCAGAAGAGGCATAATTTGCTGCTATTCAGCTTCTTGTTTTGATCACTATTGTAAAAATAGCTCATCATTTAATCCATTGTTAATTGTAAAAATAGAATCTTGGTGTTTTGATCAGTTGATTGGAGTTTTGTTACTCCCTAGATATAAAAAACTACCCCCAGGAAAGAGGAGATGTTGTACTTCAAATAAAACAAGGGAAAAGTTTATGGTGGAAGGATAGACAAAGTCCTATCTCTGCCTATATCCCTATCTTTAAATAATATATTTTTTTACTAGTTACCATGCTCTGCTCCCTCTCTGCAGCAAGGGTGACCCTGACTTCAGCAGGTGAGAATCTTGCAGATTTCTTTGAAGTATCGTCTGCCAGAAAAGGGTTCAAACTGCCTGCCTGGCTGGTATGAGGACTGAACAACATCTTGGGTGATTTTCACTTTTGTTAAATATTCAAGGAAACAGTCATATATAATGTCCCTAACAGTAAAACTTGGTACAAGTATTCAAGTGTCTGTAATAACAAAAGAGAGAGTGCATCTTCACCAAGTCTTTGCTTTGATCAGCAATGTGGTTTTGAACCAAATCTCTCTTGTTCACCCTTACTATGCAGTGGCTCATATTGCAGAGAAACAAAAAATATTAAAACCTAAGAAAAAAAATTTAAATGGAAAGCATGCTCCAGAAGCACACTGGAAAAAATTACTATTGTGTTTACATTTGTATAACCATTTTGACGCCAATGTGTGAACCCAAGGAGGGGCTGAGAACTTTTCAACTTGCTTGCTGATTCTGGTTTGCTTTGAAACATGCTGAGTGGATAGCCCTGGAGGTCTGCCAAAGCTACAGCCAAAGTTGCAGCAAATGGCTCAGAATATTTTGCTGGAGAGGTACATGTTTTTTTTTACTGGATAAACCAAGAGCATATTCAAAGAAAATAGCACAGAGACACTATGCTCTGTTTTCGTGGAAAAGCTGGCAGCTGTTCAGGTAATTCAAAGGCTAAAATAGTGGTGTGAACATTGAGTAACAAATATCTTCTGTTGTTTATTTTCAGGGAAACAACTTTTGTAGATAAGATTTTATTAAGGAAATATGAAACACTTTTAGCAGTACTTACTCCTAGTAGTAGAACTAATTCTCCTTTGCCCACATAACTATGAATATAATAGGCGAAAGAAGCCTGTATGACCCCAGTCTGGATTGTTTCTCTCTGTAGATCCACACACATAGCATGGCACCACTCCCTTGTTGAGGATGTTCTGTGCTAAAGAAGCCTTGTCTGCATCTGACTCTAACACATCAAAACAATCCTTTCCTGACCTAGGTGTTTGGGCTCAGAAGGAAAGAAATAATTACAGAATGATTTTAAAATAATTGGAAAACTTGTGACTTTTCTTTTGCCTTTCACCTTTTTATTCAATGAATTACTGCCATTGTATTTTGTTTTGAAAGCATAAGGCATCTTTGTGACTCAGTTGTCAAATAATACGTCAGAGAAAGTGTTGGGCAGCACTTCCTTACCTTTGCTCTACCTCACATGGTCTTCCAAAACCCAGAGTGTGAAGACTTAGATATGTAAGTAAAAGTTTGGATGTGTCTTTTAGTGAGAGTTTCACGGGGACACAAAGTCTGCTATCCTTTTTGCTTAATAGCTTGTTCTGAACTTTGGATCTGGGGGCAGGCATGGGGCTGTACAGTTGTGTTAGTGCACTCCAGCCCTATGGCCAGGCCCAAGGGCAGGGCACTGCCCAGGGCTTGGGACAGTTGTGCTTTCTGTGCCCCCTGTGCTGAGTTGGCTCCTGGGGGTACTTTCATCCAGAGCCCACTGAACTGTGCTTCACAAACAACAGCTTCTCTCTGCTTCTGCTATCTGTGCACCCAGGTCTGCTGAAATATCCTTTGGGAGACAAAAGACCTCAAAGTTTTCCTCTTCACCATTGCTAAGGAGCTAGTGATTTAACTGTTTATGGTGGCTGCCACATGTTGCTTTTTGGCCACTGACAATAGCATGAAGACGTTACAATGCTTCTGACTGAGTTTTAGCATGGTGCTTTCGATTAATGTGTGACAGGAAAATAAAGAATCCACTACTGTAATTGCTTTGAAACATCACTTTGGGTTTAGAACAATAAATACGCCAGCAGATTTCTTGAAGACATCAATGTCATTAACAGAATTTATACGGGACTTTCTCGTTGTCTGTGCTTTCTGTACTTAATTACCTAATTTGTGTTGGGGCCAGTCATATATCTGTGATGCCTTTATAAATCCTGTATAATCTGTCAAGTAATTGATCTTATCTTAGTTCCAAGAGTAGATTTCTTCTGAATTATTTCATTATAAAACCCTTATGCAACTTGATATCAAAATTCAATTAGTTAAATGTTATTACTGTATCTTCTTTCCTGAAAGTGAATTGTGAACTGCCTCTTTCAGTTTAAACTTCTGTCTTAGAGAAAGTTAATTTCATTAAAACTGTTCTGATGCATCTTTTGACTGATAAGTGATGAAATCACTCTGAATCTTGAGGGAGAAATCCTTTGATGAACCACAAAATAAAGTGTTCTCTTTAATACTAGAGTTAAAAGGGGTTATTTTAAAATACCTTACAAATCCTACTGTCCTTAAAAATCCTGTCCTTGCTGCAGGATCCTTTGTAATTAGTTATCCTAAGGAACCTTTCAAAAATTCACTGTTTAAACTTTTATTGCCATTACTTCATCTTTTGCTTTATTAGCATAACATCAGAATTGCTGAGTGGGTGCTACATGTTCACTTTGATAAGTCAGTGTAATTGCAGAATAAAAGGATGGCCTTTACCTCCAGAGAATTATTCCTAGACTTTATCTGTAGTGCCTCATGTGTGAACTTCAACTACTGGGAAACTAAAAATAGGCATTATTTGTAGTATTCTTTTTATTTAATTGTTGTTTCATACTTGAATGTTTGTATTATTATTAGCAAATGGATTTTTGTCACTGTGCAGTCACTAGGGCTCTGATCCTAAGGAATTTTGGATGTAGTGATCTTGGGAACAACTGTAAGAGAAATGAGGAAGATCTACATATCAGTGGAATGTTATCTATCAAAGCTTCCAGTTTTATGTGTAAGAAGATTTTATCTCATGGTTTCCAAAAACAAATACAAGCTGGGTATGATTATAAGGAATATAAATTAGAAATAATATAAAGAGGAAAATATGCTTTGGTCATAGAGCTAAGCTACTTACATTTACCACAGAAAGCATGAAAAACCAGAAAGTGAATTACAATTGAAGAGATGAATCCCTGGCAGAACCTGATGGCCATGAGCAATAGCTTCGTTTCTGATAGAAATGTTAACTACTCTTGTAAGCAATTTTGCATATTTTAGAGTATTAATGAATCTTTCCTAAAGTTTTAAAATAATTAAATCAGCTCTTTGTTCTCACTTCACAGAGCTGCAGAATGCTCTGTTTATTATATACTCACCCATATAAGTCAATTGTATCAAAGAGAACTTTTTTGTGCTATACTTGCAAAAAATTCTGGGAGCAGCCCCAGCTCCAAGTGCACTTCCTACAATTGTCATAAATCACTAGCTAGATGTTTTGCCTTACTTGGGAAATTCTTTTGTAAACCAGTGGCTGCACTAAAATCTGTTGGTTATGAAAGTACAGTGAGAGCTGTGTTCTGAGGTTTTAGTTTCTCTTGAAGTCACACAATATATTTAGTTTCTTCCTCTCCATCCAGTTTGTGTGATAATTGGGTTTTGTAATTATTGATGCTTCAGTAGTAAGCTTAGAGCAGCCTAATGTTGGTTAATTTAGTAATAAAATACTCTGATGATATTTTTTTAAACTCTTACCACTGTTTCTGTCTATTTTGAAATGTATATTATTTTGCTGTGAAATAGCTTTTAATTACAAGTTATGCAGATATAATTTTGAGTTTAAAACTTTCATTTCTTGATTAGATGACTTTTTAAATTTGTCTACCACGATTAAACCTTAGGTAACAAGGGTTCTTGTTAGGTATTGTCATTGTACAAATGAAGTTTGTTTGTTTAGTATTTGACTGTGTTGAGAGGGGGTTGTAGAAATCAGAAATGTAAAACATAACTAATCACAGCTGATCATATTTTTGGACCAATGTTCCTGTAAGTCCAGTTATTTTCTGGCTGTATTTCTTTTGAAATAAACCTGAATCCTACAGAAAGCTATTTAAGTGAAACATGAATAGTAAAAATAGTACTGAAGAATTTTAAAGTTTTTCTATTACTAATAGATGTGATTAACATTGGGAATCTTCACTGATATGTTTTTAACTGTGACAAGTTTTCTTCTCAGTTGTATGTTTGCATTTTCCAGCACATACTTAACAAATATAATGTATTTAATGAATTATAATTCATTAGCTAGGAGATGCACAAAGTGCTGAACCAGTACAAATGAGAAAGCAGTAACATCCAGAATGATTGAGTCACAAAGATGGAAAATCTTGGAACATACTTAGTTCAGAGTAAATTGTGATGGACATAAAAAATGCCCTTTTTAACATCTTGGTTTGTCATACTCTTTGGATATATCACTGATCAGAGCAAGCAAATATTCCTTAGAACTTTATCCTGTTTTTATTGAGATAACAACAGCAATTCCTGTTGATCTCAAGTTTTTCCCAGTCTGTTTCCACAGTACATTTAGAGATATTATTATAGCCTAAGAGGACAAGTTGTTTAGAAGGAAGCTTCAATGTTTTAAACGTTGTTTAAAATGTTGTTTAAAATTGTTAAAAACTGGATGTTTTAATATGTGACTACACATGGAAGCATTTCATGATGTATTTGTAGATTCATTGAGAGTAAGTATTGAAGAAAAGAAAGAGGCACATCAATTCAGGCCATTAGAATAAAATCCCCAGAGCTTCAAACAGTTCAGCTCTGTTCCTGACAGTAATTTCCAGAGCTGTGAGAGTGCCTGCTCTCTGTGGTGTACTAAGCAGTTTGAATAATTGCACAATGTTTATTAAGAAGTGTCTCTTCATAGGACAAAATAACTTTCTTAGAACACTGTGAATCTTACAATGTCTTGACAGGCACTATTTTCAAAGTGCTTGTTTCAAATAAAATGATAACCTTGGGATCCTCCATAACTTGAAAGTTTCAGGTATCATTTCACATGTTTACATGTTCTACATATCTTTTTATCAAGCATCAAAGCTTTGACACTAACAACACTAACTAACTAACACTAACAACAGTAACTCCACTTCCAGTGTAACTTACCATAACAATTTTGGAAAAAATTGTGTATAGCAGTAAATTTTAAAAACCTGTTTCTGCAGCTTCTGAGGATTCTTTAAGTCCTCATTGTCTTCCTGGGCAGGAATGGAATGTATAATGAAAGAATATGGAAGACTTTTCCAGAACAGAGTTTATGGAAATGAGCCTAAAAATTAATTATTTTTTTCATTAGCACTGCTCTACATTTAGTGGAAAATTGGTACTTAAAAAAAACCAATCTTTTGTGATTCTGCTGTGAATTCTAATGCCTCTCACACTAATGTAAATATGAAACAGTGAATCTAAGAAGGAGCATCTGATCAAAATCCTCTACGGAATTGAAATCATTGGACTGTGACCTGCTGGTTTATTATCTCCGAGGACAGTTAGTAAGAAAATGTCAGAGTAAGGAATATGAAATGTAAAGCTTTCCTGGCTGAATAAGCCTGAGGCTTATTGATGGGCTCTCTGCCTTTTCATTCAGGCTCTGAGCTGAAATTTTCTGTTGCTAAGAAAATACACGTATTTCTAAAATACTTCTTCAAAAATATTTATTCTGAAATTGAAGAATTTCCTTCCCAAGTTTGCACTGCCACCTTTCATAGAAAATCAATTGGTCAGGTAAGTACTTTTCCTTAGAGACAGATTTAATATTAGAGGGAAAGCATGCTTCTGTGCACTCAGCTGGGTCACATGGGCTCATTTTGTGCCAGGCCTGCAGCAATACTTTGCCTTATGCTTCATTTTATCACAAAGGTTTGTCAAAAAATATTCACTTCCAATTTTTCTTTCTTGCTTCAAATGGAGAAAAAAAAAATAAAAAAAGCCTTCATGAGGTGGATGAAAAAGGCAAGGTTTTTTTAACCACTTCTTCTTGGTTATTTTAATGGAAATCCTTATAGTAGACAGTAGGGAGAAACTGGGTTCTTTTATCTGCCTTTTTCCTAGAGCATTGCCCTATACATGGTGCAAAATACTTCATTCCTTCATCCTATAGGCCAAATATGATCAGTGATGCCACAAGTCTTTTTTGACAGTAATACTGTTTCACAGCAGAGCTTTTTTATCTTTAAATTTCAGAAGAGGGTCACCAAATATCACTGAGTGTAGTTTTGATTAAATTTCTCTGACATTAATTTTGGAGGTGAAGGCATCTTGTTTCATACCCATTGTGCCTGGGGGTTTGAAGCTACATGTCTGTCACCTGTTACACTGAAGTCACTGGCTCACTTTGTATTGTCTCATAGGTGTCAGTGTGCTGACCTAAAGCTTTATTCAGTGCTGTTGTTAGAGACTACATTTTGGATTCTGTTATCTGTCTCAATGTATGTTTCTGAATTCATGAGACTTTGACAAATTTAGTACTCAGGTAGGTCATATATGACTTGAATATACTCTGAAGCAGTCTCATGATGACTTTTGCATTCTTGTTATTAGCAGAAGTAAACCAAACATTTTACTACTATGAAGTTGATGGATATAAAAGGCATATTTAATCACAGATTAACATTCAAGAGTAAAACTACCAGTTGAGAACCTGTGGTTGTGCAGTTCTGCTTGGGAATTCAGCAGGATTTCTAGAATTATTTTTTCAGCCAAAATCAAACATACACAGACCACCTTTCTCAAGACATTGCACTGCTGATACTGTTTGGATCTAGCATATATGAAAAGTACAGTGACGTACCATTCAGCAGCACTTCTGTACTTTCCTGCCTTTTGGAATTCCTCTCAGTCAGAATGATTTCTCCAGATAGGGAAAATGATTAGAATCAGAAAAGGGTGAGATACACATGTATTTTTCTGTGCCCCAAAACCTGCTCTTTCTGGAATTTGGCTTGAATATTTATTCTTAGGCCTCTTGGCTAGGTACTTTTCTATGTGAAGTTCAATTTCCACATCCTTCAATTTATCCTCTGAATGATAAATCCTTCAGAGATTAAAATAAAGACATAAATTTCACCAGTTAGTATCTAATTTAGCAGTTACAATCTTGAAAGGCACAACAAAGTATTAAGGATTTATCTTTCAGACCACAGCTCTGTAATACCTGACCATAATGTTCAACAGCTAATAAAAATAAAAAATAATTTGCTGTAGACATTATCTTTCTGAAGCTGATTTCTGACAAGATGCTTTGTTATTAATGCTCTGTTTGGAGAATTTTCTGTTACATCAGTTTGACTTGTATTCAAACTCAGTTCCAGAGGTGAATATTCAGTGCAGAAAAGTGAGTGCTCCACCCAATACACTGATTATTCAGGTTCAAGAGATTTCTTTTCCAAATTTTCCACCCAATGTGTAGGGACAGAACACTGGGGATGACACAACTACTTTCTGTATTTGTGGGAACTGTTGCTATGATCAGATCTTAATCCCATAAGTAATGTTTCATTTTCAGAAAACAAAAAAACTAACTCCCCTCACTCTGCCCAAATAACAAAGAATTATTTATGACTGTTTTAAAATCATTTGAGCTTGTTCAGAGCATTTGATTGCTCTATAACCTCAAAACAACTTGAAGATATTAACTTATTTGATAACCTGTGCAAATGCTCTTGTCTCAGACTGAGCCCTCACAGCAAAAAATGTTGGACCAATAAACTCACATAATTCCTGCTTTAACTGATGGATTTTGTAGCCACGGTAAGAGAATTTTCCTTTTCCTCTTCAGTACTCACTCCTCAGTTCATGGTTGTGAAGCTGTGTCACTGTCAAAACTTTGAACTTAGCAAAACAGCAAAATTTATAGGCATCTTAAATCAAAATTTGTGTCGAGTGCAAGTGGGTTTAGCTAAGTAAAGCAAAATCTTGAATCTCTAGATTATGCAGCCTTGGAGATGGGCAAAACCCAGCCAGACAAGACCCAGGACAACCTACTCTGTTAATGATGCTTTTACAGGACAATTGAACTGAATGATCTACAGAAGCCCCTTCCAACCCCAACCCTTCTGTGCATCTGTGATTTATTTTTTTCCGTATAATTGAATTATTATTTTTCCCTGCACAGGAATATGTGAAATTACACATGTGATCCTTGCACTGTGCATCTGGTGGTATGCATGAAAGAAATGTGATGGAGATGGAGAAGTAAGTAGAAAGATCATTAGTAAAACATGGTTACATTTTACCATCCAACTTCTTTACCTACACAGGGTCTCAGTGTCTGAGGTATTTAAGGTGATGTTATCCTCTCAGAGGGGTCTTAGTACAGACTTGCATGAAGCCCACAACCCCTGTTTTCATACACCCTATTTTAACATGCTCAACTTTGAGCCTAAAATACTGCCCTAAAAGCATAATTAGTGACTTACCATTGTACAAAAAAGCTACACTTAGAGCCTGTAGAAATGACCTTGGATATTGCAATAATGGATGTGTCTTTCAGTAATGCTTTGGAAAGCAAAAGTGTGCTAATAGAGGGTGTTATTTGCTAATTGTCATAATTGGTGTAATTTTGTTCATTACCTAATACTAAATCCAGGAGGAATAGAATGAAAATGGTTGATGCATGTTATTTATGGAATAGAACATAAGCATTTAAGTTGTCTGAATATAATGTTTAATGTGAAATCTTGATGTTAGTCTTTTTTTATTTTTAAGAATTCTGTTATTACAAGTTTGACAAGTTACCTTGTGAGTTGGATGTCTCAGTGGAAGCCCTGTGACCTGCATAAACATTATTAAAAGAGGGAAATGACAGATTCTTGATAGTCACTAATCACAATAATTTTAATATTCCTTTACAATGTAAGTCTTTTGGGCCACTAGTGTGATTTTAATCTTGGGATATCCTTCACTGTTCTTTCTACATGTAAATTAAATGCTCTCTTTAGTTAAGTTTACTTTAACAGTGCATCAATTAAATGGCCATTAAAAGAGTTTCACTGTATCTGGTAAATTTAAGTGAAGAGGATGATAGTCCTGGCAGTGATTTTTTTCTTTCAAGAATTTAAAAAAGTTACAACGTTAAACATTTTCTCATACTGACTTCCAATATTATGAAACCCAGTATATTTACCAAAAATTGGAATAGTTATTATTTTTAAACAATAATTTCCTGACTTTAGTTTCAGCTAAATATTTTCATCATTCCACTTCTAGAAGTGTCTCTGAAATAAGAAACATATTTCATGGTGTTTTGGCTTATTTTTCTAAAAGTCCCCAATTCCAAATTCTTGTTTTCAGTATCAGCCTGTGGGCAAAATGGGAGTAATGCCAGAACTCATGAGGTAAGAGATACAGACTATTCAGAAGTATTTTGAATTTATTTTTGATGCCTGGAATTTCAGGATCAATGCTTAATGAAATCATCTTGCTTCTGGGTCTTGTGTGAGTTTCTCAGCTGGGCTTTGCATGAGAGGTTTGCACAAATAAAGTGTGAGGGTTTGCACTGATTCTTAGATAAAGATGATGTTTCTGAGCTAAGTTAAATTTCTATAACCATGGACTGGCTGGTATGGAATAAACCTTAGAAACATCTCTTCTAATTGGAATGAGAAAAGTCTAAGGAGTTGAAATACAGAGGGCGGGAAGAGGTGCCTTTCTTCTCTTTTTCAGCATTTTCTGAAATATATGGTATATTTCTGTTTAGATGACTTATTAACTGTGAAACGTGGAGATGTATTTCAATAAAGTTACTGCAGAATTTTCAGCCTGTTGCAAAACATTAAATTCAGACCTTTGCCCAAGAAGTTCTGCCAGAGAGTGCCCAAGGCTTTGCTCAGGGAAATGTTGGCTGATGCCAGCAACAGCAGAGTGGTAGGAGGCAAAAGTTAGAGTGGGGAAAAGGCAAGCTATTCCTACAAAAGCTCTAACAATAACATCTTACAGATCACACTCCCCCACCAGAGCCTGCAGCACTGAATGCATCTTCTTAGAATCCTCACCCAAAATGAGTATAATGAGGCAAATGAGGATACTTGGAGGGAGGGAGTTACAGGCAAATATATAGCCAGCTGGGGTGGGCTCCTCTAGGTTTGATACCAACTCTTGAAACCTGACAAAAAAAGTGAAATAACAATTTGCAGACAGTTGGTTTCTTTCCATCCCATAACTGCAAAAAAAGTGACAGCTTGAGGCTTCACTTTGCTACCCTTGTGCTGCTTAAGATAGCAAGACTTTTTGCTGGTTTCTAGATAAGTCAGTTTTCAAATGCTTTCCCTTCTTCTAGTATATTAGAGAATGTGGGCAATCAAGGAAGGAATTAATTGTGCAATATATCCAGTATCCATAGAACAGATCTAAAGAGTGGAAATACACTTTGAGGAATACAAGCCACCTAAATTTCAAAGTGAAACTAGCAGTTAAAAATGGTCAGTTGGATTAAGATGGGGTGTGTGTGAGAGAGGATACAGTTATTTTATCCAGATTTCTCTGTATCTTTTAATTGTGCAGGTCCAGTATCCAGATATTTTCCAAGTATAACTGAATGGTTTAAGCTCTACATTTTGTTAATCATGTTTTAGTATTTATTTGTTGTGTATGAAGTCATTGTCACTTATGCTGGGGCTAAAGTCTCTCATAGTTAATTGCAGAAGTGATCTTTGAATAACTTTTGATCTTCAACTGCGGTAAAATCCTCAGATGCAGGTGCTGCTCTGGTCACTGATGTGACTCATGGAGCTGAGTTCTCTGGTTCACATCAACATTCCTGATGGTGATTGTTCATGGTGGGATGGATGCCTTCACTCTGGTGCCTGATAAGGGAGCATGTATGAGTTTTAAGCAGCCTTAAGTGAGACATGGCTGATTGCTTGATGCCATGGCATGACTCTTCCAACCTGTGTCAAAACCTGAGCCTCAGACACAGGTATTTTAGAAACAATCTCAACCTTTCTGTTTTCTGCTTCTATGTAAGTTGTTCAAACGAAAGTGAATATCCCTAGATACGTGTCCAAATAATGCATTCTAGTCTGTAGTCTCCCAGCATCCTGTTTTTGATAGTATCAGAAATGTTTTTTCCTTAATGTAGATGAATAAGTTTCCTGCATAGAGACAGGCTTCATGAATAGAATATTTTTATTACCTATCTCATTTTCTTTGTAGTAGACCATAAGACCAATAGATCTATACCTTGGGTTGTGCTAATTTGATAGTACAAAATGGATTACTGGGCAATAAGAATATCTGAAAAAGTAACTTCAAAAAGTACTTTGTACAGAGTGGTGATAATTTATGCATAGTTATATGTACTGGTTTTCTGCTTTGAGTATTTTAAGTTACTTACCCAGTTACCTCTTAGTTTGCAAAATTAGCCACTCTTACTAAGAATCAAAATTAGCCACTCTTACTGAGAACAAAACTTGAATCTTTCAGGAATCTAAAACTGAACACACCAAGCAGAAGCAGAAAGCTGCAGGTTGTTTGCTATTAGTGTGCCAGAAATGTTATGGTTATATAAATAAAAGTAGGCTATCAGCTACTAAACTGAGTTCTGAATTGCTGATCCATGAGCCTCTTCTACTCGAGACACTTGAGTTTAAAAATATTTTAAGAGAATCACTAAATGCTTCTTACTGCTCTAAGACTACTTGGCATTGCTTTTGACTTTTGGATGATTATCTGTCCTTGGGTACAATGACCTTTGCTTACTGGTGAATAGGGATGGGCAATAAGAGCTATCCTTGGAATTTTAAAGAACATTTTCAAATCAGATCAAAAGTTAATGACTTATAAAGCTAAGTTATACATGACTGATATTCACAATGGAGAAGAATCAGGGGAGTTTCTTTACATTTTTGAACCTATAAGTCCTTATCTTTTATTGTTTATTTACATAAAAAGTTAAGAAACTCCTACAGCTGAACTGAACAATAAGAAACTTATGTCTTATTCTTCAGCTCAGTTTGTGGTGAAATTAAAAATATTCTTTGAACAGCACCGGAATTTTATCAGTATCTACCAACAACAGGCTATGCATATTGTATCACATGGAAAAGTTTTTTGTTTTAATTTTCTTGAATAATAAATATTCTTAAGCCATTATGCTTGTTTCTTCAGCACGGGAAAAACTCAAGAATGCTTGTTTCATTGTCTGCCTGACATGTATTAAAGGAAAAAATAAAATCAGAAGTTACATATGCTCTGAAATATGTCTATTAATGTGACAGTCAATCCACCTAGAGCACTCTCATGTCATGGATCTTCTTTAGGTTGATATTTCATCAAAAATGCATTTTTTACAAAAATTAACCTTAATATCCTAGCTATAACCCAGGCTGAATATATACATAGAGAGAATTGAATATATACATAGAGAGAGTACTCTTAAGTCTGGGGTATTTGTATGTGTGGAACACACCCGTTTTGAGGATTTTTAAATTAAAAAATTTAAATTTAAATTTAAATTTTTTTTAAAGGGCATCCAGAAAGCTATAAGAGTAAAGTCAGACTACAAAGATACATGAGTCGTCCTCCACAATAATAAGTAAAATCTCATCAGTAAATGTGCTTATTTGTGTCTGATTATAACATGGGAAATTCAAGGTCATGTCAAACTTAGTGCTAAAAATGGAAATGTAAGTGGAACCATTTCCCTCATGTTTTTTGTTTAGTTTGGGAGGCTTTTTCCCAACATGGAGCTTTTTGGAAAAATATATTTTCAAATATACTGTAATGCAAGTCAGGGTCATTTTAAGGTCATAAATGAAGATAAAACTATCATCATAGTAGGCATCTCAGATATAAAGGTTGGTCTCACTAGGATTGCTATACTTGTGTACAGAAATTCTAGTTAAAAAAGAACCAAAGGGAAATGAAAAAAAAAAAAAAGGTTACTAGCATCTTTAGTACTCAGTGAAACAGAATTCTCTCCACTGTTCTGGATTTGGTGTCTGATAGCCCTTGCTTTAGAATTACAGAGTGCTTGAGGTTGCAAGGGACCTGTTCAGATTACTTAGTTAAGTGTACTTTTATTTATTTATTATTTATTAATTTTATTTATTTATTAATTACTGTTGAGATTAATTTGTTAAGTACACTTAACTACTCATGATGCAAAGATGACTTTTTTGCCTTTTCTATACCTGTTATATAAAACTTTTATATATCCTCAGTGTTCTTAGCATACATGCTTGTAATTCCTTAAGTCTCATAATTTAGCATAGTCCTAGAATTCTGTTAAACCAGGAAAGCAAACATCCTAAAGGTCTCATAGTAGGAGGTGGGAAACCAGGGTTCTCTTTAGAAGATATCCTACAGAACATATTCTAGAGATTTGCTTTTGAACAAACCAGAGATTTGGCCCATGCAGGGGGGAATTCCATGCATGGGGGAATATCATGCTGTTCTTCCAGGCCTCCCATTGGGATATCCTTGTTAGATGTGCTCGTTTGTAATGTCTGTAAATCGTATAGGTGTTCTATCACGTGTGTGCATTGCAGAGCATTCCACCTTGGCCAAGTGGTGCACAAATAAGGATCTCTATTAAAATACCAAGGTAAAAACCCCATATCCCTTAACCATGTCTGGCTCTCAATTTTTAAGACCAGAGAAAAGCATCGCTCAGAGCAGCATTAACCAGAGCAGATTGAGCAGGGCCAGCTCCACTTTGACTGTGTCCAAGGATGGAGACTACAAATTCTCTGAGCAACCTGTTCCAGTGTTCAGGTAGCTGAAAAGAAGGAACTAAACCTAACTGAAATACTGGAAGCTGGTCTATCATGTGTGAATCTCTTGACATAATATGGGTTCTGTACCTCTCAGCATATATTTGTGGCAAAGCTCTGTTAGTTTTGCAGTTGAACATTATATATTATTATACACATCAAACTATGATGTTTGATCTACCTCATGATGATTTATAATATGGCAAATATATGCAACCAGTAGATTGGCTTAAGTTAAATGGTTTTACAAGCAGCTGTTTGTACCACTTGCATCAATGGGAAGTTCAGTATTTAAATCCTGTTTGAACAATATTCCTGGTGGTTTTTAAATTTTTCTTCCTGCTCCAGCTTGGCCTTGCTTTATTAGTTACAGGAAGTTGAATTTCATTTCCCAAAAGCACCCAATTTTGCTGTTTATTTGTAATTTGTCATTATCTGAACTTTTAAAGTATCTTGAGATTACATAGTTGTACTATAAACATGAGAACGGGTTTGTTAAGCTTCAATACTTTCGGTCTGATAGGATAAGACATTAGAAATCCATAATGGGCAAGTGCTGCAGGGCTCACTCGTGTGGCCTCACACAGAAGGAAGGTTGGAACATCCCAGGGGAGGGCCTTGGCCTGGGACAGTTTTGTGTGGTTCTGCACAAGGGGAGGTTGAGCAATCTCCACGTTGGCAAAAGCACAGCACTGAGTTGTTGCTGTGTGTTTGAGCTCACCTGGCAGAACCTGAGGGGAAACAAGTAGCAGTGAAGAGAAGTCACTTCCCCACCCTGTGGGGACTGGCACAATGCAGGCAAATCGTGGCAGAACAAGGGGGGTGTGATTTGATAAAGGCTCCAGCAATCTCCTACTCTCTCTCCTCGCATTCCCCCCTTCTCCTTTAGCAGAAAAATGAGAAGTGTGTAGAGCTTTGTGTCAGTTCTAGCGAGCAACTCACCCTCTGTTGTCAGTCCTGTGCTAACACACCTCAGGGATGGGCTTAGCAAGATATTATTGCTCCTAAGTCAGTGCAGCTCTGAAGGGACTGAGTCTTTTTTGTGGCTGGTTCTTCAGTCTGGCTATAATGCAATGGAAAAGAATTGAAACTAAACCAAATACTATTTTGATTTTACAGTGTAAGGGATACACAACTTCAGTGTTTGTGTTACGCATGCAAAATTACACAAGGATATTAAAAATAAATAAAAAAAAGAGCAACTTCATGATTTAATTTAAGTGCGTTTTTAACAGCATGTGCTTTTTGGTCAGTGCACTCTGGTTTAGATAAACACTGTGTTGGCAAATAGTGAGTGACAAGGAGTGGCCAGTTAGCATTTAGCATGTAATCACAGAATGAGTCATGAAACCAATATTATAATTATGCCACTATGAGATCAGGTTTCCAAAGCCCCACATTTGCAAATATACAAACCAGTTGTTTGTTGTTTGTTTGGTTTGTTTTTTTTCAAGGTAAGTGATTTTGAAAAGGGCACCTGGAAAATAAATTATTCACAGCAAATTGGGAGATAAAATTCAAGTGCCTTCTAGCTCGGGTGATAGATGTGCTGACAATTGGTTTTGTGGGTGTGGTGTGAAACAATGAAAAATACCTGTTGTATTTTGTGGTTACAAACATGTTGCTAAGGTTATAATGTCAAGCTAGGATTTTTCAGCAGTTTGTGCCATCCTGGTAGAGGAGAAATTCCAGAAGTCTCATATATGAGTAATCAATCTCTTCTTTCCCTGAGGAAAATCCCTCAATGGAAATAGCCAACAAGGTTCATTGTGTGTGATGTATATAGCTTGCAGTATATAATTGCATATCAGAAGAGCAAAAGGGAGTATTTAAATGACTGGTGAGCAGAAGAAGGGCCAATTCAGCCCCTTAGGACTGCGATGACTCCATGGCCTCTCTGTTGTGATGGTTCAAGAACATTCAGTCAGGATCTCACCTTTAACATTGCAGTTTTATAATCACAGATCATCACACTGTGTGTAATGCCCTAAGAAGGCTCTCAGTAGATTAACTGTCTCCAGATTCATCAATAATATAAAATCCTGAATATTTGGAAAGGAGATGTTTGCTGTTCTGACCTGAAACTTTATTTTCAGGTCTCTATATATTTAGGAGAGCTTTTGACATGTATTTTGATTTTACTTTAAATGGAATATGCCTGTTCAGAATCCAACTCTGATTAAATTGTGGGAATTCTATAGATGAAAATAGAAGGAAAAAGTAAAAGTCTCCTTATTCATCCTCTTATTATCCAAATTAAAAAAAAAGTATCTTATAATGGTGAGGGGGTGGATTTAAAACTTTCACCTCACTAACATTTCAGTTCAATTTATTATATGTAAGAAAACCTCTGAATTTCTAAAATATGTCCATTCTGGTGTGCTAGTAATTGCAAATGCACACTTTCAATATTTAGTGATCCAAATGTGTAAAAAAACTGTTGGAGCTTTGAAAAAAAACCTTTGAAAGTCCATTTACACATCATTTTAATTTGGGAGGGCTTCTCTGTGCCTAACTCTTATTCTTGAAGGATATAAGTCAGATGGAGAATAGCTAAATAACAAGCACAAACATTAGATGAGAAATCAAAATTAGGTATTCATATTTAATCCTTCTTTTTATGTTTGGTTTGAATGAAAGTTGTGTCTGTTTACAAAGAAGCAATTAGTTCTAGAGAACTACTTATTCCTCTCATTAAATCATATTTGTCAAAACAGAGTAATTTACATAGTAATTAATTTTGATACTGCTTATAGTGGGCTGTTATTTTGGTTGAGAAATAGGCCCCTGGAGCAGATGTGCTCTTGCTGAGAAAAAAGCCTCCTTTTGGAACCACAGCTAAGGCACATGTGGAAAAAATAATGTGGAAAAGACTCACAAAACAATTGTTATTTAATAATTCTTTGACAAATTTGTTTTGAAATATATGAAGAACAAATTGACCAACTGCATCTTTGCTTGTTTAATCAAGGGTTTTATGGCTTCTTGGCTTGACAGGTCAAGTGCCTATTTTTTCTTTATCTTAATTCAGAAAAGCCTGAAAACCTCATACCAAGCAACAACTTACTATCAGAAAAGTGGCCTATATGCTTGGAGAAGTGTCTGCATCACATTATTTGCAGCTTGTGGTTGTATTTCATGACTGATGATTTATTGCATAGACAAGGGGTTATCAAAGGAAGCAGTAAATCAAGTGACAGTAGTTCTTGTTTCTTTTCCAGAAATTACATAAATTGTATATCATTGGAAATGCTGGCATACTTATGCACTGTTTGCAAGCATTAAAACCTCAGTTACTGAGCACAGTTTTTGAAGATTATAATCCCAAGAACTGCTATTATTTCTGACATTTGGAATAAATACGTCAATTCCTGTAGTGGTGAAAAGTTTTAAACCAGGAGGAGTTCATCAAGGAAGGTATTCAGAAGCAGAATGTAGAGTCACACCAGTTTGGGGCAAGACATTATTTAAGGAATAGTTGACTGGTTAATATGAATTAATGTGGTCAAAAATAACAAGCTTGTAGTGATTATTGCGCGAAGTTTTTACAATACATATCTTCCTGCCCTTTCTGGGGAAGCAGGGACTGTGGTGCTCTGGTGCATAGAGTAAAAAGGCTTCTGCAGCATCAATGCCTCAGCAACCCAGCCTACTTTGTTCTTTTGGGCTGGGTTCTCTTTCACATGTGCTGGAAGTCAACAGCTATGAAAGCAGCTTAATTCTTTTGCTTCCCTCTTTGTTCAACTGATTCCCTTTCTTACACCATGAGGAAGTGCCTCAGAGTCCCACATTTTCTGATGACATTTAACCCTGTCCTGTGATCCAGAGAGAGGCAGAAAGCAAGTTTGTTTCCTGGTTTGTGACTAGTTTTTATTCTGCTGCCTGGCCCTCTACTTGCCCAAAGTGGAGAGCTTGGCTTTCCAGCACATTGACTGATTTATGCCATGTGTTTGAAGCTTGGAAATTATAGCTGTCATTCTTCACTGACTGATTTTTACTTTCCAGGAATCTCATTTCAGAGAAAGAAGCTATTATTTCTTGTGCATTTTCCATACTAGTTTGAAATAATAAAGACATCAGAATATGAACAGCAGAGACTTTTGTCTGGTTCAAAATCCTTTGTATAGACATGTCATGACAGTCTGAAATTTCTTCCAGTTTATGAAATTTCTCTTTTGTTCCTAAGGAATATTAGGACTCCTCCTTTCCCTAAAATAAGAAGACAGAAAAAAATATCCCTGCTGTCAAAATATTTTGAGATGTTCTAGTTGTAAAGTGATCCAGAGAACATAAAGGCAGTCATTTACTTGGCTGGGAAGGCAAAGAACAATAAATAAAATGACTGTAGCAACAAATAAAAACATGTGAGCAAGACTTTCCCAAGATAATTTCTAGTTCATAATCCTCTCTGTGAAAGGAGAAGCTTGTTTGCTGAAAGAGCAATGCTAGGCTAAGCAGCCTCACATGTAGCCTAATAAGTTAGGAATATTGCATTTATGCTTGAATTAAACATTTGTAACAAGTCTTCTTAAAATTCATACTGAGACGTTGAAATAATTAAGAAATTAGATAATTTATTTAGCTCTTTTCCTAATATTTTTATTTATCATATAAACTTTGAAGGTTTTTTCTTGTCTTAGTTTTGTTGTTGTCCTAGCATGTTTTCAGTAATTTTGAGGTGTGGAATAGTGTCAGGTTGATTGTTTTTTTGAAAGATGTTTTTCACTTGAGTATAAAATGATAATAATGGATCACATGGAACTGAGCAGAACAGAACTCATCTCAAAATGTTTTTTTCCAGGCTACAACAGAAGACAATTACTGGGATGTGAACATAATCTAGAATTTATTGGAATATTCAGTTGAACCACCTTTCTCATTAACTTTGAAATATTCAAATAGCTTTTTCAATCACTTGCTTTTAGAGGTGAAGAGGCAAATACATTAGTGTTTTTCAAATCAATGATCATGTTGTCTGCTCTGCATGTAAATGAATGAGCTACTTTGCTTTAAAGCCTTTAAAAAATACCTAATCCTGGGAAGCTAGAGGCTGTAATTTTCTGTATACCAGTCTTAATAATGACTAATGAATTCTGGCTGTGGTGAAGCAGCTTGTCTTGTGTAAGCAAGATATCTTAATATAAACAGCTCAGTTTTCTCATCAAAGTAATTATTGAATCAAAGCCAAAGCAATTGTTTCAAACATGTTGCAGTTCTGCTCTGGAGTGCTGCTCAGAATCAATGCAGCAGAGCACTGAAATATACTTACCAATGAATTCTCAAAAAAATTTGGAGCATCACTGGACAATCCTTTCAGGCATAAGGACATTTGAACAGAAGTTCTGTGTTTGTTTGCAAGTTCCCTTCTTCCTTTGTTGGTCACCTTTAGTTTCTTGAGGCAGAGATCCTGGAGGGCTGTGCAACAAGAAAGCTTCCTCCTGCCTACTCCAGGTAATAATTCTGTCTCTTTGGATGAGATGCAGAGCAAACTGCAGCAGTTCAGGTAAAATTATCTCAGGTTTTGAATGCAGACAGTTTGGCAGGAGAACATCACTGTGGGGGATGGAAAGCAATTGGCTGTAGTTCTTCTTCAAAACCAGCCAGGTAATAGGCACAGGATCCTAGCAAAGGGGTATCTTTAAAATCACAGGAGGAGAAAGTTGAGGGCACAGATGGACTATGCTTTTTTACTGCTCTGTTTAATTTCTACAACAGTAGAAAAATATGCCTCTCCATGCAAGAAACAAAACAACTTGCTCCCTGACAACAGAAATCAGCCTCTCCCAAAGCACACAGCTCTTGCAGAAACTGACACCCAAAAACAGCACATGCAATTAACTCATACATTTTCAGATTTATAAGCAATATTGAAAGAGATAACGAATCTTAAAACAAGCCTTATATAGAAAAAGCAAGAATGTTCACAAGAAAGGAGGATTTAGTCATTGCAATACCCTAACTTTTTCTGTCATTCATTACTCCTTTTTTGATAGTAGCAGTCTAGAAAAACTTCTCTTCAGCTGCACATAGGCAGGCTTATGTAGGTCATACTTTTTATGATAAAATTGGAATAAGAAATGATCTTGAAGATCTTTACTATCATTTGAATATCATATATGCTTACTGCTGAAAGCCCAGTGAAGGCAATAGTAACTATCCTGGGTTACACGGGATTGTCTGAAACACAGGAGGATAAAGACACTAAAACAAGAGATAAGTATAGCAAAACACAACATCTGGTACCTGACAAGGGAAAAATTAATAGCAAAATTAAACTCAAATTAGGAAAAGCAAGGATCAGTGAAATAGCTTATGATATAAGTAATGATTTCTCCGTTCACTCGCCTCTACAATTTAAGACTCGACAGGATTTTTTTCTGTTGGAATTCACTTTTTCTTGTTACCAAAGTAAAACTACAGGTAGCCAGTCATGGAAATGTGTTACTGATAGGTTTGCCTTAAATGCTAGCCCACGGAGAATAACAAATGTATATCTGGCTCTTGTAGGTCTCTGTTGCCTGTGCATCCTCATGGATGGTGGATGGGTGAATGGCAGGTCTTAGTTAACCTGCATAGATGCAGTGAGCTGGCTTCATCACCTCTTAATTTAATTAAATCTGATCTCTCTTCACAGCATTTGGAGAAATTTGAACATTACTTCTTTGCATCTCAGACTCAGCCAGATTTCTCCTAGAACAGCGTGACCGTGTGAATGTTACCGAAAGTGATGAATGAGAACAGCGTGCTTGAAGTGTCATTAGACATCTAAAGAGCTGAAGTGTGAAAGTCAGCACAGGAGTGGGTGCTCTAATGCACCTGCACAGCCCTGCCAGGGTAGAGATGAGTGTCATGTTGTTTTGTGAGGCTTCAGAGACTGCAGCGCTATGTTGGCAGTGCTGAGCAACTTGGGAAAAGCCATATCTGCTGTCCTGGTTCAAACAGGTCATTATTATCCATGAACAAATATGTAGCTGACAATTTGTGATTGCTAAGCTTCCTTTTAGTTATGCTTTTGGCCTGCATCCTAAAGACACTACATTACCAGTGCAGAAATGGAATCTTGGGGATTGTTTTAAGTGCTGAAGACTCCCTCCCTTAACTTACTTCCTTCTTTATCAGAGCCCCAGCTGATTAGATAGGAAAGCATGCTGGCTGGCGCCTTCCCACCCCGTTTGTTTTTGTACCTCACTGCTCTCTGGTGCTGGGTCATGTTCCTATTCATTTTTCATGACCTTACCTCATTACACCCTTTCCAATTGCAGCTTGTTTCTCTGACCTTGAAGTCCTAAAGGCTGATCCAAAAGATCTGGGACCATGTTTTTAAGTTATCTTCTGGAAAGGCTGGAAACATGAGGACATTTTTCAGCAAAGAAGTTTGTGTGTATGTGTAGACTTTTACTTGAGGTTTTTTTAACTATTTTATCATGTAATATTTGGCTGAGTGCTATAGACTGGTTTTGCAACCCACTAGTACCTTCATGAATTCTGGTGTTGAATGATTCTTGTTTACAAACTTCTTATATTTGGTATAGGTTTATTAAAAAATGTGGATAATCAACTAATACTGTGGGAATATCTCTATTTCACAGGTTTTCAGTCCCACTGCTTTGCTGCTTATTTCTGTATTGACTTTGTGTGTTTCTGCCCATCTAAAAATCATGAAATTATATTGGCTTAGAACCCACACCTGTTTATTGCAGCCACAATAGAACATGTGTTGAATTAATGCTGTGGGTAATTAACTGAATTGAAAATATACATATATACATTTTGATGTGCTTTACCACATTTAGATGTCTTCAAATAGATATTTCATTTTGATTGCTGGGTTTGCCTAATGTCTGATTCACAGGTTTCCTATGCAAACTTTCAGTGGATACTCAAGTATCTGAACAAGTGTTGTGATCTCTTAGGGATGACAAAGTGCATTATTGCTCATTAAAACTGCTTCTTCCTTGCCTAAAATCATATTTCTGTCAGGTTCAGAGCCTGAAGAGATAAGTTATATACAGTGTTTTGAGAAAACATGGAATAGCCTACCAGTGTGAGAGTACAAGAACAAATTGCTATAGATCTGCCCTCCCTGTGTGCTCAGCAGGCTGGACGTGAGGCACTTCTGCCTGGGTGTTGTGTAACCTCATTTGTGCAGCACCGAGCCCCTCAGCATCCAGGGAATGCTGCTTCCCATGGGAGCCCTCTCAGAGCCCCCAGGCTGGGAGGAATGGGTACACAATCATCCCTACTCAGTCCTGGCAGCGTGCACTTGATGCTCCCTGCAGGGGCTTGAGGCTGAGCTTGGAGCATGCAGTGCACAGACAGTGCAAGCCTCATCAAAGCATTGCCTGTAGGTCACTGCATTTAATGTTGGCACTGAGTGTGGGATACCTTTAGGTATGTGCTGCTTGCATGCACTAGGTCCTGACAGCTCTCTCTAAAGCTGGGAAAGGAGAAATGAAATCTAGATTCATCCACATGCCTACACTTGGACATAAATTGATTTAACATAGGAATTTAAATCTGTCAGTTCTGGCATGAATGTATTTTGTTATAAAATCCTGTGCTAGATGCAACCTTGATGTAAATGGGAGGATTTCTGGAGCTAAATGTTCTCTTTTGGTGTCCGTGCCTCAGAGACAAGTTGCACTTGTTTGTACCTCACCAGTGGTATCTCCTTTCCCTATATTATCTTAATTGCCTTGCTGATCTTCAGAAGGAAAGTGGCCAGGATGTTTCATCCCCTTTTCTTGCCATTTCAGTTCTTTGGAGCCATTGACTGCTGCTGTAAATCTGAGTAGTCTTGGAATTGAAGTAGGACAGTGAAATGTGAAATAGGGATTCAGATATTTGTTTTATTCTGTGTGTGGCTCCACTTTCTAGTCATAGTGACAATATTTCAATCGCAGTAACATGAGTGGTAGAGTAATAATAGTAAAATAGTAAAAATGCTTTGAATAAAACCTTACTGCTCAGTGTGCATAAAAAAGTTTCCCCAAAAATGAATTCCAGTACATTTGAAACTAAGAACTTTCATTTAGAAGCATGTAGAGTTCTAGCATTATCTAAAACTTGGCTTCTGTTAATCATAGCTTTACTTTCATGTGGTAGTTATAAAGGTGAAACTTGTTATCTAGAAGGACATGTCCTTTTTCTAAAAAAAAAAAAATAGATTGATGTAGACTTTTGACACTAAAATAAGTTCTGAGAGGCATTTTCTGTGTGTTTCACTTATTTCACGATGAAACATGGGAATTCATTTTAGCAGGATAAGTAACTGCAGTCCAACCTAACATTTATGTCTATTAGCCTTTATAATGCAAAACTGTTAAATATTAGTATATCCTATATATCAACTTTGTTTCTTAACATAATATTGTCTCTTATTACAGTGCATGTGTTAAGTACCTTCTGGGCCCAAAAGATTTAATTCCACTGACTCAGAGGTTTTGTTACTGCAGCTGCAAAACGTTTCTTGACCTGTAGCTAAGGCACAAATCTAAAATTACAGGCAGAATATTGAAGAGAATTTAGGGTTAATAAAAATACACAGCTACTGAAGCTAAAAGGAAGTTTGTCTTCTATTTCAGCTGAAATGTAAAAAGTGTCTTAACAGCTTTTGAAAATCTTTCTGAAAAGAAAATTATTTAAAAGAAATGGAATTGTATGTTCTGTCAACCCTTCATTTTTTCCTTCAGAACTTGAAAAACCTATTGAACTTGATGAAAAAAACAAAAACTTTGGTTCATTAAATACCTTCAGTTCAAGGTCTTTCACTGACTGCCTAGGCACTGTTGCAGGCTCCTACTAATTAAACATGTAAAGAACATGTGATTTGTGCTTAGAAAGTATTTTTTACAATTAATTAAGCCAATCTAATAAAAAAAATGCAATTTTTCTAGCAGGAGATCTCACTTTTTGAAATGTTGGATAGCTAAGGGAAGTGAGTAATGTTTTTTAAATCTAATTTTTCCAAAAATGGGAAAAAAATTACATCAAACAACTTTAACTTCTTTTATAACACTTTATTTCATACAAGACAAGTTTATGGTGAAGCAAGAGATGATGTCTTTTTTAAGGCTATGACAGCTTAATTTCTTGTAATGACATGGTAAGAAACAGGCTAAAAATGAGTAATTACCTACTGCTTGAGATGCTGTGCAGTGGCAGTCACTGCACCAAGGGATAATCCAAACAAAGGCTTCCTCATCACTCCAGGAAACTGCTCCCATTGTTCTTGCTCTGGCTGCTGCTGCTGGTGTAAGGCAATAACTGGCACTAATGCTTGCCATGCTAAACTTTTTCAAGAGTCCCACATTTGGGAAAGAGACTGAAAGGTCATAAGAAAATTAAAAGAAGTTTTGAGTATTTTCTCACCCAGTCGCCAGCATGGCTGAGCACATCTCTTGGGCAATCAGAATTAAGAGTAAGTCTGATCTCTGCAGAAGACAAAAATACAGAGCCTAAGTAAAGTGGGCTGGACATTTACAACAGTGAGACCTGAGAGTAATTTCCTTTAAGTGACTGGGCTGTAGAAATATGATTTACTCCTACATAGACTGATGGTGTTTTCATGAAAGCAATTTATTTTAATATCTAACAAAAAGAAGCAATTTTATTTGCCATAAAATGTTTTGTTCGAGTTTCTACCTTTTTTAATGCCCAATTCAGTCAGCTGCAATAGGAATGAAGAAGCTGCTCAAGACCAAGCAGTCAGGGACAGTTCCTTCTGTCTTTAATGTAGTACACATGAGGTTGATGGGATGGTTGGGGTGCCTGAGACTGTGTCTGCATTAATGCTCACGCTTTCATTCTTTGTTGTAATGAATGTATTTTCATTGTATCTAAAAGGTAATAATTTCTGCAGGAGGGATTGCTTCTTTTAGTGTGTACTGTAGAGTATAAGAATCTCCTGTAGGAGACCAACAGCTCAAGAGGGTTTTTAATGGAAATCCTTGTTCTGACTCATGTGCCAAGAGGCATCGACCTGAAGTCCCAAATATTCTGGCCATGCCATTTGATCTTTGGATTGTAATGTGCAAGGTGAACAGCAACACTGTGCTTACACTTTTTAAATAGTTTTGTGAATTTTGTTTCTCAAAATGAGACACAATTCAACACTTTCCCCACTCTCCTTTCCTCCTTTCTTTCTTCTCTCTCATTTTCTTTACATCTTTCTCCATATTCAGCAAATAAAAAAATCAATCATGTAATATTTTCGATAAAATTTGGCTTTTTAGCATTTTTATTCAGCTGTAAAATTATTGTGAGAAGCTGGATATAAGTAATATTTGAGTATATTATACATACCATAGTGAATAGTTAATTTAATAAAGGCAGGTGTTGTAGGCAGAGTTGCTCATCTCCTTTATTACTTCATTTATATTTTCTTATGTTATTTTGTTTCCACTAATAAAAGTGGTCACTGCTACACAATGCAAATTGTCTATTGTTCAGATTTTAGGCACTACAAGATTTAATTGATTAATTTAATTGAAGCGCATGAAACTAACAACATAAAAATGTTGTTTGCTTTTCAGCATTAGATTCTTAATTAGTGATTTGGCAGATAGGACAAGTAGGGAGGGTATTTCCTGATGGTGGATAATTCATTAAGCTGAGTGCCAACAGAAAATCTAAAATCCCACAACTGCCATTAATTAATTACCAGGAAATACCTGGCCCGGGTGGAGCGGGTCATTATGCTTGTATTCCTCGTAAAACTCTGGAAGGTGAAAAGAAATCAAAATAACACAGGCAAAGTATTGTGCAAAGCCAGTCCAGAGCCTCAGCTGTGTCCAGTCACTGGGGCTGTGCAGTGACACACACGGGCCACCACATCTGTCCTAGTGACAAGCACAGCTCAGGGACACCAAACCAGAACTTCACTTGGGGTTTAGCAGTGCACTGGTGTAACCAGGATTTGTGTTTACAGCAAGGTAGGGATTTTATGTTAATATTTGAGAAGAGTTTGGCTTCTTAATACCTCAAAGCAAAGGTATCCTGAACGGCCTAAGAATGTTTAGGCAGTGGCTTCTCCCCTAACACACATTCACACAGGATAAAATTATCTTACAAAACATGTTGCAAGATATCAGGTTGCTAAGGCGTGTCTCTTGAGTTTTCTTCTTTTATGTTGCAGTCTACAGTTGCTCATTTATAACTGTAAATTGCTTTACTAATTGAGACAAAAGAATAGGTAGTCCTTGGTAACAAATCATGTATACTTCACTCGGATTATACCATTATTTTCCAATATATCAAAGGAAAAGGGAGGAAAAACCAGTTTTTTACCCCCTCAAAACTCCCTTTCCTGAGATGTCTATGTAATTATTAACCAAAAGAAGTCTTGTTTTTCATTGAAATAGAATCTTTAGTCTAAGGTGTGGTGAACATGTGATTTAGAGACGCCATGATTCTGAAAAAGGTGGGCTGTACTGCATTTATTTCTGCTCACACAAGTCCAAGGAGGACCAAGCCCAGAGAGGCAGCTTTAGTTTCTTTCTAATGAGCATACTCATCCTGGTGACAATAAACCCAGGTAAATAAAATGGGAACTGGTGCTATTTCTTAGTATCTCAAACTCTATAAAGATTTTGCTTTTGTTAATGATTTGTTGGCTACCTGAGCATTTAATTCAAGTAGGTTAAAATTTACTATTTTTTTAGAAAAATTTATTGGTTAATGTTATAATTGTCAGAGGATATTTCCTCTCCCTTCTTCCCTCCTTCAATAGCAACTGAGAGTTAAATTTGGATGGTACTCACAGGCACATAATCAGAGTTCAGCACTTCTGGTGCTTTGGGACTCTAAACCTATTTCAAGTTAAAGTAATAAAGGTTATTAAAGAGAAGACACATTTCATATCAGGAGAGAGCATATATGCTGTTATACTGCTTAATTTCTTTCCATTTTTAAAACTTCCCATTAGTGTGTGCAAACTCATTAAATACAGCAAATCCTGGAGTGTAATTTAGACAACAGGAACATTCTAAGTACTCAGGACTTTCACCTAAATTTTTATTTAATAAAACTGGAGTTTGGTGAGGATCTTGTGAGCTCAGTTTGTGTACACAAAGACTCTTCATACTGTTCAAAAGTAGATTTGACACAAAATTTAAATTTGCTTTAGCCAAGGAACATTTCCATCACTTTTCTTCACCAGGCTGTGCAATAATTTTTTCCCACATCCTGACAGCATCAACACCTGGTGGGTGAGCCCTGCAGTTTTTCCATCATTGGATTTCAAAAGAATGTGTGTGCAGAGATAGGAAAGTCACTTTAGGCGGTGGTGCAGAAGGTGGAGACTCAAATGGGACTGAGAAAGAAAGGGGGAACTGTAGGAAGTGTACAGCAAAGTAGTTAATTTCCTTATATTTGTTAAATGCATGAGTTCCCACACATTAATTTTGGCCAGACCTGTGTTACATATTTAAGAACCCTTGAGGATCAGCTGATACCAGGCTGAGATAACTTATTGAGAGCCACTTTGCCTTTTCTTTAATAAAATAAATAAGATTTTTTTTTCCCAAAATACTGTGTCTCAGCAAATTTGACGCCTTTAGGAAGAATAGGAATTCTAATGTATCTTAAAAACCTCTGCCATGGTTATTCAATGGCTAGTTGTTTAAATTTAAGCAGTGTTCCCAAGGGACAGGAAGAAACTACTGATAAGAAACAATGTAGTCCAATGGTAAAGATCTAATGATTGTGAGCTTTTCAGTGATCATTCTAATAATTCATGTACTTTCACAACAGAACAAAATATCTTGTACTTATAAATGAAGGGTGGATATTACTACATAAACTCCATACAATACCTTTCAAGCTTTTTGTTTAGATGCTGTGTAAATACACAGCCCAAAACTCTCTATCACTGAGTTGAGTGGTAGAACTTCAAAGGGACAAAGAACATACCCACTTTATCTGATCTAGCAAAGATACAATTGGACAATGAATACAGGAACATTTTTATTTTTTCAGATGTAAACCTAAGGACAAGAAAAGAATGTATTTTATTGCTCTATTTTCCCTGTGGGACACACCCAGGAAATATTATAGTGTATTTATTTTTTTTAAAGCGAAGATGGATTTTGTCTGCAACCAAATCCCATTCAGAAGATGCAGGCATATTTCTTTCCAACTAGACAAATTATATTTCTGCTGAAAAAGCTAATATCATATGGCCTAAATCCAGAACTGCTAATAGCCTTGTCCTAATCTTAGAATCACCAAAGAGGTTGACATAATACAATTATTAGGAATCCTACTTTTTGATGGAAACCCCCTTTAGAAGTTCATATAAATAGAAAATAAAAAAATATCTGATAGTAATTGCAATACATTCTTAATGTGGAAAACTGACCAAATATTTGAAATTTCTTTTTTTCCTGGAAAATATAGAGAGGGTTTGAATGCCATTTGAAGTTAAAAAAAAATAAAAATTAATTGTTCAACTTTAGGCAATGTTTTATGTTATGCATTGCAGAAAAATAAGCCCCCCAAGTTTCTTGTAAACAGTACAAATTTTTTTTAGTAATTCCTTGTTCAAAGTTGCTTTGGCTTTACTCCCAGCAATATGTTATGCCCTGGTTACTTGGTTCCAGCAAGAATGGCCTAAAGGTTTTGCCAGCAGAGGCTCTGATTAGATATTAGAAAAACACTTTCAGCGGAAGAGTGGTCAGGATTTGGAATGAGTTGCTCGGGGTGGTAATGGAGTCCCTGTCCATGGGAGTGTTCAGGAGCCATCTGGATGGAGCACTGGGATATGGCTCAGGGGTGACTCTTGTGGGCTGGGTTAGGTTGATGGTTGGGACTGGGTGATAGCGAAGGCATCTTCCAAACTTTGATGGTTCTTGTGTGGGATCTATGTTGTGTAAAGGAAAAATGCAGTCCTTAATATACAGTGATCAGATACTCTCTTGACATCCTTAAGTTTGAAAATGATGATTTGGCTGAATTAAAAAAACCTATTCTGGGTGCCTGAGACTGAAGATGGAAAAGGCACGTAGAAAGACTTGCTTTGTAACTTACCCTGTACAGCTACTGTTAGAGCAGGAAGAGTTTTTGCTGAGACAATAAACTGCAAAAGACCCTCAAATTGTTAATGGGAATCTTGGAACTGGAGTTCTTACAGATTGCTTTGGTTCTCTTAGACTTATTTCATTATTGCACTCTGAAGCTTACTAGGGAATTAGATAATATGTGGATTTTATTTATTATACCCCTTGTAATACAGTTAAGTCTTTATGATTCAGTTTGCAAATATAACAGGGTGGGGTTTATAGGAAATTTCAGTTCAGCTTCCCATGTAAGTGTGTGGGAGGAATATGAGAGTATTATTTCAATTTTATATGTATTCTTAGTCAGTACCTTTCCCATCATATTGATTTTGCACATTAAATTGTGCTTTAACTTGGTACAAATGGCCCTGGCACTTAAAAGAGTCTCTGATTGTGAAGTTTTTAAGCTCTTTTCTTTAAATATACCTTTGCCAAGAACCTTTACTAAGCTTTTCATCTTTAACTTTCTCTTCGCCAGTATCACATGCTTTTCTAGAAGTATTTACTCTCTAGCATAAATGATGATAAATACAGTAAAATACTTTTTTCTTTTAATAGTTGTTATAGATATATTCTACTTAAAGGACACATACTTAGTGTATGTCTTTCAAATTAAAGCATTTTTATGAAACTTAATTTTAGGCCAGTTGTTTAATGTCTATCTAATACTGGGAACTCCTGTACCTATCAAAGACCAGAGAATAAGAATAATTGTGCTTTTAAAAGAATTGACTTCTCATCTCAGGCCTTCAAATTTACCCATTAGCTATTCTCCACTGTAGGCCTGTGCAAAATAAGATCACAAATCAGTGTGTGTCGTGTATATCCAAGGTAACATAGGGTGGAACAAATGTGAAGTTTGCTCTAGTGTATCTCACTCTAGTGCCAAATTTCAGCTCATAGTTGTTCTTCAGATTTTGTTATTTTTATTGGAATCCACAGTGTTAGCAAGTGGCAGGCCAATCAGAACACACTGTGGTGTCTGGGTATATTTCTATGAAAAACATTTTTGTCTCCAGCACCTTTACTAGTGCTGAAAGACATGAGACTGCACAAATCTGAGTTTCAGACCTTGGGGTGCTTGCAGAGTTGGAAGTCATGGCTTGTGTTGTTTTCATCAGTGAAGCAGAAAACCTGAACACACATATCATTTGCACATGTTGTCAAGACAATGTCAAAGCATAGTTCCATGTACTAAAAGAAAATAATAGAAGACTTTATTAGATTCAATTCAGCCAACCATTTTTTAATGAATTGTACTATTTTTATACATTTTTAATGTATAAAATACTAGCTATTAAAAAAAAGGTTTCTGTGACTTGAAATAATTTTCTGTTCTGCAAATTAAGTATGTTTGTCATTACTCTGTCTTTTATACTGCCTTCCAATTCCACTCTCCTTTTCATCTACTATTCATAACTCTTGTCTGAAGGAACTCTGCTTGCTTTAAAGACAATTGCAATTGTCTGGTATTACTTCTGACTTTTAAACAAAGCCAAGCAGTAGCCTTTCTCCTTACAAAACACCATTGTATTTATTGTATGACAAATTATATGTATTAACAAAACTTCAGGACTTATCTGGAGCTTTATTCCACAGGATTATGGGGATGCATATGCACGTCAAAGTTAATCTCACTGGAAATAAAACAAGCAGAAGTCTTCATGTTATATTAGCCTTTTAGCTCAAAGTGAAAAAATTATGATGCTATTTCTGAGAAGATAAAAAGATTGAGACTTGCTTTTAGTACCAGCTTACATTTGTAAGGGCTAAAGTGATCATGGCACTAGTTATGCCTGAGAATTAAGTTCTCAAAGTAGACTCCAGCCATAAGGATAACTTACCACAAAATACAATCATCTTGAAGACATGACAGAATGAAAGCTAAATGTCAGAAGTTAGAGAACAAATATTCAATTTCTGCTTCCTAATTTTCATTAGCTGAACACTGCATTGGAAATGAAGAGGCAGCTCTCTGAACTGTGGATGTTCTGGAACAAGATACAGAAACCTGTCACTTGTGTCAATGTACAAACCCCTCTGGTTTCAGCAACAAAAGTGAGTATTTCCTACATCAGCTTGAAATTTGAATGATTTGATTCCGTACAGTTCTTGCACAAGGTTTACAGAGCTGTTTTTAAATAGCATAGAAACTGTCATGTTCTTGCTGTTATTTAGTTTGTTCTGGCTCTATAAAACATCATTATCAATGCTTCATCTGAAACCAGATCCTAAACTTTTCCTCCCTGACAGTATTTCTGATTCTAAATAGCTAATTACTTATTCAGACTGCAGAGACTTCCATTAAGGTGTTACAATTGTTATTGAATTTTGAATTTCAATTACAATATTGAATATTGTAATTGACGGGTTACTCAATGTAATTGAAGAGCTCCACTTCTCAGGCATTTTGACAAATGCCTTCAATGTATGTGACTAACACTTGGATGAGAAGCAGTGGAAATCTTTGATTTTGGGACAGATTCCCTCTTGATATGAAAAGGATCTGCAGCATTCACTGATGATCTCGCAACTGCCACGTCCCATCCTTTTGTTCATGTTCTCTTGTTTTACTTCATCAGTTATGTCACTCTTCAACGCTTTTCCTATTGCATTCTCTTCACTTTTCTTATCTCTTTCCACATTTGTTTCCTTGTGGCATTGCCTCATTCAGTACATTACATTCTCTAAGCTTCTTGACAGCTTCTAGATTAATTTCTTTTCTTTTCCTTCTATGAAAAGGTTTTGTTTAGCCTTTGATTTATTTTCCTCTTGTGCCAGTTCCTTTCCTGCAATTTCAGTTATACAGTCCTCTTGCAGTGGCATTAACAACTCCCTGCCCTAATTGGTTTGCATACAATTAGGATTTTTCAGTCACTTTCTGGGATTTTGTATTCCTATGTTTCTAGTGTTGCTTATTAAATCTGGACTTAAATGCAATTGGTTCAGGGCAAGCATGAGTTTTATGTATGCTAAAATTTTAAATATACCAAGGGAATCAATCTAATCAAAACTTATTTTTCAAGTTATTTCTCCAGCAAAGTTATTCTGCATGCTACTCCAGCCTCTCTATCTCTCTCCACCAACACACACCCATATATGATTTGCCCTTCTTAAACTGCTTTTTATAATTTCTGTACTTCATAGAGAAAAAGAGGATCATTTCCCACACCACTTGTACTTTTAGCATAAATTATTGTTACAGGATAGTTTTTGAGATTGGCCAAAGTAGGTACAGATCTTGTGCCAAAAACAGGGAAGAAATATTTCCTCTGTGAAATTCTGTTGATTTCTAGAGAATTACTTTGAACTCTTGGTTCTTAAAAATCTTTATTTCCACTGTTCTATGTTAGTGCTGTAATTTTTCTAGGCTTATTAGAAGTTCTATTTCAATGTTTAAGGCATTTGTCATGTTAAAGATTAGGAAAAAAGCATGTCCAACCAAATATGTGAAAATATAAAAATATTTGTCCTTTATTTTTCTATTGTGAAAATCCTACTATTTGAGCAAAATTGTCTGAAATTAATGAATTTATTCAAAGTAAATACAACTTTCAGAGGATGCAGATTTAGTTTGACTTGTGACCCAAAAAAAGCGAAACCTTTTTCATTCAGATCTTATTACAGTAGTTTACTGTCAGTGAAGTAAATATTTTACATTTTCTACAGCCTTAAAAATAACAGCATGATTAATATTAAGATAGTGTATTTTTCCTGTAAAATATAATTTATAGAGAAAGTGACACCTTTAGGAAGTTTGAGTAAATTAATTAGAATTTATAATCTACGTTTAAATTCAAATAATATTATCACCTTTCTTATGATGAGTACAGACTTATATTTTAAATAGGAATTACAGAGAGAAGTTAATTTTCAGAAGTGAATGATGCTGCACAATAAACCAATCCATACATATTGCCTGAAACTTCCTGAGTAGAACAGACCAAGTTTTATGAATATCTTTTGTTTCTTCAATTTTTAAAATATTGTGGAATTTTTTCATCTTTATTTATTTTTATCTAATTGTAGGGCAGATGAAAAGGCAATGCAGAAGCTGAGGAAAGAGGTAAATATTCTTTCTAGTGGTAGACATGGAGTTTAATCTGTGGAAGGAACAGTTCCACCTTTTCATGCTCCGTTTCCTCACTCTGGAGATGTACTAGACCAGACCAGTCATGGCTAAAAATGGCACTAAATTTGGAATCTCTGCTAGAGTTCACCCAAGTTATTCTGAGTTACAGCTGTTTATTAGAAAATGTGCTGCTCTCAAATTCTTCATTGCATTAGGTAGAACAAATTATTTTTCCACAGAATTAGGTTTTTCTTTGGTAGTGTTTATTGCATTCTGGTTTTGTGGTTTTTGGTTTGTATTCTAAGTTTTGGAAGAGGAACTAATGATTTTATTGCTACAGAAAACAAATTTCAGCAATTTTAATGCAACCATCGTTTTTGGATTTGTCTGATTTTAGCTTTTGTCATTTTTTCCTTTCTCATTGAATTTTCACAGTGTGGGACACACACTATACAGTAAGCTATAACTGCAAATCCCAGGGAAAGGCAGGGCTGATAAGGGATAAACACAGCATCCTGTTAGGGAAACAGTGCTTCATAGACAAAAACCTCCTTCTAGATTGATATTGGACAAAGAAAATTTGTAGTACTTAAATTTAAAACCAGTTTCTAGCAGGTCAGTTGTCTTCTTCCTGCACTGGGCTGTACTTGTCATTTTATGTGCTAATCTCATCTCAGTTTCCATTTGGTGTTTAATGCATGGCAGTGAAGTCACATTGGCAGTATTTTAACTGGCACAAGAAGGCAAAAGTCAAATCTTCCCTGTTCTAAGCAGTAGTCCCTAAAGACAGGAACTTTGTGCCCTGTGAGGCAGCAGCTATGTTCAGTCACAGAGGTGCAGGTAAGAAATCTGCTGGCTCAGTGGGACAGCAGAGCGAGCAGTAAAATATATGGTAAAGTCGGACCAACTGCAACCTGAGAATCCCTGTTGTTAAGGTGGACTGGCCCTATTTTCTTCATCAAAAGTAAAACTCCTGCCTGCATGCTTGTGCTGTCTGAGAAACTGAGTATTTCAATGCAGAGAGACAAACACGCCTCTTTAGTGCCTGGAAGCCACAATCTGTGTGAGTGGCTTTGTGCTGAAGCCTTGCAGGGCTAATCCTTAATGGGAATATCTGGCCCAGAATATAAATTAGGCGCTGCTCCACTGCTTTGGCTTCGGTTGTGAGCAGCGTGTCAGCTGTAAAAAGAACTGATGTATACACCTCTACTAATCCCCTGAACGAGGATCTAATGAAATATGTTAATTGGAGCTCCCACTTAATTTAATGAGATTTCCCATTGGGAGTGTTAGCCCATGAAGGCACCCCTGGTTTTTGTGTGCTAAGTCTGATGTTTAAGGCTACTGGCAGGATCCATAATGGAGATACATTAGCAGCTAGCAGAATTAGGATTCCCATGTATCCTGAGGGGTCTTCAATTCTCTACAGGTTCTCAGTGTAGGCAGGAAGGCCTTAGCAGGGTTCACATGAAGCAAAAGTAGACGTGCTCTGAAGAAAACCAGATGATGAAGACAATTCTGAGAATGTGTTCTAGAGTGAATACAACTTGGTGTTTGTTTGTAATATGTGTAACCATGAAGGGATAAAAAAAGGGCCTGAATGAGAGCTATTGTTAGCAAAAGAAAAACTCACTGCAGAATAGGAAAAAACAACTAAAGAACCAAAACAAGTGAAAAAACAAAGAGTAAGCAGGTGCAGAAAAATAAAAATAAAAAAGTAGTTTATTTAAACATTTTAAATTTTGAAGGTAAGTCTGTTTCCTCATTGTTCTGAAGAACCAGAACATAATTACACTGATTTACTGTCCTCTTTGGTGCTTTTGACTGCTAAGTTGTAACAGAAACTGAGTAATTTTGCTGATGAGAGGGTAATTTTCCTCTAATTTTGAATTTTCTCATTTTTCTTTACCTATTTTTTTAATGGGCATTTACTTTTTTCTCACTTAGGCAGCTTTAGGGACTTTATTTTAAGTTTTAGCCTTAAAAATGAATACTGCAATGAATTCCATTGTCATTAATAAAACAAGGAATCATTTAGAAAACCCAAACAAAATCCAAGGCACAGGGGAGTTAGACATATATAGTAAGAATGGGCTTCTGTCATGGTGAACTTATACTTGGAAGGGACCAAATAATAAGAGAAATGTTATTATCTCATTTAAGAATGTGGGATGAAGAACAGAGCAATGATGTGACTTGACTAATGGTGTAGATGTGAGCTGGGAACAGAATCCAGACTGCCTGACTCCCTGGGCAGAGCATTAAACAGATTGCCTTTCTCTCCTCCTTGAGAAATCAGTGAGGGCTACCTGTTTAACAGCCTGGATTTGATTAAATATACACTGTAGATCTGATTTAGTGAATTGTCTTTTATCACAATGATGGTATTTTCTAAAAAAAATCTATAGTGAAACTCACTAGTTATAAATTATTTCTAGTTTCAGTGTGTCACTACTGTAATGATGCTTCTTTCTAATCAAAGTGACTGTATCATGTCAGAAGACACTGGTGTTTATCTTTCAGGGAATAAGCACCAGAAAATGCTGCACAGGATTTCTGTTCTTTCTAAGCAGCCCTTGTTAACATTTAACCCTGAAACACGTGGTCCAAGTCTGAAGGAGCAAAAATAAATCTGTTGCCTCAAAAATGGTTTTAAATATATACATAAAAGTCTATTTTTTTGGGGCTTAGTACTATCTAGTGTGTACTGCAGAAAACTTTTTTAAAATCAACCACGGTGATATAGCAGCACATGTCTTAAATGTTAAACATGTTCTTTACCTCTATGAAATACAGTCTTCATTTGTAAATTAGAATCCCAGCCCTGCTGAAGGCTGAACTGGGTAGACTTCAGTCTGAGAGGTACACAACTCGGTAAAAGCAAATTACTTAATGTTTAGAACAAACTACAACTCACAAAAGAAAAGAAATATGTTGCTTAACTCTATAGAAGGTGCATAGAAAGGTGAATGGTTGGATCTGTAAGAAATGGGGATTAAAGTGGAACTTTCTGTACTTGGTAACTGTGACAAAAGCTGGAGCTTGCACATTATGTATTCCCAGACATGTCTCTAAGCTATCTTTAATGAATGCTCTTCTCATTATTTTAAATGCTGCTAACATGAAGCTAGCAATAAGATAATTGAAGAAGTTCTTAATTTAGAAACAGGCTCTCTGGTTATTCCACATGAAGTAGCAGAGTTATAAATCATTAAATTCACGACAGAGATATGAGTTTTCAGATATGCATTTAACAGCACTGGGGAGGAGGGGTAGGGGAAGAAAAGAGAAATACTCACTGCTCTTTAAAGGAGGAAAGTGACCATGGGTTTGAAGGACTATAAATTTATTTTTCTAAGGCCTACTGTCTTCTAACAGAGACTTCATATTGATGGTAATGAAAACTTTTGGAGCAGGAGCAGTCCTTTTGTTTTGTCCTTGAGGGTAACAAAGTTCTGGAGCAATAAATTAGGGGACCACAGGAATCCACTAGGAAGAACACTGGGGAGACACTAAAATGAATGTAGGTAATGCATCATTTCAAGGACATTAAAGCAAAGGAGAAAAATCCCTTCCTTCTTCTGCTGGTGAATTCAGGAACTTTCCATATTTGTTGCTAGGACAGCTGCCATCCAAAACTTAGCTTTGTGCAGAGGGTTGCCTCTCTTCTTGTTCATTTGGATAGTTTTCCTTGAATTCAATCCTGAGTTTGCTGTCAGTTACCTCCAATTTCCATTTTAGCCGATATGTGAGAGTGACCCAACATTGTAAAGCAGCTCATGTTCAAATATTTTTCTGTAAAAATTTCTAGGGAAGTTCAGAGGCTTCAATACAAAACCATAAAACCTATCTGCTTCCTTACTGGAGTTTGCTCCAAAGCATTATGAACTGGAGATTATAACTTCTACCTGTATGGTGGCTGAATTTAGCTGGCTTTGCTTTTGTGGCATATTATGTCAATCTTGTAGAGAAATGATTGAATTTATCACTTTGAAATATTTTAGCAGAAAGAGGCCTTATAATAAGTGATAGGAACATGTAACATAATGGATTTCTACCTCTGTGCATCAAAATCAACAGAGTAGTGACTTCTTTAAAAAGGTTTAAAATTAGAACAACTCTGGATTTTCTTTGGGTTTAAAACAAGAAAAAACCCCATACTTCTGTCATTTGTTCTTGTAATAACACAAGGAAAAAGAGTTCAATATAAATCATGTGTGATGTAAAATAACTGAATTTCAGCAAATCTGGCTTTTAGCCTGGCTTTGTATGACCATATTTGTCTAATACAAATAATTTGAAATTTAATATTGTACTGAAACGACATTCTTAATTGCATAGTTCTTTGTGTCTAAGGAAAAAAAATATCTCAAATTAAAAAATAACAATGAAAAAGTCAGGCTCAATGTCATTAATTTAATATCCAAATGTAAGAAGCCTATGGATAGTAAACTGATATTTTAATGTACTAGGATATGTAAGGAAGCTCTTATCCTGGCAATCTGTACCTAAATTGGTTTTGGAATATTCAGTTTTATCTTTAGGAGCCTGGTCCATCAGCTGCCCTCAGTCAAGCACTGCTGACTGAACACTGTGTGTGCATGTGCAGGTGGGTACAACTCTGACCATTTAAATACAGCTCTAAAGGTTTTCTTACATCATCAGGGTAAGGAGTAGACAAGAGATTTTTTTCTGTGCCATTTAATGTTACTGCCATGGAACAATGTACTTCAAACATACTTCTGGCCATCCCTCGTGGTGCTGGCTGGAGCTGAGAGAGGAGAAGTCCTCCTGTAGCAGCAGAGTTCCATTCAGTGCTTAGTTGGAGATTTGGTTGTGGAGCCAGTGAAAAAGGAGATGTGGTACAAGGTTCTCAGCCAGGTAACAGGAAGGAGAAGACAATCAGGTTGTTAAAACTGAGTCCTTGGTGTGCTGGCTGGTTTGTCCCCGTGCTCTGAAGAGGGAAAATTTAGGAAAAACAGATGGAAAGACTATTTTGAAAACCACTCTCTGTGGTTTTAGCCAGGGCACTGCCAGTTAGGAGCCCTCCCTCCTGCATGCCCACTGTGTAGAAATTAGACCCCAGTAGGAATCTATTTGCCGTAGTTGAATTTTGATGAAGTTGCTTATGTTCAATTTCTCCCCTGTTCCATCAGCTCCTTCTCAAAGATATTTTCTCTGTTGTTCCTCTGATGTTTTCATTGTTTAGGATTATTCACTAAAAACTTATGCTAATTTATATGACTTGAAAATTATAAAAATGATAAAAATAAAACTTCAGGGTTCAAGTCTACTGTTCCAAGTTAGATTAAACTCTTATATCTATACATCTATCTATCTATCTATATAGATATCAACCTAAAATGAGCAGGAGTCACCTGTGCAATTTTTTTCTTTCCTTTTCTTTTTTTTTAAACAATTCTCTTGTTTCCAGCAGCATATAAATTCCTATACATTTTATAATTTTAACTTTTCTTGGAGATTATTTTAAAAGTCTCCTGGATATACACAACTTATGCAGTGGGACATTGAGCTGCTGCTGTAAAAGTTAAAGAACTGAAGAAATCACAACAGCCACAAGAGTCTTTTTGATGAATGATTCAAAAGAAATCATTGTGCTTATTATTCAAAACCCCAGTGATTAATTCTCAGATTCTTGGAGATAATACCCCAGTGATTAATTCTCAGATTCTTGGAGATAGCAATTTTCTCCTTCTGGTGTGTCACAATATCTGCCAATGGGTAACATAAACAGAATTACAAGAAATAACCCACTGTATGTTTTTTGGGTGTATTTGAGAGCACAGCTGCTGACCAGCTCAAAAATCTCTTGTTTTCCACTGTTTGGTTTTTTTTTCAAAATAAGTCTTCTCTTTTCTTCCGGCATTTGGTGCCACTTTCATCAGCTACTCCAACACTCAGGTTACTCATCTGAGTCCTATTCTCCCCATATCTATAGTAACTATTTAAACAGTAAATTAACACATATATTGATGGATTACATGCCTTGGTAACAGTTCATGAGATCCTGTAATTCTTTTGTTGTACCTTACTTCTTCTTTCCCTCACTTTTTATGAATTGGATCAACTAAGATTATAAATTCTTCTTTGATTGTTTTCAGGAAAGATAAATTGATCTGTGGAATTTGTTGCTTAATTAATCAGTGAAAAGATTTTTTTTTCCCCCTGAGAATTCTATGTTGGACAGTTTTGAATTTACAAAAACACAAGTATCATATTGTTCCTGGAAACAATCTTGAAGCCTTGCAAATTTCTTCTTCAACAAAAAGGCAAAGTTTGCACAAAAAAACCCAAACTTTTGACTAAGAGAAATGAGTCCCAAAGTTAAATTGCAATATTTGGGAAGCGCATATTTTTAATATTCCAATTCTGCTGCGAAAGCAAGTGGTGAAATTGGAATTTAGAAACTGTTTTTTTCCACAGCATTCCTGGCTTCCCTTTTTCTTTACAGCTGATTCCAGTTGGTTTAGTATTTCACATCATGCATATTTCTAAATGAATTCTGAAGAAAGACTTGGGAATTGTCAGATGATGGAAGATCAGTCTTGATCACACAAAATGACATTTCCCTCTTTAAGTAGGACAGCAAATAAAAATTCACCTTGACTTTTGTTCAGTTAGACCTATGGCTAGGGAAAAATTCACCTAAAGCAATTGGTCTTTAAAAATACATGATGAAATTGCTAAAAAGTCCATCTAGCAAACCCTACTGCTTTTTGTCAACAAATGGGCTGAGAGCTTTATATGGCACACAAAGTCCTGTTTTTTCTGTGGGATAACTTGGTGAGTTTCCCACAGTCACTAAGAGCCCATGAATGTTCAGTAGGTTCATCCACAAGGTTCCAGCAGAGATGGTTTTCAAAGGATACTCAAGAGTTATGTGAACATTCTTGGTCATTCTTAGACAGAAACAGTTCATGCTTATTTTGGGTCTCGTGACATATTGAGCTCTAAATATATATAGAATCAAATCCTTTGGAATCCACATGTAAATATAAGAGAGTTAATGTAAAGCACTAACTCTGGCCTTTCACATTTCAGCTGGGAAGATCCACTGATCAGTACCTCTGATCCAAACCTTTTAAACTTTTTAAAGACACTTTCCTGAACATTCCAAGGCAACCTATTTTTGCACTGACATTCTTCCAAAGAAGTTATTTTAGCGTGTTTCATATCCTGGTGTTAATACTAGAAACATACTGTGTTTATTTCTATATAAATATACATATATATATATAATAGTGATATCTATAAATACTATAATACTATAAATAAACTGTGATAATTTCTTCCACAAATGATGTTTCCATTAACTGTGAAAGAAATGTGTACTTTATGCTCTTGTACATCCTTGTGCTCTTGCACATCCATCACGAAATCCAATTGCTGAGTGTTGAGCATCCTGAGAAGAGTCTTTTCTCACTCTCCAGCTGCAGTATCTCCCCATCAGTCAGACAGCATCCTCCTCCTTTCCTTCTAACCTCTCAAATTGCCCTGCTTCTCAGTGTATTTGGCTACACACCTACAGGCTTTTCCCCAAGGGCAAGAGATCAGCTAATTACTATTAGCTTGACTAGGGTAACAAAACCGGTTATATTATTATCAGGTAGAATTTTTCAGATTTAGTATTAAATCTAAATTTGAGTAAAAAAACCTTAATTTGTTTGGGTTTTTTTTTGTGTTTGTTTGTTTTTTATTTTCTTTATTTTCTTTTTTTTCTTTTATTTATTTTTTTTTTTTTAAAGGGGGTGGTGTTTGGGGGAAGTTTGTTTTCTGTTAAAAGTGTAAACCCTTCCTCTCCAGATTGCTCCAGCAGTTAGTCCTGATCCTTTATGCAGTTTCAAGCATTGCAGAATAAAACCAAATAATTATATTAAATAATCTACTTATTTAAGCATCAGTTATCACTCTTAAGGTGGAGTTTTGTGTGAGAGTTCAGTCTGGGTGAAAAAAGATCGAACAATGAAAAGCACATCATCTCTTACTGCAGCCAAATATTTGTAAACTGAAGTTGCTGAGAGCGTGGTAACAGTCATCTTGCAAACAGATGGGACAGTCCTGTGTTGTGAACTTTTGCCCTGGGAAGAAAGAGGGTAAAGGAAAGAGGAGAAAGTACAAGAAATGCTAAGTAATTATTGCTAATTGCACAGTATTACCCTGCAATTATCATTTTGCTCAGGCATATGCATATAATATTCATCTAAATAGTCTCAGAGCAATTCAGATACAACATGTAGGTGCAATTTTGAAAATTGCCACTGGACGTTTGTATCATTTTTGGGTTGGTTCCTTTTTCTTAGTCACAGTACACAGTGTGACAGAGTGGTCACTAAACTATTAATGATCTCATAGATCAAATTGCATTCTATAAACAGAAATTTACACCCTGTACTTTCAACTGAATGGAAAAATAATTTAAAATTTGCCATAAAAGGTCTGTATTTTCTATATATTAAACTCTACTTTGAAGTCTTACTAAATTCATAGGGTTTGTGAAGGTGTCTTGAAGTGGACTAAACTTCAGATGAGAAGGTAATGTATTTAAGGGTAATCACTTTTCTGTGCAGTGATGTTAAGTGCTCATCTACTTCAACACATAAATTTGGTTACAAAATATTTTAAGTTTTCATGGTTTAGAATTCCTTGTGCCCCTTGGCTGCTATCAATGTAGGATGTTGGTTTTCATTGATAGAATTTTTTATATCCTGTTTCATAACTGGCAATATCCCACCATTTCATACACAGTGAAATCACTAACACTTCCACATGTGGTTAGGAAGGAAACACTTTCTACAGAGGATTGTACATGAAATCTGTTGGTCGGTTTGTTCATTCCCTTATGTTCTCTGTAATATGTTTTATTACTTTGAAGCATCCCAACAGGGTCATCCTCTCTCTAAAACTCCACTGATACCATTCCCCCAACCGTTACAAACTGGCCACAGGCCTTCACCATAACCTCTGAGACACGGCCAGTACAAGTCAGCTGGGCATGAGCTGAAATTAGTGCTAAAGGCAGGGATACTGCTGCATTCAAAGCCTCCTGCTTCCAGTACAATCCTGGTCAGGTCCAGGATACAGACCATGAAGAAGCTGGAAACAGCCTTTCCATCTTTCAAAGTAATCACCAAAAGTGCTGTTTTAAGATAAGGCTTAACTAACTTGACTTTGGATACTGCTGCCTCTTTCATAGTTCAGTTTCCAGTTTGATATCAGGTTCACTATACCAAATAGTATTAATATTTTAGCTTTTGAAAGAGTTTTATGCCTAAAATGTTTTATGTTAGTGAAACCAGCTCCTTCATGGAACATCTGTTTTTTAGATCAGGAAAACACTTGTTTAGTGGGGAATATTTTGTATAAAAACTGTTGAGTCATAATCATTTAGGGGCTTCAGTGACCAGTGATCCCTAGCTGTTTTCACTGCAGCCTGGTCACTGTGCCTGATGCCATGGAGAGGCCCCTCTCATGTTTTTATTTTCATTAACTAAGCCCTACATTTACATTGTGAAGATTTCCAACATTGCAGGTTGTAACAAGAATGAAATATGTTGAGTACAAACACGCTACTGTACTGTCTCAAGCACACGCTTCTGTTGCAGCCCCTCCATGGAGCATTCTGCTCATGTGGATACCCTCTTCAAGAACTTCATGATGATGTCTGGTCACTTGTTCAATAACAGGAAGTTTAAAGAAGTTTAATTTGTGTACCCAGGCTCAGACTTTGTGCCAAAGTGACTCAGGTAGGCCATTATGTCTGTTTTCAGCAGGAGAGGGCCAAGAGGATGGTAAAGGAGGTTTGTTAAAGAACACTTGTAAATCTCATTACTTCAACTCCAGAATTCATGAATTTCAGTAGCACAGAAGTTGTTAATTTAAGGGTGCTCCCAATAAAGGATTAATAACTTTTAAGCATTAGATTAATTATCAGTCCTAATTGCGTAGCTAAGAACTCTAATAGGCAGAAACAGAACATTTTCTAGTCAGCAGAACTTCTGAGAAAGTTTTCAAGCTTGTTGCTCTAAATTAAATGAGCATTTTTAAAACGCAACAAAATGTTCTGAATTAAGGTCATAACACTGAAAAAGTAAGTTACCAGAAAAAAGAGAAAAGAAAGCTACTTTCTTTGGCTTGGTTTCTTATAGCAGACAAAGCATTGATTACAAAGGGTCATTGACATGATGGCAGAACATGAAAGAACTGCATTGAGGATTGGAGCTACTTTCAATAACACAGCTGAAATGACTTTAATAGAACTTTCAGAAAAGCTTTTAGAGATATTTGGAATTTGCATGTTCTCTTGAGTTAAGGTACCTAAAAAAATTCTGCAAATATATTCAGTGCTACTTAGCCTTATAATCTATAGATAGCATAACACAGAAATCTTTAATTTCCATGGGAATAATCTTACACTTATTTCATTGTGAGTTGCAAACTTTTTTTGAAAGTTTGTTTTTTTGGGCTTTTCTTATGTGTGCATGTGGTTTAAAAGATATTTTATGAAAATACAGTGTAAAAGCTGTTCATGTGAGCACTTGATTTTGGGAAAGAAAATAAAAACAAAGGTTGAGGTTGAAGATAGTGTTAAGATCTTTGACAGTGGTTTCTTGTAAATGGATTTACCTTTTTGAATGCAGAAATATGAATGCTACAAAAAATCATAATGGTTTTATTGGGCTGGTACACATTGTTTTGAAGTAAATAACATAGGTTATCTTAGTATAATGCTGCACCAGTTGTGGCTGGCCATGACTGGGTAATTCAAGCTCTAACATTCATTTTAACCAATTAGTTTGGCTGCTTATCAGGAAGTGACTTCAGTAAAGAAGCACAGTAATTCAATTATCAAGCACTCCTTTTCTTGCCTTTCCAAGAAAATGCATATGAACTCAATGTAAAAAAAAAAACATTTATTTGCAGCTTCTTGTCTTTGATAACTCATTTTGTTACACTCAGCATGATTCATCCCAGATTACTTATCTGACATGGAGGGTGGGAGGAGGAGAAGGAAAAATTCTAAAACCACCTAAAATATATCTGCCTTGTAGGCAGTGATATTTCCAGGAGAAATAGCTCAGTTATTTGTTTGGAGAAAATTCCTCCAGGCCCTGGGCCTTGGACCCTTTGTTCCTGATCACCTTGAGACAAGCAATTAGAAAATCTCCAGTTTGGGAACTAGATGGCCCCCAGGGGAGCTCCTGCTCCTTGTGAAAAACTGAATTTGGATTGCTGAAATTGTAATGTGCCCTCTGAGTATTATTGTTAATACGTTTTAAGAAACTGAAATAATGGATTAATAATTAACTGAATTAATGGATTAATAAAGGATTGGAGAGTGCTCAGAGCATTTCACAGTCACCAGTCAAAGTTCACACTCTCTTGCTCTCAGTGAGAAGGAAAAAATTATTATAAGACTAAATTCACTACATTGCATGACAGGCAACAGAATTATCACTCCTAAGAGAAAACCTAGCTTTGGAGAAAACTTCAAATGCCTATGAGTAATTTTTTGACTCTCTTTATTTCACACATATAAATTCACAAAATATAACTATCCATACTTTGGGTTGGAAAAGACCAGTGCAAATTTGGCTGTATTTTTATTACAAAGACAAGACAACTTCACTCTGCTTTGAGTGTTATGCATGGCTTCATGCAACTACCTGATGGAAGCTCACCATATATATTGTGGAAGTTGGAAAGAACTTCTTATTTTTTGATGTCAACTTATAGTAGAGGGACTCTCTAGTGCTTTTTGTGGCTAAGAATACATAATCTCTCCAATGTGCTTTTCATGAGTGCTCAGCAATGGACCAGCAAGATCTGTGAAGTAGCCATGCTGCAGGTAACGTGAAGAAAGCTGTAAGCTGAGCCTAGAATTCCTGTGTCCACAGCTGGGTGTTTGTCATTCTGGGGAGGAATACAGAGAAATGAGAATGGGCACCTAGCTGTAGCAGGGAACAAATTAATCCAAAGGACTGTGTTGTATAAACAGACTCAAAATAATTAAGTAAGTAAGAAAGGGAATATTTTCACTTCTTTAAAAATATGATTTGAAAGATGCTAGGTCAGATATCTTTCCAACAGTTGGTGTTTTTGTGTATTAATTTAATGAAACAGGCAGAATACCAGCTTGTGGCCTTTTGGACTCTCTCTTGCAGCAGGCTACGATTTGCCAACTTCTCTCCACTTCAGATACATTTGCCCTTTGTCCAAGTGCAGGGATTTATTTAGGAACCTAAAAGAGGAAACAGAACCTCGCAGAGGCTCAGGGCAACATTGGAAAGAAGCAGGAATGTCAGCCCATAGCCAGAGGATAATGTAATTGGCAATACTGAACATAAGGGTCCTGGGGAAGAGGTGAGCACACGGATTTCTGTTGGGGCCCAGCGAGCGTCCCGCTGGCTCAGCTGCCGGCGAGTATCGATTCCCTTGGAAGGGAGCCCTCGGAGACCTTCTGCCCAGGGGAGCTGCATGAATCAGCAATGTGCCACTGCTGCTCTGCGAGGGATGAGAGCTGCGCCGAGCTCCTGGTGAGCAGCCTGAGCGGTTTTGTTACTGGGACAACAGGGGTAAACTTCAGCTGTGTGGAGACCTTTCCAGGGAGAATACTGGCACAGCCCAGCTGTGAGCAAAACTGGACTTGTGCAGCTTGTGCATCACAGACACCAACAAATCTTAGCACTGTTGTGATCAGATGAAGAAAAATATTTGTAATCTAATTGGGTTGGGCTGGGGAAAAGAAAGTCTGGACAGGCCACAGTGCTTGAAACTGTCTGAAAAGAAAAAAAAAAAAAATTTGCAAAAATTATCTTGGCAGATTCTTCTCATTTCCAAGAGTAGACAGATGAGTGTTTTAGATATAAAGCATGACTCACAAATTGAATATAAACCTGGAATGTTTTAAGGATTTGAATGTACTGGCTAAAAGGACAAAGCCCAAAGCATCCCTTTGCTTTGAGCGACATCGGACAACATAAAAAGCCCCTACAACTTTCTTATTTTGCCCCAAATATGAAAGCCATATTCATGAATTTTTTAAGAATCCAGGATTATTGTTCAAGGTAAGAAGATACAAAATAACATTAACGATATTAAGGCAGTGTGCCGTTATCACTTGAAGGATATTTAAACTGAGAGAGGGCAAGTTTAGATTGGATATTAGGAAAGAATCCTAATTTCTTCTGTGCCGTGTGGGTGGTGAGGCACAGGAACAGGTTACCCAGAGCAGATCCATCCCTGTGGGCAGTTCAGGAGCCACTCTTCAGCGTGACTCAACACTGCTGCTCCCACAGCTGAAAGGGCCATTGGAAGGGAGTCCAGGGAGCAGCTCAGGCAGACTCTGAAGCTGAAGGAGGCAGCTGGAGTTTGTGTTTACAGCAGATCTCAGTGCTAGATCAAGCTGTGCTGTTCATGTGGGAGACTACGCTGCAAGGCAGAGATCTAAAAACTGGGATCTGCACCAGTAATTGGTGATGGGAGTAGATTTAATCCGCTGTGTTTGAAATGATGGTATGTGTGGACAACAGGAAAATGTTAGGGGTGCATAAACCCAAGGCATATTGGTCTAAATATGACCAAAGATAAAGTAATATGATAAAAGACCAGAGAGAAAATAATATGATAAATGTTAGCATTTCAGAATTTTGCTTTTCATATTCTATATTTTTAATGTATAAAATATTTTGATTTTCTGCTCTGTATTTTATCATAGCATTTTAAAAATAATCAACTTTTTCCCTACAAAATAATTTTTTAATGAATCACTTCAACTTGTTCTAAAAGTAACCAAATATTTCCTTCGCTATTTCCCTAATACAGGGAAACTACAATTCAGAAAATAACTTTAAAATAAAGTAGCTGATTCATTTTCTTAGAGCAGAGTTTAGTTACTGTATTTCATAGAGGAAATGGAGTTTGAGCTGTAAAATTTGTTTTATTGCCAATGTCTGTGCTTTTGTGCATTTGTAAAATACACATTCACCCACACACAGATTTCGAGTGACAGCCTTCTTGAAGGCTTATAAGCTTTCTGTAGCACTTTTTTTTTTCATTCTTTTTTTTAAGCAACGAAGATATCTTCTCTTTCTGTACCTAGAAAAATTATATTTGTGACTCTTTGCTGAATGGTGGGCTATACCAGATATATATATATACCAGATATGGCAAGTGGACAAAACCAGTATTTTTTTACAACAAAATTATTAAACAAGGACCTAGTACTAAAAGATGCTGATTTACAGATTCAAAATATGCCCTGGACTGCTGGAGAGCTCTGGTTTACTTCTCCATTTGCTACTGATGGGACAATTGTGCTTGGACATCTGCCAGAGTAGATATTCCAGAAAAAATACTCCATGGTTGAAAATATTTTCTTGCAACATAAATAAAGCAATTTAAGTAAAAACTCCACAAACCTGTTTTTATTCTGGAGAGGAATAGTGTTCACAATGGGAGTTCTGGAATAGCTAGTCTGGAATAGTTATTGTGGTAAACTGCCAGCGTATGAAGGGGGCACTTACTGATGGGTACTGCAACAGATTTAATAAAACCCTCCAAAACATTAAAAATTATATTTGTTGAAAAGGACATCTCAGAACAGAACCAAGATAGACTCAGAGGAGGCAAATTAGCTAAATATTTAAACAATAAAAAGTCAGAATATGTCTGGCCCTGTTCAAATTCACAGGAGAGGTGCAGGTCTAAAGGAGCTTTTCTCTTGCAGATGTTCCTATGTGGCTTACAGGAAAGAAGAGAATAATCCAGCGTCAGGCAGTGTCAGCTAAAAAAAGAATCCCTGAAGAAGTTTACTTCCAGGATGGCTGGGTGGTCAGAGATGTTCACTGAACTGACAGGTAAAAATGGCTCTTGTCATGACTGTTCATGTCTGGGAGCTCAGACCCTGCCCGTGGCTCTCTGAGCTCTGGCAGGGCAGATGCACCTCTCCAAGGCTGGGTAGGTCTGGGGCTCGCAGCTCCTTGGGAGTGTGCAGCCTTCAGAGGCTCTCACACTCATCTGCAGATGAATTAACTTTGAGCCTCAAAGCAGAGTGCAATGATTTTAATGACACATAGTTGGAGAGGCTAAAATATTGTAATTTCCTATCACATGACCATGCTGAGTATTTACAGATGAGGAAGGGAGCTTGCAAAAATATAGTGACAAGTTCAAAGCAAAGGGGGAGAAGTAAAGTTTTTCTGAATTTTCTGTCATCACTAAAACGAGAACATTTTGCTCTCACCCTGTGTTTGTTAGTGAGAGGATCTCCTCTATTTTTAAACACTTATTTACACTTCACATGAGGAAAAGTCTGTTGTGCCTTTCGCTGCATTCAAAAGAACATACTAGATCATGTTTCATGTATCTTTAGTATGGCCCTTGAGATGCATTGTTTGAAAAATGGAGTATGAAAATGGTTTTACAGAAATACCTGCCAGTCTCTTTTAAATTTAAATATCTATTTTATGCAAGGAAGTGTAATTTTTGGACCTGTAATTATCAAGCCAGTGCATTATCTGCACTGGTCAAAATCACACTGGGTCTAGAAAAGGAGATTCGCTGCAGTACCCTGATGATGATGGCAATGAAGCAGCAGCGATAAAACCCCTCTAATCTTAGCAACCCATTTTTGCAGGTACCCCTCTGTTCTTTCCCATTGTGCCCTGAAGTCAGACATGCATACAGTGATTTCAGTACATCACATCCTTCAGTTCATTGTGGGCCTTGAAACCTAACACAAAAGACCAGGAAAAGGTAATAATTTCAGTGTTCGATTTCTGAGGGCACCATTAACATGATTTTTTTTCATTGTGTCTTTTAACGTACTTCAGAGCCTATTTTCTCCCTTTGTGGTAACTCACATTCTCCAGTAGATGCCAATTATTTGTGACTTGAAGAAAATGTTGATTCTCTACGTGTACCTTGCTAAATACACAGCATGTCCATCAGAATGCACAGCTACCTTGCCCTTGATTAGAGGACACACCCTGTAAAAGAAACGTACAGGACTTCAACAAAGATAGCACAAAGCCCATATAGGAGAGTTAGAATGAGCACAGAGCCAGCTGGTCAAATGCAAAATGAGTTGGAATCTGTGGTCTCCTTGTGGTTGTTAAGAAGCTGGTGAATGGAACATGCCAGAAAGGTGCTCCACGGGCAGACTGCATGGATGCTGCTGGTTTATGAATATGGTAACAATGCTAGTTCAAGGACTAGGTGAAAGCAAGCAGGGAAAACTTGCTTTTTAGGTTTTATTTATTTAATGGTGCCCACCCACCTGTATTTAACCCAAACTCACACTAGTCCTCTACAACTTAGTTATGGTTCAGAAGAAACCACTACTAGGCTAATCATTCTACAGGTTTTTGCTTTCAGATGCAACCAAGGAAGACATTATTAAGAAAGAAAGAATTTTCAACCTTTAAAAAGCTCATGCTCACTTCAATACTTTTAGGATGGTCTGGACATCTTATCCAAACTGCTTCCCTTAAGTCTATGGGAACTTTCCTATCTAGCCTAGGCAAAGGAGATGGTATTTAGTTCTACAGTAAATACCTTTGACAGCAAGTATTACTTTAACAGAAATAAGAATGATTTCTTTGTCTTGGCAAATAGATGGATGTGCAGTTTTTCTTTATTCTAAAGTACAATTATTTTGCAAGGACAGAACAGCGACTGTCCACATCAGTATAAGCATAGTTTTTATTCACTTTCTCTTCAAATTTTTTTTTTTTTTTTTTTGGTAGCGCTGCTCTATAAGCTTTACATGCTAATGTTGTCTCTGGTCATAATCACAGAATGTTCTAAGCTGGAAGGGACCCACAAGGACCATTGGGTCCAACTCCAAAGGGAATGGTCTGTTCAGAGACTGAACCCATGACCTTGGTGTTATTTGCTCGCAGTGTGCTCCTACTGTCTCTGTATGTTTAGTAATTCTATGCTTTATTTATTTTATGCTTCTGCTGGATTGGGAATAGGATGAATTCTTAGATTTATCTGGTTTTCTGTTTGTAGCCACCACTGCATGCAGAACTGATGGGGATTCCTGCTCCCATCACTTGTTTCAGCAGCACTAAAAGGCATAAACAAGGAGTGACTGAGGGGAAAGTCAAGCGATTCCACAGCTCAGCAGGGAGAGTCCAGCCAGAAGCGAGCTCTGTGCATTTTTCCTTGCAGGAAGGAGCAATGCCAGTTATTCCCCAGTGCCAGAACAACTTTGCCTAGGAAATGAGTGAGGTAAAAACTCTCTGAAGCTGCACTTCCTTCATCCCTGTGCCATGAAACTCAGGGAGTGCTGGTGATTGCCCTCCTGTGCTGCTCCTGGCACAGCTGGGAAAAGATGCCAGGCTGGAGCAGTATTACCTCCAGTTTCCAAGACCTTTGGAGAGAACTGGTGTAAAGGAAAGCATCTTGTAGAACATAGATAGATAACTGCTGGGGCCTGGCCTTTGGTGAATACTGAGACATGGGAGGAAGATTTTATTGAAAATAATAAAAAATCATGCCAGTGCTGGAGAAATACTGTGATCTGAGGTGGTGGGACAGACAGTAAGGTGTGAAATTCAAAATATTTTGCTGAAACTTAAAGTATATTTTACCACTTTGAGTGCTTGTACTTCTAAAAAAACCTCAGTTTACATGGCTTAAAGATAAAAATCTTTTTGCATTATATAATGAAAATGTAAGTAGTGCTGTTGTTGTCTGCAACAAAAACATTTATGAAGTTTTGCTATAGCATATTTCTATTTTTGCTTTCAATGTTTTTTTCTTTTCTGTGAAAGCTTCTTGATTGAACCTTCTTCTCTAATAATTTTTTTACACATGATTTACAGATCATTCTAATTAGCTTTTTAATTACAGCTAGAGAAGGCTATTTAGAACACTCCTGACTGTTAGAAATGAGTCCATGTGGGAAAAAATAAGAGGTAATTAGTTTTAAATGAAAAATAGCTACTGTCATTTCCCTGACAAAGGAAAGGGAAACAATTTCTACACTTGATAGCAAATACAGAATTGGATTGGAAAGGACTGTTCAGAGTCCATGCCTTGAAATCATCTGAAATTTAACTAGTTTTACACCAGGTATTTGCTATGATGATTTTGAAGGCATTGGTATTCTGTCTAAATTCTTAGCAAGTCCATTGCATCATCTGGATAAAGAGCATCCCAGTTGTGTTAAATGGAGATGCTTTTTGTAAGAGTTGGGGACACTGCACTGTGCTATAACCCATGGAATAGTAACAAATTTTAGGAATCTTCAAGTCATCTCAGACCAAGAGCTCTTGCCATGAATTTGGTTCTTGCAGATTCTGAAGTACCTCTGGTGTCTGAATGCCTACAGGCTCTGAGAACAAACCCTGGAGTAGGGAAACCCTTACTGTAATCATCTTCCCAAACTCCGACAGAAGGAGCTGGTGCTCAAGGACAACTCCCGGAGTCCATGTGGCATCACAGGATGGGAGTTCCCTGTGAGTAACTCAAGTTGGGTATGGACACTGCTCTGGGGAATACATGGCTGCAGATGCCTCCAGGAAACCCAGCCAAATGCACTTTGGAGCTCTCTACTAAGTGCACTAAATTTGGCTCCTATATAGGCTAACCTGTTCGAGGTTAGCTAAGGAAAATGTGGTTAAGTATTTGGGTTCCTAGCTCTTCTCTACTGTTTCAGGTCTACAACCAGGGGAGAATAAGGGACAAAGTCATTATAATTTCTCTAAGTCTATAAATATGCGGTTTGAAAGATAGCAACACTCTGATTTGAAAACTTTTTATAGCACATTTAAAAAAAAGAAAAATAGGCACAAACCAGTGTATTCTACTTTTTGTCCCCTTTGCTCTAATTCCCTCATATCTAGAAATGTTTTTTTATCATCACATTTATTGTGTTAACTCCCTATTAATAATTATTTCTGTTTAGTGCAATCTACTTTTTGTAGCATCTAAATATTGTTGTTCCCTAATTCAGTATTTTGTTTTCTTAAATATTTATATGCAAAGCTACTGGAGATGCCACAATAGGGAACAGCTGCCTATGGACTTTACTGTGTCAGACACCACCATTTCACAGTGATCCCTGTCCAATGCATGGAGAACCATTGGAAGGAATTCCTCTGCTACAGGCAAACATTTGTCACCTTTCATTTGCAAATATCAAGGTAAGGAATTAAACAAATACATGAATGCTTGTTTTCAAGCCTGTTTTCTCCTTTGATAATTTGTGCATGGCTTATGATTATGTATTTGCTGTACAACGTTGGAATTCCCAGCTGGACTCTGCCCACTGGCTCCAAACCAGTTCTCTGCATCAAAGGGTTTGCTCCTGGCTCCTTCACAGGGAAGAACTCAGTTTAGATTGCCTGCATCCACCAAAAGAACTTGGATTCACCAGACAGCACCAGGGACCCCAGAACCTCTGGGCACTTCTTCCTTTGTGGCAATTTTTCATTTTGATACTGATTGTGAAATCTGAATTTCCAGAAAAGCTTGTTCATCTTACGTCAGGAATTAACAAATGTGTGTAAGCTCTTTTCAGAAACCAGGCTTTGATTTTTTGGTATTTGTATTTTGTTAAATTCACATAAAACAATGCATTAAGCTTAAAAGGAATTATCAATAGTCAAATGATATTTTCCTTTCATCGGGGTTTTCATTGAGAGTGGTGGATCTTGTTGAGGGGAAGAAAACTTTCAATGGACATTAAAAGTAGTAGTTGAAAATATCTTTAAAATTTAGGGAAAGGTGATAAAACTGAATTTAATTTAAAAGACTCTTGTATGTCATTTGCCTCAAATGAAGATTGAACTCCATGTGGATGAACTGGAATTGTTCATTTAGGGAGTATGGTTTAAAAGATGTTAAAGAGCTGTGGCTGTAGGGTGATGATAGATACTTGCAATTATACAGAGGGGTCTGTCACCTCTGCACTTGCAGTCAGACTCACTTTGGAATGGATTTTGTCTGGTTCAAACTGAATTTTGTATTTTCTTGTCACACAGATGTTTAGAGTCAGATAATTCTCAAAAGCTAAAACTTTGGTTTAAAACTTTGACTTCAGTGGTGGCTGCCATGACAAGAATGTGCAAGATACACTATTGGAGTGATTGGAATTCTTCCAAAGGCATTAATCTCTGTATCTTGCAGAGAGTGAAATGGGATTCTGTGTCAATATTGATGGATATTGGTAAGTTTGTTTCAATTCCTGTGAGGCTACTTGTGCTATAAGAACATTTCCCCTTTTAAGATTATGCAGAAGTGTAAGGATCACTGTTTAGTCTGAGGAGGGTAGGATGCTGTGTTTCATTCTGCTGTTTAATTGCTCTTGGGCACCTATACTGCATCTGTAAATGCTACTGTAGCCATCATTTGTGTTCCTTTTCTACTGCTGGGCATGAGTTACAATAAAATGTTGTAAGGAGCAGCTTTTGAATTTGGGGGATTTGGTTTGCTTCTTCTCTATGGTTACTTGTATAACAGTAAAGAATAATTGTTAAATGGAACAGATTTAACTCTGAACATACAGAGAATCAGTAAGTGGGAGTATTGGTAGAGAACTGAAGGAACAGATATAACTTAGTGTGAGCAGAGTCCATAACAATTCCCACTGCCTGACATCTGGTGCTAGGAACTGAAGATCAAAAACACCTACCTGGAATTACAGGCTCTTTCTTAGAAGTCATGAAGACAGGCAGGAGATTGTGCATTTTTTGGATGGATATTAGCACACTTTAAACAGGAGTAACAGGCAGGCAGTAGTATTAACACCCAATATTTAAGATCCCCTGGTGTGCTTAAATATTGCTTGGGTTTTTGAGCTCATAATAAGCTCATCATAAGCTTTGCTTATCTACCTCCACCTTGACTGATGGGATGAAGAAGACAGATACACTCAATTTAGTCTCTACTCTGCTGTTAGTTCCTGATGAAACAGACATTTTGGCTTAATGTAAGTAAATATTAATAACTTTTTATTAAAAGGTGGATTCAGAAGACAAGAAATAGGAATATGAAACTTTCAGGTAAATAATTTTATGTCATGTATTATCTGTACAAATTTCCTCCAGAAACTGACCATTCAAGTATTTAATATAAGTATTGAAAACCACTTAAAATCAGAATAATTGTTATTAACACTATGTAATTGCTTTCTCCCTGGGTTAATATTTAACTAGCACAGAGTTTTAAGACATCTGTGAAAGCCAATTTAGATCAGCTTTGTTATATTACAGCACAAGAGATATGAATAAATGGAGTAATATTTTATTGATCAGAAACTTCTCTCAGCAATTAAAATGCATGATTCATATGAACAAGGTGAAAATGAACAACCAAAAAAATAACTTCACATTTTTTCCATTTTGTTCTTAGTGTATGCAATAAATACAATGCCATAGCTTCTATTAATCTTATTTACAAAGTACAATAAATGAATGTTACCTGGTTGCCAGCCCAAATGTTTCTTGACATCAATAAGGAGTACATGTTGCAGCATTTCTACAGCCAAATACTCTTGTAGATCACCACCATGAAAAACTGCATAACATAAATGTCAACATTAAACAACCAACTGAGGGACCCTGCAATGCAGCTATTTATTAATTGAAGACAGTAGCATTAAAAATAGACATCTTCTCTCACTGAATCATAACATGCTGGTGTTACAGATAACAAATATAAGACAACTATTGCTGTAGCCCCTGTAGATTGATACAATAAATCCTCAATTAAAAAAAATGTAACAGCAAATAATAACAGGTAATAAACAAATAATAATGTGCATGTTCAAAGGAATCTCACAGCCCCACCAAAAGAGTTTACCTCCATCCCAGAGAATACAGCTATGGACTACAACATTCTCTAAAGTAGAAAAGAGCCATGAGAAATCAGCATAAGGATTTGATTTTAACTTACAGTGGCAGAAAAACATTTTAAGAAGCAGACCCTTCTCTTAGCTATGTAGAAACTGAAAAAAGGTGAGGTAGGAAGACAAAATAAGGAATTGGTATTTTCCAATGCAAATTAGAAAACAGATTATCTATCCTCAGCAGGAGAGGGGAAATATAGCTCTGCTATACCACGTGACTCTTCAGAGCCAGAAAGACTTTCTTGCACATCCAGCTGGATGTGTCTCTTTTCAAAAGTGAAGATGGGGGTGTGTCTGCCTAGAAGGAAGCTGTGATTGTCCACCTAGAAGTAGGATAATTTCTGTATAAAAACAAGTTTCTCTCCTAAATTATCGTTAAGAGTTTCTCTAATAGAGGACAGAGAGCAATTAGAAGTATGTATTGAAGTATGACAAAATCCATAGTCTGTTAAATTTGAACTGCCTTTCAGAAAATGAAGCTTAATTAAAATCTAATACTGTATCGCACTCTAAACCAACATCTATGTGTTAATTGCAACAACAATCCACCAGGTACCATGAAATAATTGTCTAATAATATGCCATAAAGGGCTTACAGCATGTCAAAATGGACACCTGTCTGGGCTTTGAGTCTCAGTGGTACCTGCAGACTCTGCAAAGGGAACTCAAGACAGATTTATACCAGCTGATGATCTGGTCCCACAAATGGAAAGCTGCTACGCTGGAGCAGGGATTTTCTGCACCACTGGTATCTTCAGAACATTGCACAGATTTTCAGTAACACTACAAAGATCAGCAAGCAGAGTTGTAACCTCTAGTCACGTTGTAGCAGACATTATTCTTTCACTCTTAAAATTTAAGAGACTGTGACATCTGATTGCCATTTCTCAGAGTGCAGTGTACTCCACACTACACAATCCAAGAGATTCTTCAGATCATTCCCATCCACTGACCAGACAGCCCTGCAGAAGAGAAGTCTTTATTTGTGTATCCTAGCTGGGATTCTATATTGTGAAACTAAATCATTAATAAAACACTTTCTATATTCAAACTCCAGACACAAGAACTGTAAAAAAAAACTAAAGAAAGGTGCAAGTGGCATGAACTTGCCACATTCCTCCTAATGTTTTCTAAGTACAAAGCATTTAATGCCTTATGAACTCACAAAGTAATAAACACTGAAAATTACCTAGACACTAAAGAAGTGTAGAGAAAAGCTACTGACAAAAATGTTTGAATGTCAAAGTCAAGGTATTTTGTATACAATAATGTTGTATGCAAAAATATTTCAAACTGGTCTCAGAAAGAACTGTCTTCCAATTTTTTGACTGGACTACATAAATGAGAAATATGTTCATTAGCCAAACAGTCTGTCACAGTTCCAGCATCAACTTTTCTTCTGCCTGATTTTGTTTTTTCCCCTCTTGAAGTAGACTTATCTGCAAATGCAATGTATACAATTTTTTCTTACATTTTTAATTTTCAGTGAACTCACCTTGTTTCATGCCCTCATTCTTGAGCATTTTTGTCATTCCACTTAACAAAACTACTATTTCTTTAAAGCACAAAGATTTAACAAAAATATAAATTTCTATAAAGACACATTTTCTCAAGACCTTCCTGACAACTTCATAGTTTTCAGTGAGACCTTTATGCACCAGCAGAACCAAAGAAATGTATAAAGTACTGTTCTTAACCAATTCAATGAGACAGAGATTCAGAATCAACCAATCCAAAATAATGCTGAAATTCTCAATCCATGAAGTTTTGAACCTTTATAATACAAACTTAATACTGGATTTTCCAAATAATGAGAATCACTAACATTAGTTTGCTTGATTAGTCTGAGTCTCATATACTGGCTTTAAAGGTAGTATATCATGTGCACTGTGTTCAGTCTTGCACGCTCATCTCAGACAACAAAAACAGCCACAAAATGAAGCAAAACTTTGCCCCAAGAATGAAGGAATAAGTTATGAAGCATATGGCCAGGGAAAAAAGGTAAAAGTAAAATCAGAACAATGCTACAATGAATTCTGTACATGATCTTCTCCAGTTGAGTAAATTCCTTAAGCACACAGTGAAGTTCCACCAGCTGCAGTTACTACGAGTGTCTGGAGGGACTTACAGTGACTCAGGTTACTCCTCTGCTCTCTGACAGGGAGGCCTCATCAGTCTTGTCTTTGTTAAATCCAGAAGAAACTTCCATACAATTCAGGAGAAGGAGACACTTCTGAATATCCTGAAATAGCTGAAATAAAATTGCTCAAATCTTGGTGCAAGATATTACACTGCAGTACAGAAGTACATCAAGGCTCACATTGAAGTGGTGTCTCTGTGCTTGGTGTAAAACAGTGGGAAGAAAATGAACTGGCCAAACCAAAGTAAAACATCAATCTCTTTAAACAAAACAGCAGTATCTGTCTTTGAATCTGTTACCACAGATTACCTGTCAGGCTTTTTTGAAAGACAAAAAAATGAATGCCAAAAAAAGAACCTGGAAAACTTCTTATTATTGCACCTATTTAAACCATTTTGCTTTGTTCTATTTCAGGTTGAATTAAGACAACAGAGTAGGGTATTTACACTCAAAGATTCCATAGGCAAAGGAAGTGGCTTCAACACAGCACAGTCTTACACAAACTTCCAAGAAAATAAGAAATCCTTCATTGATTCCCTTTGTACAAATATTTGCCAACTTTGTCTACACAGTAGAAACTGAAGAGGCAAAGTTTGTATCCTTATATAAATGCACATACATATATAGATATATATGTACAGAAGTCCATACTGTATAGATACACAGAAACACAAACATACATATGCATATGTGTGTGTAGCTACACACACAAACACACACATATATGTATGAGAAGCGTGTTGGTTTAGTTTGCATCATTCAGGAGAATAACATATCCCAAGGTAGGTAAGATCTTCTGGCCATGAGGTCACTGAATCAGCCGTGGATTGCCGCGGGCACGGGTCCCAGGGCAGCTCCTCAGCCGTAGAGCTTCTCAGTCTTTAGTGCCACGCTGTCCATGTCGTGGTAGCCCTTGCCATTGAGGTGCTCGCTGGCGCAGTCGTGGCTGTAGCCGTAGCCCTGCACGTCGCTGATGGTGGACACGGTGTAGGAGGCCGTGCGCATGGCGTCCGAGTGGCTGAAGCTGTGCTCAAACTGGATCTTGTACTGGTTCCAGTGCCTTCTCAGGACAGCCTGCACCTGCGCCCCAGACAAAGCAAAACGTGTGTAAACCACTGCGGGACAGCTCAGGGGCTTCCTTCTCTGCTGCGTGAAGGACACGGAAATGGTGTCTCAGCAGCAGCAATCCTGGACAAGGATGCCTACCCCACGGGCCATAGCACTTGAGATGTTCAGAATTATTCACCACTTAGGTAAGTGCTATTTTTCAGCAAATTTGGTGTGAAGTAATGGCATTTTACAATTGTAGTGTACTAGCAGCTCAGAAAAAGCACATGTTACCGGAGGAACAGCAGCCATACAATTTTCTGCCTCCTCCCCTGTGAACTGCACTCCAGCATAGACAAATGAGAAACAGTTGAAAAAGGTAATTTCTGTTCATCCTTATTTTCAAAAGGCCACATCTTCAGCAGCTGTAAATTCATTTACTCTCAACACACCATAATTTACATTTACTATGATTTTGGCACAAGCTGGTCTTCCCCAATTTCTGACCATACCTTCAACACAATTTCCTAAACTCCACATGTCTACCAGAGTTAAAAACAAAGCTGATAAAATAGCTGAAGGCCCCATTGGGTTAAATGCCTCCACTGAAAGGATGTGATGTTTGTCATGGCTTTCCTCCCCTCCAATATGGTTAAACACCTGTGCAGAATGGAGTGTTGCATTAATGAAATTCACATGGAATTAGTCTTTCAGGAAAGATTCCAAGTGGGGAATGCTAACAATGGTAATAGCTCCTGTTGTTGCTTTTCCAAACATTTTTCTATGTTAAAGAAACTGCCTATGGGTCATGAATATTTAATTTCCTTTTCAGCCAAACTTTGTACCAAAAGCAGTCCTAACTGCTAACCAGTGAACAGTGACTGCCCCAGTTAAATGTTTACATTGTGGGTAAATATTTTTAGGATTTTCTATATGTCTTCAGGGCTCATGTTTGCTTTCCATTTCCCTCACACAATGGCTCCTTTTGTCTAATTTTACTCTGGCTTTAATCATGAAAAACAAAAACAAAAACAAAGAAAGGGATGTAGTTTTTAGACTTCCTGCAGTCTGGTATCAGAAACCTCTGTTTAAAGGAGACCTTCATATTTCTCAAATCCTTTACAAGGAAATGCCAGAGCATAAGGAAAGAAGTATCAACCAATTAACATAACAAATTAGCATTTTAGGGCAAAGGAAGTGCTCTCTCACTGTTCATAAAAACTTTCTAATCCACTTTAAACATCTAAACACAAATCTCAAAACACTGAGAAATCAATAATCATAATTATCATAATTTTGAGTTTCAGGTCTTAATGCTTTTCATACATATCAAAATTCTGTATTTCTTCAGAGTCTAAAGGCAGAGTTCTTGTTTAAGCATGGGAAGTTTTTGATTAATTAATGTGTGCATTGCATAGAAACTTAGAATAGAGCCAACACAGTGCCTTAAGTCTTTGCAGAGGTTGAATCCATCTCCTGTAATCTATCATTAAGCCAAGACATGAAGCATATTCAAAATTCCAGCTTTTCCAAGAGGGAAGCTTGGAATTTGGCATCAATCTGGTTCATCACTAAGCTAAGTTCAATTCGTTCTCCTGAAGACACACATGCAAAAAATTACACATTGAGCAATTTTCTCTTTAGACAAGACAGGCTGGAGGTGAGGAAAATGCAGCAATTGGAACTAAACGGCTTAACAAGGTCAAAGAAGTCTCTTGGCAGAGCTGGGAGATAAACTAGGCTTGCCAAATGACACACTCCAGTCCTCTCCCACACTTCTCCTGGTTCTCAGGAACAATTGTCTATCTTATTTTTGCTTGTTTAAAACATTTGTTAACCAGTTCCAAAGGATACCCAAAGGATTCCATAGCTCCTAAGAGCCACCAGCACCCCTGCAAGACAAATGTCTTGGAGCTACTGCCAGGGGAAAGCAGTCCAGCTGCTCCATGCCAGGGACAGAGCTATAAAAAGGGTTTCCTGTACAGGCTAACAGCATTTCCTCCCTGCCTGCCCCAGTGCCCATCACGCTCTCTCCATACATTTCTAGTTAGTCATGTATATTCCTGGCATTCTTCCTAAAGCCTCTCCTACTGCTGAATCAGGACTGCACCTCTGTCCTGCTGTGTGTCTGTTCTTGTAGGGTCTTACATCCTTTCATCTATTGTGAAATGTCTTTCAGTCTTCTCTAACCTTCCAATCATTTATAGAAGATGGGAAAAATCAATTATGCTCTGTTTAACAATATGTGTCTGCCCACAAAGTGAAAATATAACTTTTACCACTTTCTCCTCAGCTTTGAGCAGTAGCATGGAGCTGTAAATTCAGCTCAGGAGGGAGAGAACTTTGTAACTTTGTTACAAGAAAGGATATTAAGAAAAGCATTGAATGAAAAACATTGTGATAATATAATTGTGCTTCTCAGTCCTTAACAGAAATGCTGGTTCCAGCTGGAAGAGTCTTTCTTTCATTCTTTCTTTCTCACCTTATAACTTAATAATGGCTGGCTTTGATGAGTTTGCAGGAAGAACTCCTTCCAGTCAGCCCTTTAACACTGGTAGCTTAATGCTGAGTATCAGACAAGTTAAAGAGCTCAGTAGCCAACCAGGAGAAAAAAAAACCCAAACCAAACCACAACACAGCCTTATCTATCTTATCTGTTGTACAACAGCTTGTACAACCTTGCAAACCTGAGACTATGATCTTCATGGCAGCATTTCTGTAGGGCAGAGAAATGGAAGAAAAAAGCAAACAAACCCCACAAGGCTTACACAGATCATGTAAGCATGTAATGATCTGTAAGATCATTACAGCACCTGTTATTAAAATTTCAACAGGAATTATCCCTACTGATTTATCAGAGATCTCTGACAAACTTCTCCTATGGCCACAGCCTGTATGACCCCAAAAGCCAAGCTAGGCCATCTGAAGCTGGAAAACATGATGTGTTGAGAGCATCTCACTCTGTGGGCTGCTGGCCCATGAGCAGAATGTGAGTGTCCTTGGGGAAGGGCTGCCACAGAAGATCCAAGCTGAAGGGCTTGCACATCCATCCTGTCTGGAGGAGGTTTGTGACCAACAGCTGCAGTGCCTGTAAGAACTGGATTTGACAGGCCATCCCTGGCTGCTCTGCTCAGCAAACTGGACATGTTCCTTGGCTACAGTCAGCAGCACATACCAGCTATTTTTCTTACATTTCTTAATTTCTCTTCACTGAAGTTCTATCCTAGAAGATCAATTTTGTTCACTTTTTGGTCAGAAGTGTCTTGCTTGAACAGGATTTGGTGCCTGATATTTGGTGCAAAATACACTAGAATGTACAGTAACAGCTGGGAAAGGCTAAGACTTAGAAAATTGTGCTTTTTAGCATTTTAAAATTGCTAATATCCCACAGGGAATCTCTGCCCCACTGTCACTCCAAGTGTCAATTCCAACATCAGCATCACCTTTAAAACACAGACTGAGTGCAGCCAAGTGCTGCCACCAGTCCCTGGTGCTGCTCCTTCTGTAATCTCTCAGGAGGTATTGCTGTGAAGGGGATGAGGAGCAGCCCCTGTGCAGCCCAGCTACGCTGCAGCTGCAGGGTCTGTTCAGGCCCTGCTCAGACTATAGGGGAGCAGATGAGTGCCTGCAGCCCCACTTGCCGGGGCTGGAACCTTTCAGGGGACAAAGGAAACCCATTTTTTATGTGCTGACATTTTTCCCTACCTACTTTCTCAAAACCCTTGGATTTCCTCACTTATACAGTTGTTTATAAAGCATTAAGTCCCTTCTTGAACAAGGTGTACTGAAAATAATTTTTAAAAAAAGCAAATAGTGGTCACTGAAGCACTGAACCCAAAAGTGGTTTAAAAGACACAAATTTCCACTCTTTAGAGAGCAAATACAGACATGTATGTTTAACTAAGTCAAGGTCTGTGGTCTAAAAATTGAATTCCTAAATTAATAAATGTTAAAATACCTAAGTCCTGCTTTAAACATTATTCTGCCTGTAGATATTCCAGCAGTGATTCACTTATTAGTATTTGTAGGAGTTGTGGAAGAGCTCATCTTTTACCACTGATGAGCCCATGGTGAATTTAGGACATGACTCAGGTTTGGTTTTTCTTACGCAGCAAAAGAGGATATGTTAAAAAATATGAGCTTGTAACAATGAAATATGATCAGACACAGGAATAGATTTCAAAATCAATCATAATTTAAAATTAAAAACAGCCTTGGAAGAGGCAAAGGATGAAGACAGAACTGAGCAGCAGACAATGTTGTTTCATAAAAACTGCAGAAATTTTGAGGTTTTCCACCCCTCCTCCCTGATTTTACACTGGAGCTGAACAAACTGATTTTTTCCAAATACCTGTTTTTAGAAGGCATTCTGAACTATACTATGGCATTCTGAAGCCATCCTGAGCTTTCTGCTCCGTAGAAGGGAAAGAGTGCGTGAAATATCAGTGCAGAGCAAGGGCAAATGATCAGATTTGATCCAGAATACTTAATGATGTTCTTGCTTTGAAGCCAATCTATGAGCAGGGGCTTGAACCTGCATCTACTCTATGCTAAAATCAGATCAAGGCCCCTGCTCCAGGCCCACTGAACTCAGAGAAAGCCATCTTCATCTTTTCTGGCTCCTTGGCAAAATATCAGTGGGACTCACGCATTTGTGTGGCGGGACACACAACACTGACACGCAAATAAACCTTCAAAGCCCATGGTAGCTTCACTGCAATTCTGCAAACCTTCGACTTGGGAAGAGAAGGAAGGGCAATCCACATGAAACATTTCTAGCATTAACCAAATATCAACCTGTGAGTAAAAATTACTGCTCAATAACAGAATAGAAAAACACTGACACAATTTTAGAACATCTGATAAAAAACCCTAAGAAAACATCTGGTTACTCCCACATTTCTGCTTACAGCCTATACTGTAACCACACTAAATGTAGAACAAATGAGCAAACAGATGTGTAGGAATGAGTATAGCATTGCAATTGTTCCTCTGCCAAACGTGTTGGCAAATTACCAGTTAGTTTTTTGGTGGAGGTAGTTTTGTTCACTTGTTTTGGGGTTGCTGGGATTTTTTTTTTTTTTTTGCAAGCAAGAGCAACATCAACAATTTTAGATATATTTTTTTAGCCTTCAATACTACTTTGATCTCTGACACTAAGCCTCTTGAAGTGTACTCTCTACAGCCTGGGGCAAGAGTTTCTACATGAAAGTCACCCTGTGCACTCCAGGGACCTTGACTTATCCAAGATAACAGCAAAGCTTGTTAGCTTCAACAGGATCAATATCATCTATTGCTGAAACCTGGCACAATCCTCTTATGTCAGAATAAGGTTTGTCCTTGGAACTGGCTGATCATGGTACCTTAAACACTCACTTCTAACCCACACAAATTCCTGCCCTCAGTGCACAGAGCTGTTAGGGTCGGACTGTTGGAATGGTGCTTTTCACTCTTGCTAAATAACCAAATTTCCAAATAAATAAATTTCCAAACCTCAGCCTAAAATTTTCCCAGAGAAAAGTCATAAAACAATCCCAGACTCAGAGAAGGAGTTTGTTTGGAAGAGACCTTAGTGACCATCTAATTCCAGCCCCCTGCTGAGGGTACAGCCCAGCAACACGTGTGCAGCGTGTCCTGTTCCTGCTACAGAAGGACCAAGCAGTGATTCTCCAGGATAACATCCTGTACAGCTTCCAACACAGACAAATAAATCTTCTGGCTGTTGGACTGCTTTTCAGTGTTATGATATTTATATGGACTTCATAGCAAAGTGACAAGTCTCTTCAATTTCTTAATCAAGACAAATGTGTATAGCTTAGCACCCAAGAATCAGTCCTAACACACTTACTGGTGCCATGAATGATGGCACAGTCCTTTCCAAGCTCTGCTCTTGGCATCCTGATACTTTGTTTTCTTCTTTTAATTTAGACAAATTTAGACATAAAATTAAAAAAAAAATAAAAAAACCCACATCCTTAATTGCTGAAACAAAAATATATAAAAATAAAAATTATTATAGATACAGTAAAAGTTGTTACTCTACCTCGCCATTAAAGAAGCAGAAAATTGTAGCCACCAGTAGACCCTGTAAAATAAAAACAAAGATTCTGCTTTAATTCATATGCTTATGGGCAATTTCAAGTGTGAGATAATTAAAGGTTTCTGATAAAATTCAGACATAGATAGCAAAAAAAAAAAAAGCAGGACAAATCTAAATATGATAAATTATTTCTTAAAATAGATCACTAAAAATATAGGACCAGCTTTCTGCCATGATGCTTCTTTCCTTAGAAAACTGGAAGACAATTAAATGAGAATTCAGCATGTTGAGAAGTCAAAGACTACTGGATGAAGATCTTTAAAAATTGAAACAGCATGATCATTTATCTTTTATCTGATTGCCATGCCAACTGCTCTGAGCTCAGGTGAGCAAGGGCTGCGTGCTGCTTCCCACCTGGTAGTGCATGAGGATGTGCATCACATAGTCATACACCTCCTCAGCGATCCGGCCCTCGGGTCGCCATGGGAACAGCACAAACTCAATGCCAAGGAGTGGGACAAGAATCAGGGTGGCTCTCACTGCTTTCATGTACAGGTTGGACTCAGCCTTGTGGGTGTCTTTCAGCTTGGTTATGAGAACACGAACGATATTCAGCAGGAAGAAAAGGTTCACCTGTTGGAAAAGAAAATGACATTGAGAAGGAGGTCTGAAAAATAATCCTACACACTGATTTGTGAGACTGGACACCAGACAACACAAACTCACACTGCCTGGCTAGCACTGTGATTGTACAAGAGATATCAGATAAACATCTTTGAAAACACCTTTATGTAACTGAGATGTGGCTCTAACTTCCATTATCCACACCCATTCCTCAAACTCTCTAAGCCAGGTACCTGCCAGTGGTAACAAACCACACACCTTTTTCTCTGCTGTCAGGAACAGTGCAAGAGTGAAGAATTTATTCTTTTCAGGTTCATCAAGAGAGAGGATGATGTTTTCCTCTCCTTGTATTTAAATATGGTTCTTCAAAAAGCTGCTTTTTATTTTTCAGACATGTATTTGGTAAATTTATAGAGAAGAAAAAGTCATAATAATAATAATAAAAAAAAAAGGCAAAATGCTGCTACAAGGAACTGTATATTTCTCTAGACAAACAGTGGATTTGGCATTCTTATAGTAGCCAATGGTTGGATCTTTTATTCTTTCAGCAGAGCTGCCAATGTGGCAAGCACTGAGATGATGCTCTATGTCGTTCCCTTGCACTACTGAACTTGTTTATTTCCATAGGTACTAAGGCTTTTTTGCTAGAGATGGTCTGTTCTGTTCCTTCAGTTTAATCAGAAAAAAATCCCAAACTGTCACTGTGAGCAAGCACAAAACTTGATACATACACACACAAATATGTGTATGGATAACACACACATCCCCCAAGGATGAGTAACCAGAGCAACAGCAGCCTTAGGGATGATCCCACCCCACCTGCATCTCCTGTGCAGCCCTGGTGGAAGCTGCAGGTAGCTGAGACCCTGAGAGCTCAGCCAGTCCATCCCCTTCCTTATCCAAGGCACAGAGACAGGACAGAGGAGCTCTGGGGAGCTCCCTACGGAAGGGAGAAACACAGGCTCTGCTCCTATCTCAGCTTCCAGAGGATTGTCTGCCCTTGCCAACAACTAGAGACAAAAGGGAGGTAGGGGAAGAAGCTGGCAGACAGACAGACAACTCCCTTCCAAAACACCTCAGAATTGCTGGTCTAGGAGGAGGCTCTGTCTTGCTGTAGCACAAGTGCAAGCAGGGAAGGCATTTCAGACCACGGGTGTCACGCTGCCTCCACAGCCATGGCAGAATTCTTCCTGTCAGTTCAGGTTTTCAGAATAAATAGCTGTGTGCTATTATAGCAACATGGCCAAACAGATATGGGGTGTTATTTATACTCTACTTACATGCTATTTAAATCATTCTAACAGGAAGTTGTTTTACATAGGAAACTACTGCATGAATTTCTCCTGGAAGCCTCCTTTAAGCTTTAAGCTTTGTTTAAACAGCCAAGGTCTTCTGATTCTTTCTCGAGGGATTTATTTAGATTTTATGTGGCCCACGATCCCTATCCAACTTCCTATAGTACGTGCAGACAATGAGCCCTTCCTCCATTTCTAAATTTAATCCTTCTCAAATCTACTTGTTCAACATTAACATGTCTCAAACACTGAGTTTTCTGCCCTCTCATGTTTTGGTAGCATGGCCAGTTCCTGTAACATTGTCCTTATGAGCTAACTGAAGATGAATGTTGCAGCAGCCAGGCATAAATAGCAACACTCAACGAGCTGTTTCTTTTACAATATGCACAGAGTTTTTCTATTTGTTTCACCCATCAAAACCAAAATGCACAAAATTAAGCATGCAAAGCGTTTGCAAATAGCTAAAAGGGCAAAGAGAAAGCTGTAGGAGGCAAAGCAGAGGGCAGAGGAGAACAGGATGAGTGTCAGTACAAGTATATAGCACCAAGTTTTGATGAGTATCTTTTCTGTCAGAAAATAAGAGTGAGATCGGGCTGAACTGAATTTTTAATTCAAGTGATGAAAACAAGTCCTGGTTTTAAGTGAGGTGCTAAGTAGATTTTTACATTTAAGTAAAAGTAGGGCAGTGGAACTCCTTGCATGCACATTATCATGAAATTGACTGTGATGGTTTGGAAAAGCCCAAAGGACCTCTGTTGTGGTTCTGCAGAATGAACACAGAGTGAAATAGCAACAGCCCCACAGTGACCTGAAAATTGAACAGGGCAACTGAGAAAAAATAGAAACAAAGGCAGAGAAGGCAATCCTAGACAAAAAAAACAAAAGTGTTGGTGCCTATATGGAAACTCAGGAGCATTTAGCTTCTGGCTTGAGAGTGGCAGTGAACTGAAGCCAAGATCCCAAATCAACAGGAGCTGCAGTTTTTGAATTAAACTCTCCTTATGTCCCTGATATTTCTGCTTTTCCCCATGCTGAAATATGCACTCAGTAGTATAGTAATAGTAGTACAGTAATCCTTGCAGGTTTGAATTCTGTTTCAGTTCTTCCTTAGGATGATATAAACAGGCCATTCTCACTCAAGGCACTCAGATATTCTTAGATATGAGTTGGTAGCTATTGTTTGGCTTTTAATGCAGTTGTGCAGCTCCGTATCTTTGCCTGCTTGGACACAACTGAGCATTCAACTTCTAAACACCTGAGCCTGCACCGAGTTCAGCTTAAAAGTCATTAAACACAAGGACATGAAAAACAAAGTGGGGAGCACATGAATTTCCTTCTAGCCCACCTTCACTCAGAACTTGCATCTATAATGGTCTGTCAGCAACACCAATAAATAACTTTATTATGGGGAGAAAGGAACACCCCTGTGACAATATTTATATAAATAATGGCATAGCTAAATAATCCAGTGGCACCCAAACAAACAAAAACACAAGAGCACTGGCACATCTGAAATCTACATGGAAATCACTACTGCTTTCACTAAAGAGCAAACCAATTCCTTTCCCTTCCCCCTCTCATTGGATTTTGATCATTTTGATCAATATTCATCTAGCATGAAAACTAACATCACCCTCTACTGTTTCTTTAATTGTGATTGCTTAGATAGATGTAATTTAATGGTCAGTTGAAGACAAGTCCAATCAAAGTGCAACCTGTTTCTTTGGCAGAAGAACTGACCACAGTTATGTAACAACAGGGACCATAAAAGCAGCGTTGTTTTTAACTTTATGTAATTGTAGAATTTTCAGTGATGTAAAAGAGTTAAATTCCCATTGGTTTCTGCCAATTCTCCCTGGCACTTGACAGTCCCCTTCACATTCTCTGAGATCTGCTCCTGCATATAGAAAGAGTGTCTTCCCCCTCGTTATCTAATTTGCAGTTTAATGTTGTTGCTTAAATGTCTACTAAAGCAGGTCATGCTTAGTAAAGTGTGGAAATTGTATCTGGCAAGCAAGCTGCTTAAGCAAATGAGGATTCTGTTCACAAAGCCTAAACACATGCATTTAACCTAACATCTTTAGCCCTGCCTTGTCTTTTCTGAATATAAAGAAACAAAAAAAAATCTTTATTTTTTTTTGCTTCCAGAAAGGTAACCAACTCCTTTAAAGTACTTTCACATCACAGGCAAGATATGCGGTTTAATCTGTTATTCCTGCATGATTTTCAAAATAAATTTACTGATTGTACTGAGGCAATAAAATACAGGGGAAACACTTTCATTTGGGTCATGAAAAATATAGGAATATCAAAAGTGAACAAAGTTGTAAATTGCAAAGAGGATGAACAAAGACTCTGCCCAGACCAACCCCAAAGAGATGATTATTATGCCTCCAGCAAAATCAAAGAACATTCTGAATGTGGCCTTGAATAGAAACAAGACTTGATCATTTGGGACAGATCCAGTGCATTTGAATCCCACAGGAGTCTGGCTACTTGCAGTGTGATTTTGTGGAGGCCACTGCTTAGAAGGAGAAAAAAAGACCTTACATCCTAAAATGAGGTCACTTCATAGAAGATAGTACAGTCTTATAGCTTTTACAGAAACTTTTACATTGCCATTTAAAGAAAATTCTGATACAAATTATCATTCAGCTTGAAAGAACTTAAATGATATATCTGTGAGGAGACCCCAGAACAATGGAAGTAACAACCCACCAAAAAAAATCCCGATACTTTTCTGTGAAAACAGGGTTTCATCTTCTGTGTAAAGCAGAGAGAATAAAAATTGAAAGGATTTAGGACTGGGTTTAAGTTTACAGATTAGAGCTCAGCAGATCTTTACATTAACAGATACAGCAGACCTGACTGACAGGACAAGAGATTACCAGCAATAATTCACACCCCAAGGGTCACAGCTCTCAATAACTTCATGGGTATTGCTCTGCCTGCCCACACAGAGGGGCTCAGGTGTGTCATGGTATCATCACAGTCTTCAAAATTTAAGTTCACTAGTTAATTTCTCTGTGAATGAAAAAGGGAGTCACAAGAATCCCAGGATTTATACAATGGTCTTCTGAGAGAATTCTCTATGCACGGAATGCCCTCCACAGGTATTCATTAAAATGTTAACAGAAGGGGAAATTTTAGATCAGAAACTGAAATTATATCCATCAAGTTATTTAAGGTTTTCATTCTTAATCAACTTTGTGTTGTGAACTGAAAAGTGGGGAGAGAAGTCAGCAGCCATGGACTCAGCATTTTGGCCAGATCAGCTCAAGGTTTCTGTTACAATCAAACAAATGACTGTCATACACAGTCAGGGGCTAATCACATACGGAATGCCTCTACACTAATTGGGTTCATTATGTAGACAGTTGTTTCAGTACACACCTATTTCTGACTGACTGAATTTCTATACTGACTGAATTTCATAGGGTAAATCCAGTCCTAGTGCAACTGACGTGCAAGATTGATCTCTATGCAGTAATGCCCTCAGTTACTCACCTAGAATTTCATTTAGTAGTGAACACTGAATAGAGCTGGCATTAACCAGGGGTGTCAGACAGAACACCATGCTCTGAGATTTCATGAGCACTCCAGAAACAGAGGAGCTGCAATACCCCAGTGGCCAAAGCAGGCAGTGCTAAATTAGTGTCAGAACAGGGGCAGTCACAGCTGTTGGAAGAACCATTTGCACTGGTTCTGTCACAAAGTGCCTGCTCTAGTTTCTCTCCATCCCATATTCCCACCCACAGTCAGTCCTGGCATCCAAACCCCCTTTCCCTGAACCTCAGACTGTCTGGTGGCTGTTTGGCCACAGCACAGTGACACAATGAAGCTTCTATCAGGGTCCACCTGGCAATTAGCCTGGGCATAAGAGGCATGCTCAGCTAAAGGAAGGATTTTAAATTCCCCTCTAGTACTCCAGGGTAAGGTTTAGTCCTTCCTTGTTGCTAGCATTTGAGTGGAATGATAATCAACATCGAAAACCCTGAGTTTCTCAAAGGATCACAGGCACAGATCCTTAATAAGGCCAAGACCTCTTGTATCTTGTGTGTCTGAGGCACCTGCAGGGTTAAGCAGCAGACTCACTAGTGACAGTGACCTCTAAATGTTAGCTAAAGGCTCTTACCTTTGTACGTCCATCAAGGGCAGCCAGAAAACAAACAAGAAAACAAAATATTATTTGAAAAATGCTTACCAAGAGAGCAGCACAAATAGGGCCATGGATGATGTAAAGCAGATGAGTATCAGAGCTGATCCAACAACTACAGAAAACAGACAGGAAAAGAAAAAACAAAAAAAGAAGGCATTTATTAGCTTTGGTTTATTTTTTACCTTAAAGAAAATATAAAAGTTTTGCTAAGCAAGCTGAAGCTACTTACTTGTCATTGTAATATAAACTTCTTGCAATGGCATGTATGCAGGCAGGGATCAGTGGAAAGCCTGTGGAGAAAAACAAGTATTTTCCTCATTAGTAAAATCTGGTTAATAACAAAGTAAACTTACGTATCTTGCAGGAATTTTCTATATTTTCACCTCACCCAAACTATATACCTGCAGAGAAAATCAACTAACATAGACCAATTTAAACTTCCTTTTGTTGGATTGCTTTCTGAGGGCTGTGTGAAACCTTATCCCACTGACTTGCCAAGAAATCCACAGCAACACACAGAAAGGAAAATCAATTTTTCACTTTTTAGAACGTAACAAGATCTTCATTAACACAGATGTTTTTCAGGCTACAATCTGCAGTGGTACCAAATTGGAAGGTAATATTAAAATGGTGATTGCATACATGAGCACAGCCTTAGCAGAATGACCAGTGGTGAGCATGTTCTCACTGCTATCAGTACCTTGCTGTATTTAGAAAACAACTTTGAAATTAGACTCAGGAAATCGAGCCAAATGAAAAAAATTTAAAAGAATAAGCAAATTAATCATCTAGGGCCCTTGACACTTTGGTGGTACCTGATATCCAAAAGCTGCTGAGCACCTTCCAGCCACACCTCAGCTGTGCCTGCAGTGGGACAGTGACCCAGGTACCAAGTCACACTGGAGCTGAGTGTGCCAATACAGCGAGGCTGCCAGAGCCTTCACTTTCACTTCGGGAGTAAGCCCTTGTGCATTATCTGAAGTGAGCAAGCTTGGCGTGTTAGTTTTGATACCGATACTACTTGAGATCTTCAGTTACAGCTATTCTGTGTTTGCTTAGTGAACAATACAGGTCAAATGGAGCTGCTGGAAAAATAAATCCTCAGCCATCTCTAACTCAGTTCTGACCCTCCACCCTAGGCACGGCGAGACTTCTCTGAAAACAAACATTCATTCCTGAATAAACATCTTTGAGGTGAGGAACAATGAATAATTACTTCTTAAGGTCTTTTTTATAATAGGAGACTATTTTCTCTATGCAAAGGAGGAGTCACTTCCTGACTCCAGAAATGCATAATCTCTCTCTCTCTCTCTCAGCAGAGGTACACACAATTTCCTACATTAATATTTCTAAGCTTGTTAAAACACTACAGACAAAGAATTGGGCTGTGCCATCATCACTCAAACCTACAGCTCAGAGAGGCAAGAGATACAGATGTTTGAAGGAGGAAGAGGCTGCATTGACCTGAAAAACCACAAGGTGAAATCACATACCCCAGCCAAGAAGGTAATACCACATCAAGTGCTGCTTCTCAGCAAAAACAGCCACCACAATCAGAGTGTGCAGGTAAATGCCTTCACACAGCATCCAAAAGTAGTTGCAACCCATCAGGTACAGGTAGATGAACTGTGACACTTTGCAACTAACCTGCAGGGAAAAAACCCACCAGAGAATAATTTATATTTTAAATTTGTAGAAATCTCAGAGCTTTATTTGCAAACTGGAAAAAAATACCGCTCAAGTTAATGCTTATTCTGTTTTGCTTTAGAAGGAATAAAAATATTTCTTTACTTTCTAAAACAGAATTTCTATGGCATGACAATCCCATACTTTATGGTGACATAAAACTAAAAACTGAGTCTAGATTTTTATTATTCATACATGGGGACCCCAAGATCCTCAAGTGTGGCCGAATTCTGTTATGATATTTTGCTTATTGCAAACCTTGCCATACTTCAGCATTCCAAATCCTTAAATTATCTGATAGTAACCCCACAACAAAGGTACTTTGATGTGGGTAATCCCCTCTCACTTTTACCATCACAACATGTAACTACCCCAGAGAACAATTAATATTTTTAAAATTCTTACAATACTTCCAGTTTTAACCTACTCATAACTGCACTGAAGCACCGAGAGCTTGCAGTAGGTTTTGGAGGAGCCTGGCATTCATTTGTATTTAGCTTTATTCAAAATACATTCTACAACTCAAATGCTATAATATAATTTATTGGGAAGTCTAAAATGTGATGTTGTGAACAAGGAGCAACAGCTAATTTACAGATTTGGTCACATTAAATCCCATTTTTTTCCCCCCTCCTTCCAATATTGCTGCCTGTTTGATTGTTCTATTTCTGTCACTTGGCTTAAAACAAACCAAAACCCAATATTGTTTTACCATTTTCTCTGCTACCTAACTAACTTGATGATGATTATTAGCAGCTACTTAATAACATAATAATAACATAATCATAATAACAGGTATGTTTTCCAGGACATTGATGACTGCTTCTATAGGAGAAAAGGCAATTATCTTTTTACTGAATTCAGGTTCTGGAGTTTTACCCTAACTTCCACAGAGTTAAGATTTATCTTCCATGTCTAAATAACAATAAAGCCAGAGCTAGGGGTTTGTTTATGTACTTCATCTTTTGACTCTTGCGTTGGAAAAATAAATTGTTCTTATTTTTACTGAAGATGGCCAAGTTAAAGCCATAAAAAACTAGCAGACAGATCCAAAATACCTTGCAAAACCTTTTTTCTGCCCTTCCTTGGTGAATGCAGCTTTCAGCCTCCCTGACAAAATCTAGAACAGGCTTTCCTGCAGTTGTTTCAGGGCAAGAGCGATTCTGTGGAGCTGAGAAGAGCCATTCAGTAAGCTCAGTCCCTCAAAGCACTTTTACTATTTCACAACCTCGAATGTGCAATGTCCCAGGCACCGTGAGACATCTGCTGCGCTACGTCACACAGACACAGCGTCAGGAACGCTGTAACCTCGCTACACACAACATTTCATCAGCTGTGCAGCTCCCACCTCTGCTGCGCTGCTCAAGCCATTCATGTACAAACAAACAAGGCTGGCAAACCAACTTTCACTTACTGGGTTAGTTGCAACTAATTCCTGGTTGTTGGCGACGGCTGTCAGTGAAATTATTGTTACAACAGAGTTGCAAACAAAAGAGAAAAACAGATTTTTATGCAGGGTAATCCTTTGGCAACTCAAGCTCCTAGAAAAGAGAAACAAGAACAAATGAGTACATGGGAGAACAATTATGTGTACTTGGGAACAACTCTCACATTTTGAAATGCTAGAGCACTCGATTTTACTAACAAGTCTTACATCAATCCTTTCTTCAGGTCCTGAGTAATTTTAATACACCAAAAGGAAGAAAGAAAGAAAGAAAGTGCATTTAGATCCAATACATTTATAGTGAAGGACTTGCTTTGTAGTGGCGAGCTGAAAATTATTTAAATGCTGACAATAATTTTAAAAAGATTTACATTCCTTTTGGTTAGTATCTGAAGAATTTCCCAAATACCTATCACACCTGTGCTTGCTGAAGTTGTCTTACCATCTTTCCATTTACCCAAATCTGTTCAGATCATTTGAAGGTAACTCCTATTACTCATATCCTTGTCATTTTTCTTCCTTCAGCCTAAAGCCAGAGAAATATCTAAGCAAAATAATGCAAATCTCCCCCTGACTTTTGTGTATAACTAAGTTATAGAACATAGTTATGAAATCCTTAAAGAACTGCATTTAACTGTGTTAATTTCTAAGGTTTGCTTTTAATTTTGCAAGAAAAAAGAGAGACTATCTTTGGAAGGGCTTTTTTTTAAAAAAAAAAACCCCAAGGGATTCAACTGTATCAAAGAATGCTGAACTTGGGTGCATAAAATTTCTGTTTTTCTGCCATTCTAGAGGAAGCAGGAGTAACTTTGTGTATTCCAAGAGGAGGGACTGCTTCTCATTCAAGTTTTTCCAGAGAACTCCTGGGTTGCTTCAGAGAGAGCATCGACTGAAGCCTCTGCAGCAGAGTCCGTGCTCTATACCCACACCTGCCTGTCTCCAGTTAATGGCCAGAGAGATGGAGTGCAGCTGACTGACACTTTGTAATAACCAACTAGGGGGAGAAATTCTACCACTTAACACACTTGCCACTGAGAGAAATCAAGAAATGCACTCAAAAGTGCAGCAGGGGACATGTCTAAGCTGTCACCTAAGGGAAAAATAAAAAAATCTAAGTTTTCTGGCCTCTTCAAATAGCATGACTGGAAGAAAAGATGAAGGAGGGACATTGATGATTCATTTTTAATTTGAGAGGACAGAAGGGAGACCTTTACATTTTTTCAGAGAAATGCAGATATTGAATCTTCACAAAGGCTGGAGGAGTATACTGAAAACTGCTGACTGATGAAACAACAATCAAGGTGATCCAAAGGAAAAAAGGACAGCCCCATAGGCCTGGCTATAGGGCAGATCTTGGCTGCATCCTCTGCAGCTCTCACAAGGGCAGAGTACAGAGCACCCACAAATCCCTGGACTGAGTTCACAGTACACACTGTGCAAGCCCTGAGACAGTCCATGACACTAAAAGAGCCCATAGCACTAAAAACAGGGGAAGGAAACCCCACCAGAAACCAGTGCTGCCATTTACCAGGGACCTACAGGAAACTCTGGTTGCCATATTTCATCTGGCTGAAGAAAATACAGAAGAAAAAGTCTCCAAGGGTTGCATATGAATTTGAGGAAAAAATATATTCCATTAGGCTCTTTAAGATTTTATTTGAGTCATGTTTTAATGCCCCAAGCAGATAAACTTTAATTATTATGACATGCAGGGTCTTACATGATTTGAAAATGTATTTTTGTATGTTTTTCCCCTGTATGGTTTATATATGAAAAGAGAGACAATACTAGATTCCAGAGAAGGGCTTTGTGTAAACAAGTCCTGAAAAACTCTGGAATTCTGTCTGCTTATTGTTAAGACTCAGGGCTCAGGCAAGGAAGAGCACGTACAGCTAATGGGGCCATCTCTCCGGGTCATCCCACAGCTGTTCCTGTTGAATATTCAAACACACCCATCCCCACCCACCTCCACCCATGCATGAAAGGATTGAAAGCATCACCGGACAAGAAACAGAAAGCAAGACTGATGACATTTAAAAACTAAGACTGTTTTTCGTAATAAGATTTTTCCTAAGCTTCCCCACCCTCCCTCTTCTGTTTTCCTTCCTATATTCCTTTTTTCTTAACGACAATCTCCTTTATCACTTAATTCTCATATTTATGATCTAAGTGCATTTGAATGACCAACCCCTCAATTAAACCATGTGTAGTAAAATAAAAAACGGACTTCCTACTAAGTTATCTATTTCCCTTCTTTTTTCAACTCCTATACATCTTGGGAATTAGGGAAAAATTAATTTCTCCAATATTTCTCCAGAAGAAAAAAGGGTGACATTTTCAAAAGCCCCTAAGTGGGTTTGAGATCTAAGTTTTTAAGGTATTTCAATACTGTAAAACTCAACCAGTGAGATCCATGTATGTATCCTAAGGAGAATTATCTGTTCAGATGACATTAACGGAGTGACTTAGGCAGCTCCTGTCTCCAAAACAATTCAATCATCAGTGCTTCGCCCACCCTCTCCTTAACAGTGCTGCTCCCCTCTGTGAATGTTGTCATGGGATTTGACATGACACTTGATCAACAACTCCTTTATTTCAGGTGAGCTTGTTTGGTTTTGTCTTTTTTTCGCTGCTTCAGTTTTTGTTGGGAGGGGTGGGGGGCATCTTTGAAACCACAGATCTCCTTTATCCTGAATCACTGCTTTTTAAGTATTCTCTTGCCTCATTTTTCATTCTTTATGAAAACCATACAATTATTTTAACATTTGCAACATGTGCATGATGTTGAGTATGTAACAGAATGAGAAAGCAGAGACACTGCAAGAACTCATTTTTATGTCTCATGGATGAGTTTTCAGAGACATTCAGAGTTTCAAGTTAATGACCCATTTCATTCTGTTAAACCAAGAACTCCAATGCACTTGGGGAACACAAGTCACAAGCTGGACAAGTACTTCCAAGGAGAAAATTTTCTGAAGAAAAACCAAAATTTAAAATGCAAACATAAAACACAGAAAAATTCCAATCCCAAAGAGTTGATATTTCCTCTGGGGAAAAATTCCAAATTTCTAGTAAAATCTAAAGATATCCTAATGATCAGAAATCCAGCAAATATTGTCTGGAAACTGTCAGTTGTCAGTTTTGGAAAATATTTTGAAAGGACAAACTCAAAGACACCCCCCACAACAGAAAAAAAAAAAGTCCACCTGTTAAAGCTATGAATAATTATCCAAGCCTTAGCCGATACATAATACATCCTGGTATTAATCTAGGTCCTTAAATACCCTTCTGCTACTAAAAATACTTTAGAGGAACTGTACATCCCAAGAGAACAGCTTGCAGAGGACTTTCTTTAGCTTCCTTTGAATTTTGTAATTTCCTTTTACATCCCAACATAACCACAGTCTAGAAAATGTGGTTTGTGGGTCTGGATTCATTCCATGTGGTTCTCTGAGGAAGGATGATCCTGCTCCCAGAGAAGAAAATCCCTGGATGGTTAGACAAACATGACACAGGATGGCAGCACAGCAGATCACCTGCTTTTGCACTAAGTGCCACAAACAAAGATGACATTACTTTGATTTTCATATTATGGTATAGAAAAATCACACTTGATACTCTGTGAACTTATAAAATAATTTCCTACTCCCAATCTTTTTCTTTTCCCGTGTGTTAAAGCAGTTTTCCTGTCACATTAGATATTTAGACTGCTAAACTTTCTGACATTTATTGCAACAGCGCTGACCTTTTTTACGCAAAATCAAAGTTATAAGGACTGAGAGCCATTTCACACAGTGAGTTTCTGGAAGGAAAGTGAATTTGGAAAGGAGAAGCTTTGTTTTTACAGATCATACAAAACTAAATTGATTGAAAAACAATTATATGCATTTTTCTCATGAAATGAGATCAGAAAAAGCTGAAATGTCATCTTGAATGTAGCCTTTCTTTTAAAATCCAGTAAAATTGAAACACTCCTGTTTGTTGGGGATTTGCAGAAATGCTGTGGAAGCCTGGGGTAGTAATGCACAGCTAAAGTGGAAAATGGAAGTACTGCTTTCAGCCAGATGTGACTAAAAAGAACTTTTTTTTTTAATCAGCTATCAGCTGCCTCCACCTAATCAAAGCCCACAGCATGAGAAAAGCAGTACCCACTGCCAGTGGATCTGCTGTTCCTATTTAAATGTCAGGAGGAAGTGGAAGCTGGAGTGAGGCAGCAGGGTACAGGGGCAGAAGTAGGTGAGTGTGAGGGGCAGATGTGCATTGCCAAGGAGAAGGTGTTCATGAAGTGATTAAACCAGGCTGACTAGGGGAGCCCACGCTAGGCACAGCAGCAGCTGGCACAGGGAACAGCTTGTCTTTCTCAGCTCTGCTCATGTGGTAACACTCCTGGGTTCACCTTTCCAGCAGGCCTCAGCAGCTTCTTAAAGGAAAGAAAAAGAAAAGGAGTCTTTCATAGGGGAGGAAAGAAAGTTCACCAAATATGAAGTATTAAGACTAATTTTAAAAGGCCTGTGTACTATTATGAGCTGTTGGGACAGCAATGATACACTGCTCAGACTTCCATTCAAGAAGGTGACATAATAACTGTTAGTCAGCAGATGACAGCCTGTCATACACAATACTGTGAATCAAACAATGGGATTATTTTTATTATTTCCATTCTACTCCCTTAGCCTTACTTCCCTTACAGTCGTTGTATTTTGTGAGTACCACTTTGGAATGTTACTGTACCTATCAAATGTCATCACTATTTTGGTTTTCACTTGCTCTTTAGCTCAGTTGATACTTGGCATAACACGGAATCATAGAACATCCGGACTTGGAAGAGACACACAAGGATCATTGAGTCCAATTCCTAGTATGAATACTTTATCATGTATTATACATATAGTATGAACAGTTTATCATGAAAAAAATCCAGGCATCACAAACCCAAAATGAACAAACATTTTTCCATTTCCCATTTTCAATATATCCTACAGTTTTTGGGTTGCAGGTTTTTGATTTTAGACTTCTGAGAAATGAAAGCTCCATTTTTGTTAAAATATAGAGTCCAATAGCAAACCTATATACTGGCTTTCTTCACCCTCCTGCTCTATGTAATTTCATTTGGATGGCTGATGTTCCAAAGCACTGAAACCAGGGTTATGGCAACCACTGGGATTTGATGAAGGATTTTAGATATACTTACTTAAAATAAAAGAATATGCCAAGAGAAATCAGAAGTGATGCAATTGAAAGACCGTGTCCAATGATGGCCAAGTAATACAAGTTCAGAGCAGTCTGCAACACAAAAACAAAGCCAAGTGATTCAGACAGAGCTACGGCTGATAAAGCACATATTCTTATGTCTCTTCTTGCAGTTAAAGTGATTATAATACTAATAAGAAAAATAAAAAACACCCCAAACCATTTCAGGTAATGATGGAACAAGTCCAGAATCCTGCCAAACAACATCCTACTAAAATCTCTCTCCATAGGGAACACAGCAGATTAATTGAAGCAATCACTAAAATTTACGTCTTACCAGTTAAAACATAAAGTTTCCAACATACAGTGCTACGGTTTTTTTCTGAGTATTTATATGAATCTGGCTATTTAGGTTCCTGTACTGGGTGCATTGCTATCTGAGGCTTGATTCCTCTCTTAACACAACTCCCAAGTAAAGCATGTGCTTCTGGTATGAATTGATGTAATTTTTTCCCCACAGATTTTTTCTCAGCATTTAAAGACACTTCCTTCAAAGTGAGCTATGATTATGGTACTGGAAATTCAGTTTTTATTGAGCATTTCAGGAAGGGCATGAAAAAAATTAACAATGACTCAAAACCAGTGAAGACTATTATGTTAAATAGTCATAATTATGTTTCAATATTATATTGTGTTAAATAAGCTACTGCCAATTATGGAATTATGAAAATCTGGGTAGATACAAAAGGTAAAAAAAAAGGGAACTGGTGATTTAATATTTGGAATATGTTCATGTTATCAATAATTCTTGTAGCTAATATATTAACTAACTAATTAGTTTTATCAGAAAGTAACAAACCTCTGCTTTCAGCCATGGAATATGTCTTGCAAAAAACCCTTGCTGCATTAAATGTAAGGTTATCATTTGGCACATAAGGAAATTAAGATTTTCAGGTTGAACCTTACACTCTCACAATAAAGCACAACTATCTGAGTTCCACAAGGAGAGTTAGAGCACACAGCCAAATGCTCACATACTGCAAATTCTATCCCCTGAACTTATCATCCCAAGTTAGGACAGAGTAATTGCAGCTTGCTATATATACTCACTTTAGAGATAATAAAAAAAGACTAAAGGTAAAGCTTTAAGTAGGTTGTAAGATGACACTTGAATTGTGCTAGCAATTTCCAAATTATAATTATTTTTTAAAATGAGATAACATCCTTAAAAATACCCAAACAGCAAGGCAATAGGTATAAGTGGAACTTACTGTGAGATTTGGAAAGTGAAAAATTTGAGAGAAAAATCAAGTGTTACCCCAAAATGCTACAATTTGAGATGTATAAATGACAACAGTCATTCTGTGACAGGTTCATATCCTGTATCACTCCCTCACTCAGGGACCAATCTAGGCAGAGGTGCATTTTAAGGATTTAGAGACTGCCCCCCTATTTAGAATGGGTACAAAAGCATGGTGCAGCAGGAAACACTGCTGAGGGCAGTAACAATGAGAATTAGCAATGCACAGCAGCCACAGTTACTGTGCAGTGTCTCACCCACCTTGCAAGCACTGTGAGGAGATAATGCTGCTGAGCATAACAACACACAACTGCAGCAAGCAGCAAGGCTCTGCTCTTGGAGCTGCTATTCCACACAATGGCTTCAGGTTTGTGACAGGGTTCAAACGTGCTGGCAAAACAGCCTGAGGCAAACTACCTCATTATTAATAAACAGGGATCATCATAGATCTGCTCCTTTCTGAATAATATCCTCCATTTCCAGCCAAATATGAGCAAAAATCAATGAACTATGGCAATTCTGCTAATAGAATTAAACTGCCATTAGCAAAATCAAAGTCTCATGATTTGAGAAAAGCAGTAATAAAGTGTCTTATCATCTGTAACCATCTTTTTCCCAATATGGTTTTTAGGTAAGTACCCTAAGGCATTCAACAGCAACGGTGCAGTCAGTGAGAAACTCTGTTACAGGTCAGATTTCTTGACACAATCTGCTACTACTGAGCCCTTTAACATGAGGTCCAAATTAATTTACAGCCTGTGGTTTGTATTCCTGGTTCTTGGGAATTCACAATTTCAATTTCTTGCTTCTTCCCATGACTGAATGTTTCATAAACATAAGGAGTATTAGTGGACATAGAGCTGGGGAATGGGGAAAAATATGTAATTTTCCCCACTGTATCCTCACATATCACAAAGTAACTCTAAAAGGTCATTTAGAGATTTTGTTTTTCTTTTTCTAAACCTTTTAATGGATGGGCATGTTCAAGTTAAACTGAAGTCTATAAACTTAGCATCTATGCATAGACCCACACAAGTACAGGGCCTACTTCTGACATACAGAAAACTGCTCAAAGCATTGTTGCATCAACTCTGCTGCCTTTTGAAACTTTTAAAGATTCTCAGTTCAGTTTCTTGACATGGGTACCATGCACTCTTTCCTCTCCTACCTTCACTTTTTCATGTGTGTAGATATTGCACTGGGTGTAGTTTGTCCACGTCCTGTTGCTTTCTGGGTGTCTGAACCAATTCCCATTTGGATCACAGATCTTTGTAACTTTTTCTGTAATCAAAGTTGATGGAAAGAAAAACAAAAGAAAAGTGAAAGAAAAACACAACAGTCAGCACTGAAATTCTCTTTCCTGATGCCAAGTATTTAATAAAGATTGGCAAACAAATGACAGCTTTATTAATATGACTAGAGAGACTTTGCTTGTTACTATGAATTCTGAGAAACTTGAGGCCGTTGCTTTTGCTTGGCAAAGGCAACCGATGATGTGACTTTCCTTAAGAAAACAAATAGATTTTCCTCTCCCATCCATTAAGTATCAAAATACGTTGAACTAACTGTTAGAGAACTACCAGATGAAGTGACAAGAATGTTTAAATGGCTTGCTTAACATCCAACATGGAAACTGAAGCTTTACATCCTACCACTATAAATTAGTATTGGACAGGCAGGAAAACAAACAGCAAAACTACTCGAGAACCAAACTGGAAAACTGCTGGAAACAATGATTTTTATCATCAAATACAGGCATGAAAAGACCCTGGGAAATACAAAGAAATCCATGACATTTTCCACATGCTTACAAAGCTTAGCCCACAGAAACAGGAAGGGATTCAAAGTGGGAGAAACCCTTTGTCAACTTCAACTGTTAAATTGAGATAAAGGAGTAAATTATATTTCTGCTTGTCTGTCAGAAAAGCTCATCTCTACAAGGAAAAAAGTGTGATCTAACTTCAATTCCTACTCCCTAATCTACAGAATCCCTCAGGTACACAGTTCAGGAAAGAAAATAACTAACTTGTCAGTTTTCTATGTGATAAAAGGAAAATGCAAATAATGGCTCTTGAGTTTCTGAAATCCTGGAGCATTAATGACTTGAGTGAGGCAAACGTGAGACATCAAGCCCCCAGACTCTCATTTCAGTGAGAAATACGTTGATGTAGAAGTCAATGCACTCATACCTGATGGGTTGAAATCCTGAAAGTAGTCAGGACAACGCTGCACCGACACGGTTCCGGCAGCAACATCACTCCAGCACAACCAGCCATCCCAGGTCCTGTTGCAGTAAGGACCTGCAAACAGATAGAGACCTGAGAATAAAACAACTCTTGCTTCAGAATAGTCTTTCTAAGGTAAATCATAGGACTGGGTTAGGTAGGTCTGCAGCAATGGGGAAAAAAAAAGATTTAGCAGTGGTTGACTGAAACTTCACTTAACAGAGATAGTTCCTTACACATATATTTCTTTGAACACATTTTAAAATCTTTTCTCATTCACTTTGAAATGGCCAGCATCTACGATTTTCAAACCTCAGATCTAGAATATGGTGGGCAAAACCACCTACATCAATTCATATGCAATAATGTACCTTAGCAAAGAGGCTCTCACTTTCAAAGATGGTTTTCCTGAATTTATTTTTATTTTGCATGTATACCAAAACATAATGTACTTATGATTGCTCATTCACAGAAAATACAGTGGTATCCTGGAAGCCATGAGAAGCCTGGCTGGGAGGTAGCTACAGCTGGTCTGCCTCAGGCTGGGCTAAGCCTGCAGCGGTCACTGTGGACAAACACTTCCCTAAGTGCCCCAGGAACAGGGAATCCAGTGTCCCTCAAGAGCTTGTTCCAATGCCTCATTGCTCACACACATTTCAACATCTAAAATAAACCTCCCTTCAGAATGAGCTGGCATTTTATAAACAGCTTCTTTCCCAAAAGGCACACAGAATGACTGTGTGACTCTCTACAAATTTCAAGATGTTTTTATTATCTCGCTTCAGTTTTCTTTCAAAGTCTTAATAATGTCCCCATTTCAAAGGCTGCAGCTCTCCAACATCATGTAGTTCCTCCTCATCTGAAGATTTTCCAATTTCTGTAGATCCTCCTGAAGCCATGAGGCCCCCCTATGTTGTGAGCATAAGCTTACAATGCCTCATTTGTATCCATTGCTGACTTCCAGGCACTCAGCTCCTCCAAGGAATCATTTCAGAAGAGAAAAATCTCTTTGTAAAAGAACACAATCACCTTTCCTTGCCTCAATAACCACTCAGTATTCCCAGAAGCTACTGAGTGAATACAGCAACAGGTGGAGTTGCTGAAGTCAGCTCTGAGTGACTTAACAGAAAAAGTAATAATGATACCAGCACAACCCTCAGAGCAAGGAAAACTGTGTGGATTAAGATACTTAAAATTTTTAAAGGTAGATGTGAGCAGGCAGACAGAGGTATAATAAGAGCATGAAATGAAATTAAATAAGGTTGTAAGATTATTTAGTCATTATTTTAAAATACAGATATCTATTTAAATTAACATTTTCTTATTTCATCAGAAGGAAAAGCTTTGTGTAATATCAGAGGTGGTGCTATAGGCATGTACTATAACATATTTCTTTATGCATCCCCAAGTGATGTTTATAAAAAATTGGGAAAATAATTGCTAGCAATATAAGAAATTAACATAACTAAAGGACGCTGTATTACTGCAATAATATCTGTTGATGACTTGCATTAGTAAAACCTCGTGAGAAAACAATCTCTACCTTCTTTCTTGTGAATAGGGTCTTGCATAATCTTCTGGTAGCATTCATACTGTGCTGTCATGATTTTATTCCGTGTAACACTCAGCTGGGCAAAGTCCATTGAGGTGTTCTGATGTCCCTCAGCTGGAGTTGCACTGGCAAAGAACTAAGAGGAAAAACATTTCTCTTAGAAAATCATGTACAAGCTCCAACAAACTTTTTCAACATCAATCTTTTCAAATATCATACTTTAAATATTATTTTCCTGAAAGAGAGTGATCTTCTAATCTTATTACTGACAACATGATTTTGTGTTTTTCTGGTTAATTTAGCAATTCTTACTACTGAATCTTGATAAATGTCTCCTGAATGAGCATGGGGAAGGAACAATTGGCAAGATTTGCAAATAAGAATAGAAACATGCATATAAACACTCACACAGTCAGAGGTTTATTTTTCCAAACCTCAGTGAAATATATCAAAGTTTAGACTAAAGACATTTCAGTCAGGCCCAAAATGATCCTTTATGAAAAAAGACCTTTTCGTGCACTGAAACATTTAGCTTGTCCAGAGCTATTTGGTTTCTCTGAAGTTTGGTGAACCATAAAGTCAACCCTCAGAATAGAGAATGTTATTCAAAAGAAAAGACATCCACTTTGACAGTTAATAAAATTAAAAATTGAAAAATCTTAGGGAGGTTGATCTTGACTAAAACCTGAACCTTTTAAGAGCATTTTTAATAGTAATTAAATATTTTATGGGAAGCTACTAAGCTTCACAGAAAAACCAAAGCTGCACATTGAACTATGGTACCACTGTTGCACAAGGGATGAAATTAAAATTTCTGAGGATGTCTCTGAATCTGTTGTCTCCTCTTCCTGGGGTCTGCAGGGTACTAACTGTGTCACTTGTCCACTGCTATTGCTCTGAACCAGCAGAGAATATGCTGGATTCAGCAGAGATAAATACTATTTGTGTAGCTTTGACAAAAGAATTTAATGGACAACAAAAAGTAGATTAAGATAAGATAAATGTAGTCTTTGTTGTGCAGAAGCTACATTTGAACACAAGATTAGCTCTTTCTGCGCTACCATATTAATAATTTCTATGGTACTCTGTACAGGGCTGTTAAAACTGGAATTGATTTTAAAAATTCATAAGACTCACCATAGTAACCAATAAGAAGAGCAGCAAAAATGTGATCCAGATTTTTGTCATTTTCTATCTGATGCAAACAATCTTATGTTGTAGAATGAACTCAAACTGCAAGAGAAAAAAAAAAAGCAAGCAATTAATGAAAGCCAAAACTGTTAAATATTTTCAAATTTTATTTCTGAACAAAAACAAATGGATGGAGGTCCTCAACGTTTCTATTCACGCACAGTGATGCCATGTGAAATAACCAGGGATGCACAATATGGTGTCAAAACAAGGCACTCAGTTCCTCAGCACTGAACTCCAGCAGCGAGGTTTTCCTGCACTGCTGCCTCCACTGCCTCAAGCAGCACTTTCAGAGGGCTTGTCCCCGGCAGGTGCCCAGAACCAACCCCACAGCAAATAGCCCCGAGACACAAATTGTACTTGGGGCCATCTCTGCCTTTGGGAGACACCAGCAAACTACAGGTCAGCTGCCTCAAATACACTCTGACTTTCAAACACACTTATTTCAAACACATTTATTTCCCCTTTTCTTCATACCTCCTGATATTTAATTTTGCCATTTCTGGAATAACTGATCTAGAGAGAAGCCATTTCATCCTTGACTTCCAGCTGTGCAAAGATATTAGTAGCAATGCAAGAATTCATTGTACTGCAGTACCTGTAGTTCCTTTAGTTATCATTTGAAGAAAACACAAATACCTAAGCCAGCTATGACCACCTTACACTGCAGACTCTTCTTGGAATTAATTCTTGAAGTGAAAAATTCGCCCAAAGCATAAAATATATGGTTATTTATGAAGCATGTAGATCATCTATCTAGTGTAACCCTGCTGTGACAACTGCCTCAAAAGGAAGGGAAATGTCAGAGTTTTGTCTTTTAATATTTCAGTGTCCTGAAGTATCCTGAGATCACAAAGCTGAGCCTGGAACTGAGATAAGAGCTTTTCTTCTGATTGCATTGTGGAAAAAGACCTCTTCATACTCAGTTTAGTTACTACAACTAAACCACATTTCCAAAATCCAAGTATCTCACTGCAGCAGCATTAATGAAGCTATTCTCAGCTAAAATAAGAGCAGTAACATGTGCATGAGTTTAGCTCCTGGTACAGATGAATTCACTCCAACTCTCACACTCTGATTTAAGACACAATCCTTGCACAGCCAGAGTCCCTCACAGAGCGCATCCAGCTCAGAGACCCCACTGCCAGAGAATCCAGAGGGCTGTGGGTGCTGTACCCACACACAAACCTGCATCCTGACCACATTCCCCCTCACATCACACTTGCTGTCATCCTTGCAAGCTTTTCTTACCCAGCAGTGATGTGCTGTGGGAGAATGGGGGATGACAAACAACTGGCTGTACGCTGGCCAGCAGAGATAACAGCACAAAAAGCCCTTTTTTAAAAAACCACCCCTGGCTCAGGTGAATACCAAGCATTCAACATTGCTACTCTTCTGCTTTTATGATGGGACTGGGTCCTCCTACTATAACTACAGTACAATAAACAGCATCTTAACTATTAACTACATATTAACTACTAAATATGAAATAGCTGCTGTTTATTGCATAGCCTGATGCAAAGCCAGGAAATGTGCTGTAAAATCATCTGGGCCTGTTTAACCCAGACTAAAGTTGTATCCATAATCTTCCTTCTATTTTTACCAGTGGCATTCAATCCTGGAACACTGATTGCTGCAAATTGCACAGGTGAGGCTCTGAAGTTCAAATCATAAAGTGATTAGATAACTTTAAAAACCCTCATCTGTTAACTAAAGAAAAGTCTAAATATGTTTGTGCAGTGACTAAGGCTTGACAAAAAACAGATACATATCTAAATTAACAAAAGGGCAATATGAGCTCAATTCTGCATGACAACTGGGGGCAACTGTGATTAATTCAAACCTATCACATGTTTCATTCATTTACAGATGTGTCTGTTTTCCTAGGGGGAAAAAACCCTGACCTTCTAAGGAAATTGGAATTAATAACTTACTGTAATGTAAGTCAACAATATTTTCTCTCCCAAGTATGACAAAGCACATCTGTGCAGGGTTAAAATCCACAAATGATGTGCATAGGACAAGCCAAGAGATGAAGCAAGTAAAAAATAGCAACCATAATTTAGTGTATGTATGTTTATCTATACATATATACAAAAGTTCAAAATAATTTTCTCTGCAATAGTTCCAAAAATCCTTATGCTAAAACAAATGTTGGATGCAAGATTTAAAATGCTTGTTTTTATACTGCTCTCACTTCACCTTGCTTATTTTAAATTAATCTAAAAGATACAACATCATATAAACAAAGGCAGAAATTATCTGCTTTGATGCAGAGTCCAAGTTTACTTCTGTTTCACAATATCAAAAGTCATCTCTAAGCTCAGTTCCTTTAATGGTCCAAGTCTTTTCATACCAAGTAGTTCTGTAGACATTTCCTATCAACTGCTCCAGTGTCTGATGCTAAATTATTAAGCCTTCCCAGGAGATAAAATGTTAAGTCAAGCCTATAATGCACTCTATGCTTTCCACTCATTTCTCTCAGCTACTAACATATAGACAGAAGAAAACCCCAACCACCACCTTTTTCTAAACATCACTAAACTTATGGATTTAATTACAAAACACAGGATGAAGGTCATTCATCATGCCTTTTTGGACTGCAGGAAAGCATTTCTTGCATCACTACATGAATTCATTCACTCAACATTTATTCCAGTTAGCCTGGACAAGACACTTCCAAGGAAAATTAAGAACTTTCTTAGGGATAGACCACAATATATTCCATTGACTGAGGCAGCAAGCCAGTACTGCTAAGAAGCTCAAGCTGCTTTTATTAATCATCTGCTCCAATGAGAAACAAACCAAACCTAATTCTCTGAAAGTTCTTTCCCTCTTAAAGCTGGGAGGTATTAGGCACACAAGAAATTAATAGTGAAAAGAGACAATTCTTAGTTTTCCTTAATAATGATGCTTCCCAAGTTGTTCTGCTCTTTTAAGTCTGACAAGTCTACTGTGGGGCAGAGAAGAGAAATGTATTTGATTGAGATTAATCTGAGTGTCTTGAATGGATCCCTTGACTCTACTCTGACAGTGTACAAAATTCACTCTGTGAATCTGCACAAAAGCCAGTAGGGCTGGCATTTACACAGCAGGTATTGACTGAAACAGAGTTGGTGTAGACAGCACTACAGCTACTGGCAGTCCTCTGGCTGAAGCATATTCCCACTAAAAGGGAACATCAGTGAGAAAAGAATGGGGAATTGTAATAGTAAATCAGATCTTCCAGATCTTTGAAATACCATTTTTATTTCTGGTGAGAGTTTGTGCATTTAGTGAAGACTGGGATAACTTAAACAAAACAACAACAAAAAAGGAGCTGCCATTAACAATACACCCAAGACCCACATTGTGTTTGTCACTGATAGCAATGACACCTACTGAAGAATGAGGAATTAAAAGGGAACTGCAAGCTGGACTTAGCTAAAATAGTTACTGGTATAGCTTTAGCAGATGTTCCCATTTCTCTTCCTCCCGCTTTCTCTACAGAGCCATCCTGCCTCATCAGCTGTTTCTACTTTTAACTTTTCCCCATCCTCCCAGGAGTAAGTGGCACCCTTGCTGAGCTCCAGACACTTCCCGTTTCAACCATACAGTAAAAGGGTTAAAAAAAGCAGCCATTAAAAAAGAAAAATAAATAATTTTTTTGAACTTAAAAACCATATTTAGTACAGAACAAAGAACATAGGCAGCTTCCACCTCAAGCAGTTCTCAAATCTGACTTCAAGTGAGAATGCAACCCTGTGGAAGTGGGACAGGAGGGAGAGCCTACTTATGGCACTGCAGGCCCATCCATAAATGCCCAAACATTTTTAACTGATTGGTAATCTTTGATTTGCCCAGAAGTCAAGAAAACAACCATTCCCAATGACAACAAAGAGGAAGCCACAAAACTTGTGCTGTGTAAATTATGTAACTTGCAGTGTGCTGTAACCTTGGAACACTGAATGTAAACATGTTTACTTACGGATATATAACCTTCATCTGAAAATGGGGTCAGAATGGGTATTTTCTTGACACTTTGTTACTCTGGTTCTTTTTGGAGGGAGGTATACAACTTGAATTATTTAAAACCTCAGGCAATGCTTGGTTGTTTCAGCCCAAGGTAAAGGCAAAACCAACAAGTTGCAAAATGCGCAATACTTTTCAAAGTGTCCCTAACTTGAATTGCTGTTCAAATTGCACTGTAAAGAAAAAACTCCCCCAAACCAACAAAACCCAATAGCCAGTAGCCTCAAATGGAGTTACAGACAGAGCCTCCACTTGCATCTTCACTCACATAAACTTTCTGGGAAATACTTCTCTGAGTAAAAGGGCTTCGTAAGTGGGAAGCACCAGCCAAACAATAATACACACCAGATTCACTGAGTCCTGGACATGGACTGCAAAATGTCCACAGTTATATTAGAGAACAACGCAAGGCTGTTTGGAAATCTTCCTATTTGGGTAATCTGCCTTTTTTTCTGAGGGAATCACTTCTGCCAGGATTTAAACAAACTGCTCAATGGTATCCCATAACTGCTCACAGCTGTATGTGTGGGAATTACTCCATCCTCTTAATAATTATGGAGCTTCAAAGTAAAGGTAAATAAAATAATGCCACACAAACATTCTCTCTCTACATTTCTTTCCAGGAGTTTCTCCTAGGTAGAAGTTGTGGCACAATGAAATTTCCTGTCTTCTTGAGGATTAAAATAAAGAAACACAGTGGCATATCTCAATTTGTCCCTGAGTTATTCTACAGCAGGTAGACAGGTTCCTTGTGCATGTGGTAGTTCAGCTCAGTAGGAGAAAGTCCTCACTGTTTAATTCCTGGGCAATGTGCTGTGCTGGTCCCATGGTACAGGTTTGTACAAGTAGGAAATTAGGACTGGCTCACTAAGATGTTTCACATCTTGTATTCTCTTTATTAGCACACTTTTTGCTTTTGTTTTTGCATCGCTCTGGCTGCATGTCAGAGGCCTTGCAGAGATTGCAGAACCATCTGCATATGAGATTACACAGATTAAATTACTCCTGGGTGATTCTTCCCATGAATAGCTTTTGGCAACTATTCAGATAAGTTTTGTCACCTGCACCCAACAGAAATTACTAGCAGTAATTGGCAACACTTGCAGCCAGTTCCAATAACAGCTAAAGTTTTAAGAACCTATGATAGAGTGATAGTGGTGCTAGTTTTCCTCTATTTTCTAACATTTCTTTTGATCAGTTCACAGATGTGGATGACACATTGCAAGTTTTTCTGAGCAGATCCAGTTAAAATCCAAACCAACCAAAAATGCAGAGCAAAAATGCCACCACAACAAAGATTTTGGAGGAGGGAATGTCTACAAGGTTCTTCCCCTGGCATATTCTGCAATTCTTCCCCTTGGTCAATATTACTCCTCTCCACACAGCAGACTACAGAGCAGATTTTTTTGTGGTTTTGTCCATCACACCAACTTCGGCTCTTAAAAGATTTCCACTGATAAAAGCAGTAAAAGCATTTCCTTCTTGATTTTACATTGAAAAGTCTTTTTTGGCCCTTGTGCTTTCCCTATAAATTATGAAGGCTCTGCCCCTCCTTGTCCAATATGATGAACTTCCTACTGACTTCAGGACATACAAAGCCAGCAGTACAGATCAGGCAATGCCATGTGGAAGAAAGACAAGGACTCAGTGAGGGTTAAAGTTACAAGTCAGCAGGATATCTAACCCTGCCAAAGAAATGCAGCATAGGAATTTTAAAAATATTGAAGCAAAGTAGAATTATTTGTCTCTTCTGAGGAACTGGCTGTTAAAGGAAGGCAACAGAGATTCTGGCAAAACAAATCTTTACCAAGAGACTGCTGGGGCTTTACTCTCAAGAGATGCAACTGTGATTTCCAACAGTTTATAGTTCTTAATGCCTGCAGAGTTTCCAGTGAGCGCTATTTGACTACTACTGTGTAAGCACATTGTTATGCTTATTTTACAAGCTTAACCCTTTTCACCCCATAGCCCTAACCCAGCTGGATCTTGATGCCTAAAATCCATCAGCACAGCTACATATGCTTCCAGGCATAACTCACCACGTTCAGTTCAAAGTTCTGCAAGCCATGGCACTGAAATTCCAGAGCAATCACTCCAGCACAAAGAATCTTTGAAGGGAGGCTGCTCTGCTGAATGAAGTTATCTGCAAAAATCCACTATCAAACATCCTAGAAACAACTATTAACAGAAAGGAAGATGATAGCAGCCTAGTGAATGATGCAAGTCTAATAGCTGATGGATTGAGATGATTTAGTTTTGGTACTTCCCTTCTAAAATTCTTTTTTAAACTGTATTATATTCTTGTTATAGAAATTTTAAAAATGGGCTGAAATATATCCAAGTAAACTTCCCTGAAATTTTACTTCTTCCTTAACAATTGCTGTGATGTGGCAAGGATGGTCCAATTAAGATGCTATTTTAAATAAAAGGGAATAGCTCATGACATTCATTCTTTTCCATGGCTTTCATTCTATTAACAAGTTGAAGAGCTCCAACGTTGTTACTAGGTATGTAACTACAGTTACCTAGATACATTTATATATGGATAAGTCTCTTAGCCATAGGATTTAATTTTAGGTAGCCCTGCCAGGAACAGAGAGATGCACTCAATGAGCCCCATGGTCCCTCTCAACTTCAGAAATCCTTTGACATATGTGAAAAATACAGTATAGTCCTCCAAAGAAAATTTCTCTGAGCAAAATTATTTCTGTTTTGAAACAAAGCAAAGAAAATATGAATTTATGAATTCACCAAACAGACCTTAGAACTTGTGTAATGTCCCTTGTTGAGATGCTGAAGTGGGATTTTTTCCCAGCCACTGCTGTTTAAAAGCTGCAGACTGTACTGTTGCTCTATCTGCCCCTTTCAATCAGTGTTTTTTATTTGAATGTCTCCATTTGATGCTGTTTACCAAGTAACGACCCAGAAGAGATCCAAAGGTTTTTTTGTGAAAATGTTTACGACATAAAGCAATCTTCTCAATTGGCTGAGTTTTAAAAGTTTTTTGTTATTTCTTCATTGACACATGCTAATTTTACAAGAACAAGTATTTCCACAGTTCAAAGACTTTTCTCAAGGTCAGAACAAGGCAATGGGAAAATGGGTTAAGCAAAATGTACCAGGACTTTTGTTTTTTGCAGAGTTAACCACTCAGGCTTTTTCTCATTGGCCCCTGCCCAGTTTGGCAGCTGAGCATATCCTACGAAACTTACGGGTTTTACACTAGTTTCTTTTAGATTCACATTTAGAAGTGTGAATATTTATGCACAAATATATTCTGATTCAGTGAAAAAGTTTCAAAAATACGATTTTTTAATGAAATTGTTAATTTTCAGGTGGACTGTGGCACAGCAGCAGCTCAGAGCAGGATGGGGAGGGAGCAGGTGGCCAGGAAAGGGAACTATTGCCAGGACAAACAAAGTGCTGGTGCAGCCACTGCATCAGAACAGTTGTCCCAACTTTGGGGTCACCTTTGGTCAATGACTTGACCAGAACTGATGAACAAAGTATAGGGATAAACTCTTCATGGAAATGTCAGAAGCATTATAGTATTCTGATTTTGTGTGGCATCTCTTTCTTTTACTTAAAAAGCACCCCAAACAACAACAACCAAACAAAACCCCAAAAGGCAGTACAGAGAACTAAAATATCCCCAAGGCAGCCTTCCCTGGCAATAATTTTAGTCTGGCTAAGGATGAAATTTCAGATGGAAAGCTCATGCCAAATATTAACATTTTCTCTCATGAGACATTTCTGATGCATTTACTAATCCAAAAATCTTCAGGTAAATTTAAGGCAGCTTTAGAAAAATTCAGCTTGGAATACTTATTTAAAACAAAATAAACCAGCTACTTCAAAGCCTTTACCAGGTCAACCTAAGCCACCACAGTTCAGAACATTTCCTCTTAAATTTAAAATCTCACGTGCCAGAAGTCAAAAGTGCAAGCTCTGGAATATTTCACCCTTTGAATATTAGACAATACACGTTATACTGTGCTAAATTATCAAAACTACTAATCCATCCTGTAGAAAAGCCAACAAGAAGCAGCCAAAACCAACCTTTTGAATTCTAGTGGTCTGCAGCTTGTCTCCCTTGCTTTAATTAGCTACAGATATTCCCCATCTTTCCTATATTTTCACATCTGCTGCACTAGTAAAATGGCACTTTAACAGCAAATGGTTTAAGCTGGGCTCACACAGGGCATGCTGGCTCTAAAGGAGTCTGTGAGACTCAAGGAAGTTAAGCCAGAGGTAGTTAATCTCAACAGTGTGGATGGAAGGAAATTACCTTCTATGCCTTTTTCAAGTCTATACCTGCATATTGGTATATGCACCACACAGACACAGGGCCTGTGCTCAGAACGGGGGAGGAGGGCAAAGGTTTGGGAATGACCTCTAATGGAAGAAAACCATGGATGCAGATACCCAAAGGGCACACTAAGAAAACAACATCAAAGCTTTTCTCTTTACATTTATAACCAGAGCCTTCCTTTTTATCACATATACAGGAAGATATCTCTCTCCTCACAGACTAGCTGCAGAAATCATCTTAAGGCAGCCATAAAGTTGGCAGTGATAGAACGTTTTCCCATCTTCTGCCCATATTTCCTTCAGAAGATATATACCAAGATACTGCTAAAGCCAATGGTATTTTGCATTAACATTCTTTTCTGTCGATGAGTTAACATTAGTTTTCCCAAACTGAGGAAAGTATTAATATAAAAATCATGGTTGCTTCTAAATCTAAGTGGAAATTACCTCCAGCTTCATCCACACCCTGCCACACTCACAGGAATATCGACATAAGCAAAACTCCAACACTGGCCGAAACATCCAGGAGAAAGAAACAGTTTGCTAGAGATGTTGTCAGTTTAAAAGACAATTACAGGATCAAAGCAATTAACTAACCAGTTAATTAACAAAATGAGACCCTTTGAACAGAGCAAGTAAATGGCTGCAGTAACCCCTCTCAGTATTTACCCAATGAATTCCTCATTCTGATCCAGACACAGAGGGCAAAAAATAACTGGCACCACTACAGACCAGAGAGTCTCAGCTTGTTTTGTTACATACAATCCCCCAAAGGGCACTTATGACTGTTTGGACAGGCAATGCCATTTTCAACCACCTAGAACATATTTGAGTACTGATCTTTATGAAGTATCATGGTTAATGCGTACTTTTAAAAGAGCAATTTCTTTTTTACCTGAGTTCAGTCTTTCAGTCTGAGTAAGAGTATCTAAATAGAAATCTTTAGCACCAATTGAAATAATACATTTCTCTATCTTTTCTGAAGTACCACTTAGGCAAAATTTCTTCCACCTGAAATTGTATATAATCCTTACCTGAACGTAAGCAGCTAAGCCTTTTCTAATTTTCAAATTTGTCCAGCAATTGCACCTTGAAGTCTTAACTTATATTTTGAAATACCAGAGAGTAACAATGCTGAAAACCGGACAGGCACAAGTCTAGCTGGCCTTATACTTCAGTTGACACCCTGTTATATTTTCATGCTGTTAAAAGAGAAAAGATTCTGTGCCACTGAAAAAAACTCCGCTTGCAGAACTTCTGCTGCTGTGAAAGGCACGAGAAGTTTGAAATAGGCAGAGCAGTGGGTGGGGGAGCTGCCAATTTGGCTGGCACACAGTCTGAAAGCCACACGTGTATCTGAGGGTCAGCACGGCCCTCGATGCCATCCCCGCTGCCGCATCCCGGCATTTCTGCACGCCGGTGGTGTGTGTGTCACTCTCCTCACAGCACATTCCATCTGCTCCACGGAGCTGCAGAGTGAAACCCAGCATTGCACATTAGCACATAAAGCCCTCTGCTCGCTGTCAGGCAGAGAGTTTACAGACAGTGCCAGCTGCAATCTGTAGGAAGCAGTGTGAATGTTTCCATGAATTCAGTTGAAGATCATATGCTCAGGGTGTGGCCGTGGGAAAGACCAGTGTATCTTACACACGGTCCCTAAAGTCCAATTAGTGTTCCTTTAATTACAAACAGACTTTTCCATATCCTTTTGCAGTATTCCACCCTCTCTTACCTGAATGAAAACCAAAATAAAATACTATGAACATTAAAAATATTACATAAATTGGACACAAAAATCTCTGCCTTGATAAACTGGAGTCTCACTCGGACAAGATACTTCATGAAGATGAAATATTACATCTCAAATGTAATAAAACACTACAAGCACTATAGTTACAGCAGAGGAATGTGTATCAAGCACAGCTATTCTTGTAGTGAATTGCATACAAATTTTATTTGCACATAATTTATATATTTAAGCACATTTTCTCCCTCCAGATGTAATATTAACAATAATACAGAGGCAGGAAATGTAATGGAAAATCTCAGTTTAAAGCTTGTCAAAACTGCAAGCAAATGAAAATTTCCACTGCAAGCATGGAAAATATTATATGGCTTTAATATAGGTGCCCATATTTTCTGCATATTCACATCCTGCATTTATTTGCCTTGAAGAAAAATAAACCTCACAGAAGTCTCAGACTGATTTCACACTCCAGAGAAAAGTCCTTGGCAGAAACAAAATGCATGGATTTTGATGGGAAGCTTTTATAAGGATGTCTACCCAAATTAAGTTAAAAAATAATAATTTGAGTTTGTATTTGTATAGAGCAGATCCTGCCATTGTTCAGTCAGTGTCTCAGACACCAGTGCAGAATTCATAGGCGTTAGTTTGGCTTTGATACACAGCTTGGACATCAAACTTGCAGGCATTACTTTTCTCAGGCTGAGGTACCAAAACTCAGTAAGAAATGCACTTGGCATGCATTTTTAATTTTTTTTTCCTATACTCTTTAACTTAGCAAGACACCTCAAAAGACTCATCCATTTCATGCACCTTCAGAGATTCTGGACTTGCACCTCTCAATTGTGACCCTCACAAAATGGTATTTGTATATCCTGTTCCACAGAGCATGTGAAAATTCAAATTCATCTTGCTGAGAAATTCTGTTCACAGCTGCTTGCTTGGCAGTGATTTGGTTGAGGAGGGAAGGGAGGGAGGAGGGAGAGACAATTTTCCAAGCAATGGGGAAAAACAGTACAGAACTTTCATCATCAATGGCCTTGACATTGCTGAAGCCAACGGAAACAACATCACCCAAGTGACTCCATGCAAGGGAACCATTCAGACACAAGTAAAAAAATCTGCATTAATTTCTATCGTGGTAGCTTATGCCAAGCTTCCTTTGGTGAAATCCAGATTTCTCCTGCATTGGCTTCCTCCTGCTGTTGATAGAGCAGGATATTTGCTGAAAGAAGCAGGTAATGAATGAGATATTCTGAATTAATCAGCACATATGCTGGAGAACTGTGTTCTCTTCAGAAGCTCTAAGAACAACTGGCTGTGTTTTTCCAAAGGAGCTATATTAAGATAGCAGACACAGGACTTCTGTACTAAATTCTAACTGGATGCGAGTTTTGCTGGCAGGTGAATTCCCTAACAGGTACGTGACTTACTGATGCTGTCAGTGATTTTATGGAAGCAAAAATGCCTGGCAATTGATACAGGCCTACACCACACAAAGAACGGGTAACATCTCATGAGGTAACTCCTCACTGCCATAAGTCCTCCAGGATTCCAAAAGAAATACAAATTTGCAGGAATGAAGCCTGGTTGGTTTCCTCCCCAAGCAGCTCCCTTTCTCAGGAGGTTATTAGAAAACAAGTACTGCAAAAGACTATTTTAATACCACTCAATGATGAATGCAGCATACAGAAATCACAAAATCATTTTTACTGTCGGTGTTCCATTGTGATAGCTCAAGCCTTTACTGACTATGCAGTGCTAAACATCATTCCTGTACATCATTCCAAAACTAGTGGCATTTTGCAGATGGCATTAGTTATTCCAGATATCACATAAATGTTTTATAGACCAGGAAGCAAAGTACTTCTAGCTTTGTCTAAGCCAAGCATGGAATGGATTAGACACAGACCCCAATCAAGAAGCCAACTTTAATGACATAAAGACAAATTTATGTGTATTTGGGTTTTCTATATTAAAAGCATCATTTCCTAAATATTAATTCAATAAGATGTTGAGATATCAGAAAGCATCATTTGCAACCACCAGAATGAGTAAATCCACTCTCATGCCATTGCCACAAGACAACTTCTATCTTTGAAGGCATTACTGATCCTCAGGCTGCTTCATTACACCACTTTACAAAGCTTTGGAGAACAGAAAGAGACTTTTGATGAGTGTTTTTAAGGAACATCAAGTGGCCATCACCCAGAGATCTGAACTCTGAACCCCACTTGGCTGGTGATCTCTGAGGGTCAAACATTACATGAAACATGACTCTAAAGCATCTGTTGGAAATCAGACTACCAAACCGATGGGGAATTCATTCTAATCCAAATGTGGGAGCCAAGTCAGCTACTGAAAATATATAATGCTACCAAATGTAGAATCAATACCCTGTGAAGAAAATGGTTTCAGTTCTAGCAAGAAAACCATAAAAAATAGCCCTTCAATGCCATTATTCTTGTAAGGTCACAGAGAAGCACCAAAAAAGAACATAAAGGGAAGACAAGATCAAGAGAATTAAAAAAACCTGATCCTAAATCAGTAGAGAGTCAGTTGATATATTCAGTAAGGGCTTTGTGAAAGAATTCTTAAGCCATGTGTGGCTCTTACAGACATCTATTGTGGGAGGTATTTTAACCAGCTTCATGTCTGACATACAGTCTATGGGATATAAATAAATTTCAGCTTCTAATACAGATATAATTTTCCTTCTCTGTAGGAGTGAATACCAGTGAGAAAGTGCCGTGTTCAGGATCAGTCCATTTAGATTTACAGTTTTTGAGAAGCCTACAAAAACTGACAGTTTTTGAAGGCCGTAAGTAATAAAACCCTTAACAAGCTGGAGAAAAAAAAAAAAGGAATTTGAATGATCTGCCCACCACCACTTTGCACATTGTATCCCAACTGAGGTTTAAATATCCATTCAGCAATTAGCAACGGATTTATCATTCATTTCTGTTGGGATTGTCATCAGAAGGACTGCAAATAGAGAGTAAAATTCCTTGGGTTAAGAGAAGACCCAGAGAAATGAAAAGTCAGGAAAATATAAACCAGTATTTCTGCTAATAAATTGTCATTTATTATCTATACTAGTTTTTCACCTGGAGTTGTACTTACCTGCCTCTGAGATGGTCTCAGGACAAAAATCCCTTCTAAGGCTGTGGTTTGGATATTAATGCCTCTCACTAGGGACACCTGAGTTTAAAGGAACATCTCCCACAAGGAATTCTCCAGAGTTAAGTGTTATTCAAGTGAGACAATCTATCTGAACAATCTCCTTGCTCCTAAGAAACATGAGGGAGACTCTTCCCATGCTGAGAAGAAACCATTACCTAAGGTGACCTCCTACCTCCAGCTCTATCCCCTTCTAATATCTGCTACCCATTCCAAGCACTCGCCCCACAGACTGAATTGCATTTAGCAGCATTGTGGATGCCACTTTCCACTTTTCTTAGCTCTGCCCCAATAACCAAACTGATACAGCTTCACATCATGTTCTACCTGCAATTCCCAGCTGGAAACTGGAGTTTTCCTACTTGGTGTAATGAAACTCAAGTGTCACATCCCACTAAGTAACAGCCCCCTGCAATAGACAGGCATTGATAAAGGTGACTGAAATGTCTGATTCTGGTAATCTGCCAAGCAGTTAGCTTTGGTTTTCCTGATTCCTTCCTTACTCCCATGAAGACCTAAGAGGAACTGGAAATCTCCTTTACACATAATCACAAAGCAATCTCAACTCTTAAGCAAGCCATCCTGACAGAGGACAAGAATGTCTAAGGAAGGACAAGAACCCTGAGAAAATTATTGTCACAGAATGTATTCCTAGACAAAAATGTGAAAAATACTACAATGTAAAATAGAATACAACTTAATAATTAATTTTTTAAAAAGTAATTTAATAATTACAACTTAGTAAAATAAGATGCGTAATATGTTAATGTTAGGTATCCGTTTAACAGCACAGCACAGTCAAAATCCAGAACCTGGTAATTATCAATACTGAGGATCAATTTAAAAATATGCAGATGTAGGAGTCAAAGCTTCGTTTAGATTTTGACACACTCAAATAAAAAGTGATTCTGAACAACTCTGTTTAGCTGGGGAAATTTATTCACAGTGGTCAAAGTACACAAAGGAATTCTTAAATCTCTGCACTCCGAACAAAACAAAGGAACTGAATGGGTGTTAACTTCAGAAGCTAACTTGAGCTTTTTAAGTACCAGCACCATCAACTATTTTGCTCTCCAAAAAATACCCCAGGGACACCCACAACACATGCTGGTGCAGTGGAAATGGACCTGCCCAGCTAATCAGGATCATTCTTTTTATTTTTAATTGACCTTTTACAGTTGCAAAAGGTGAACAACACACACAGCTATTGCAGGAAGCACAAACCCATTAGAAATACACTTCTGTCTCTCATTTTGCTTTCTCCAAACTGGTAGAGGGGTAATCAGTGTCTAGTACAGTCTCCATTTGCACTCAACTCTAACTGCACACATCTTGCCAGTGCTGTTCTCACCTGTGTGGGTCAGGAGATAGATCAAGACCAAAGGCTGAACTCCCTGCCTCTCACAGAGCTCCCAGTGCTCTCTGAGATGCCCAGAGGGTGTAAGAGACACCTACCAAGCCTGGCCCCGATGGATCTGCTGTATCCTGATGGACTGGGCCAGGCCTAATGGGCTTCCCAGGAAGCAGCAGGTGCCTGAGTGCTGGCTCATCCCATCCCACCCCAGATACTGAATACCTCCCCTTTAAGTGCCTTCCCTAGAAACAGCTGAGCTGAAGGAACAGGAATTATAATAATTAGAAAAAGAAGAACAAAAAGCGCCCCTCCAAAGCAAACCCACACACACAAAAAAAAAAAAAAAAGAAAAATCAGAATTAAAATTTTATGAACAATAAAAAAAAACCACATAGCATGTTTGCATTCTGTTCAGTTTCACTGAAGTCACTGAGTCATAACATGCTCAGAGCAGAATCAAGGAGAAACAAAGGTCCTGAGAAAAGGGGGTCACACACACTGGGCCATCTCCAAGCACTGCAGATAAAGGACACATTGCTAAGCACAATTTTTAGAGAAACCCCAACAAGAGCTAGGAGAACACAATGAAAATTAGCACAGAGCTAAAAGCTTGCCTCAGCAGGGCTATCAGCATCCAGAGCCTGGCAAACACAACTTGAGCAGTTTTCCAGTGACTGCAGTGTCCCAGTCACCAGGACAGATGAGCACTGTGGGCAGCCTCTGATTTGTCCTGTTTACACAGCCCTTTTTGCAGGAAACGGCTCCTCCCAGAGTTTAAGGGACCAAAAGAGTCAAGTGATCTTGAAGTACAGAGAGGAGGTGGAGGAAAGGGTGGTATTCTTTCCCATCAAAGATCATTTTTACTTAAATATCATTCTGTGTTGAGCTTAGACTCTTGTTTCTGAGGCTGTAATTGACACTGATGAACTTTGCCAGACAGCCCTAAAAATGGCAGCTCTGAAGGTACAATCTTACAAAAGCAGTACACAAGCACCTTCTCTGCTTCCCAAAGGAGCTCAAAAAAAATGAATGCATCTTCCTAGAGACAATGTTTGACAAAGAGATTCATATATTCAAGGAGAAATGCTATTCTGCACTGAAATAAGACCAGGCTCTGAATCTAGATAGTCCCTTGTACAATTAGTAAGTTCTTTCAAGTATTTTTGCCACATCTGTAAGAGCTGAAAAGCCGAAACAGAACATGCACTAAAAATGAATAAATAAATAAAGGGCATCCGCATTGCTCAGTGAGGTCTAAGTTTTGCTCAAGGTCTCTTCATGGACCTTTGGTGACTGTTCAGCTGGAAATTAAAGGCCCAAGAGATTTTTGTGAAAGCAGAAAGGGATATCCTGAGTCCCAGCCAGCAGCCTAACAATGCAGCTTCCAACAGCCAGGACTGTGTGATTGTGTTAGGAACATCACTCATTACTGCACACCCATGTTTGCTCATGGAGTCTACTTATAATTCCACTTTAGCTATTAAAAATGTTCTATTTATCAAAGATACTACACTACAAGCAATAGGTTCCTACTCTAAAAAAATCAAACTATGACTTTTAATTACTTTTTATTTCTCAATATATTCAGTTAGTGTGCTTTGAAAGGTACACTGTGTAATACCAATATATTTATTGGGAAAAACAATTTTCACAATTTAGGCTGTGGAAAGTCTATTTCTAACTTCACTTTCATTTGTATTTGACCTCTGACCAGTGCAACTTGAAATTTTCTTTATGATAATCAGTTCTAGGCTTCAAGGCAAAAAAAAAATAAAATAATAATAATAAAAAAAAATCTAAACCCAAACCAAAATTCAAACAAAACAAGACAAAACACCCACCCAGTTTATATTAAACTCTCATTAAAAACCTATACATCTCCCACTGTTTTCTACCATGAAATAGCTCAAATGAATTTCTCTCAGCAACATCCCCTCTCCTGCAGGACTGTGACATAGGTGGAGATGATCACTGTGGGACTGGATGAGTTTCTTGGCAAAAGTGGTTATGACGTACTTGCTGCTACATCCTAAGGCTTGTTAGCATTCCTTGTCCTAGCTGGATCTACACCCCAGAGGGACAACTGAGGAGTTATTGCTGAAAGCCAGTATCTGAGCTGTGGATTTCAGAATTAACTGCATTTATGAGCAAGGGATGAAATGCTTCAGTAACTTTTGTGTTATTGCAGATTACTTCCTATTTGTACTGAAGTTCATAAAAGTAAGAAAGCAGAACTATCTAAATTATAAAACTCTAAAATTTCTAAAGACAAATCTTTACACTCTTAAGATAAATTTATGTCCCATGCAACAGTTAAGCTACAAACTGTTTAAAACTGTGAAAATCTCTAAGTTCTGTCATTTTTTGGTACACCTGGAAGTTAATTTGAATTAGGGTCTTTTAATTTAAGTGCCAAGACAGACTTGTTGAGATGACTACCAATGTGAGTCTTCACACATTTCTCATTCTCCCTGTGGTACTTCTCACAGCTTGATGGCACATTGGGAACTGACTTCTCCAGGGCATTTCTGCAGGGTTACTGCCCTTAAGAGCCTCATGGCTTGTCATCCCTCCCTGCCCAGAACAAACCTGGGTGTGATCCTGGGTCTTCCCTGAGAGGCTTCTTCATTACAGAAACTGTGATCATATTTCATGTATTCTTTCCTTTTCCATACTTCATTTGCCCTTACCCTATCAAGAGGCAAAACACAGTCATTGAAATGTAACTAACTTATTGAGGGCATCAAAAATCATTAAAATGCGGAATGCTTGTCACTCATGTTATTAATCCAATTTCTTGCTGATGAAGGAAGAAGCAAGGTTTGAGTAGTTGGTGAATATTGATCCTACCCTCAATAATCCAGACGTTCAAATGGTCTTAGTGTACAGTTCCTCACCATTCCTGAAGAAGAGAAGTTGTACTCTTAGCAAATGCTTAGTAGGCAAATGAGAATTTTGTCACTTTAACCAAATTTTTTCACTTTGAAAAATATGATTTTGTTTGAGCCACAAGTTTAGTAAGGTAAAAAAGAAAGGGAGCTGTTGTTCATCAAGGCTTCAAACAAAACACAAGCATGCCTTCCTTTCTGTCCTAATTCTCAGAGGAGAAGGAAGTCAACGCAATTAACGGCCAATAAATATGAAAATACCGTATTACTTTATATAGTGCAGCATTATAGCTTATTTATATATATTATATATAATATATATAATAAATATATGTATAATAAATATATTATTTATTTATTATATAGCTTGTTCATAAACACTAAAGATTTTTCATCCAACTCCTTTCAGTCAAGTCTGGATAACATTATATTCTATCTTTGTTACCTAAATATGTAGCCAGATTCAAGACATGTGAGTCTCAGAGTGCTAATTAGCTCCCACGACCATTAAGGAGAATTTCTTTTTTCTGCAGATAAGTAATTGAAAAAACAAATTCAGTTTCTTAAGGTGACATATACTTTTTTTTCCCCCCATTTCAGGAAGCACCATGCACAGGGTATATACAGAAATCAAAAGGATACTAAAGCTCACTGGCCTATATCTCATTCAAGATGGGAAATCCTATGTCCTGAATATAAAGGTTCCAATCCAATTACACCTGTGAAATAACATTAAGTATTCTAAAATAAATGAAAAGCAGGAATTTCATTACAAAAATGTAATATCCTGATCCCTGAAATATTCTGATCCCTGAAAACAATGTGTCACTGCTAACAAATCAAAAACATCTGTTTCCACAATATTAATTGGTCTTAAGAGCAACTTGTTGTGGAGACAAACTTTCAAAAACCTAAGGGAAAAAAAATCATCAGGATGGGACAGAAGGTAACAGCGGGGAAAAGAGCTCAATCCCAGTATCTGGAAACAAACTCGCACATTTTCTTCAGTTAATTGGAAACCTGGCACATTTGTCAGTTTTACATCATTCTCAAGCCACAGCTGCAAGGTACAAAAGTGTACAGGACATAGTATGAACACAGTATGATCATATACAGACCCCTTGGAACCGTTTAAGCCTGAAAATTTCTGGTCCTTATGTTATAAAAGTTACCTAATAACCACTTAAAATTTGTAAAAGCTGAACTACTTACTCAGGTGCAATAGCCAGGAGCCAACTCATGATTAAGGAGCAAAGGAAAACAAAACCAAATTCATCAGAAAATACAATCATCTTTGACTTGAGACCAGCTTATTAGTAGCAAGTCTTCTCTGACCTGACTTATTTTGGAGACACATGGTTTCCATATGTTGTTTCTATTGCTGCAGATCAGCACATCAGGACATAAAAATTCTATACAAATTTATAGTAGGTGGGGTGAGAAGGTGCTGAGGCTGATGCCCAAAGACTGGGAATTGATGAGCAAATTTAGCTCCTCAAATAAGAAGCTGCAGAGTTGAAAAAGCCAAGCAGCCTTCTGTATATTTAATGTTCTTCCAAGCCCCTTCACATTATGATCAGAGTGCACAGAGGCACAATTTATCTAATAAGAGCAATTTGAAATTAAACTCACTAATGTTTGCTGAATTAAGGCTGATAAGAAGATGCTAGTACAGGTCTCAGAGCAAAAACACTTAACAGTCTACCAAGAGCTGGATTTTCCCCCTCAGAAGTGGATATATTTTCCTGTCTCTCACCCAGTGTAGGAATCTTATTAACATTCCTTCATGAGCCACTGAAACAGTACGTAGGTGCTAGAAAAGTGTATTTTTTTCCCTAGCAAAACACCTCTAAGTAAATAATGATAAATTCTGAAAAACATTCTGTTGACACAAGTTACGTTGACCAATGCTCTTTCCCCTCACATTCATCACATAGATAAAGGCTTTCCTCCTAAAAGGCTAATTTATTTAAACTTATCAGATTATCAAACTTTATTTAAGGAGAATATGGATGTTAATAAAGAAATAAAATTTAAACCACACATATCTTATTAGTTTACCTATTACAGAACCATCAACCAGGAGTCACCACTGGGAAACATGTATTTGTCCACACAGGTAACGCATGGTAAATGTGTTTTTCTTTGAGTGATTATGTTTACTGATTTATATCAGAGAAGGATGAGAAACATTTCCAGTGAGCTCAATCCTACTTCCCTGAGAAAGAAACAAAAACAAGGAGCAGCACCAGCTGCTTGGCAGGACTGTGCTGGAATGATAACATGGTCTTGGAGCGCTCTTGCTCAGGCGATGGAATTAATTACTGGTGAGTACGAGCACAGGCACAGCACTGACAGCTGCTTCACCTTGCCCAGCAAACAGCCTGTTCTGCTCATGCTGCTCACTGCCTCCATGCACAGCTTCTCCACACCCAGCTTTGCATGTACTGCACACCTTGAGCAATGCTGGAACTAAGGAGTGGACCATGTCAGACTATGAAATATGTATATCTAGAAAAGATTTGTGGACAAGGACAATTTGATATACCAATAGCATAAAACTCCGTACTAAATCTATCTGAAACTAAGCAATAAAATCCATTTTACTTAATAGTATCCACCCACTAATTTCATTAGTGATCAAATTCTAATTAGAAAATTAGTATGAACCAGTTCTATAGCTCATTGTGCAAAACTCTCATCATCCTCCAATGTAACAGACTCTTGTTCAAAAAAAGATGACATTTATTTCTATGAGAATGGAAAATTATCAATCTGAATTAAAAAAAATATTAACAAGGGAAGGGGACAAAGAAACATGCTAAAATTATATAAAAGTCTTTTTATACAAAGTGACAAAGGAAGAATAGCAACCAAAAAAAATTCAACCAGAAAACCAACAAAACCACACACTCAAAAAAGCCACACCACATCAAAGAAACTCAACCACAGGCTTCACTGTAACTGTGTGATTGTGTAGGTTTCTACACTTACTTGGATGATGTTCCAGATTTGTTGGAAATCTGGACAGGACTCTCATGAGAACAGGCTCTCTGATAATTTAGATACTCCCAGGTTGTAAGTCTGCCAGAAAAAAATGCAAGAGCAGTCTTTTTCCATGGTAGTTTTGTACTTGGATTCCAACTCCAGCAAAAGAGGAGGAACTGCAGAGATGTATAAAATTAAAGAGGGATTGGTCACAAAACCTTTCCTGTTCATGACCAGTGCACAACACAGTACAGTGTGAATTTTGGGGAAGATGCAAAAGAACTCTGATTTCATTTGACTCACTTCAGCCTTTTCTAGTTTTGAAAAAACTATTAATTGGTGCTATTTAAAACAAACACCCGATAGGAGTCACAGAGCTATTCAGCTTGTTACCAAATGATTTTCTAATGAAGATCAAGGATTTCTGTCTGTCTTGAGCACTGTGTTGTGAGCTGAACAGGAAGGATTCCTGCAGTTTACAGATATGGCTGGTAAATAAAACAGGATGTTACAAAGGTTATCTCCCTGATGCAAAACAAGGAAAATACTGAAGTCGTTGGAAGACTGTGAAAAGGGATCTTCCATCAACAACAACAATAATGCACTTGCTGCTTTTTGGAAGGGAAAAAAAAAAAGCCAATGCAACAATGGATTTTTTTGTTACTCCGTAGTTCTGGCAACAAAACCAGAGGCAGTTTCATTCCTGAAAACAAAGACATAACCACAACTTCCACACGTGTATCTTGCACTTCTTTGCAAGAGATGCAACTTAAAAACAGGTGCTCTGAAATCCATGGTCTTGTGCAGCCAGACAAAATAAGTTAAAAGGTCCTCTGGAGGAGGTTTCTGGCTCAACCACCTTTTGTGTTACTGACATAGGTTTGTTTCTATGCTTTGTTTTATTACAACATATACTCTCTGGTTTTATAGAGAGAGAATCATAAGTTCTTCTAGAGGGCTGCAGAAAAGTGCAAATCCTTTATCTAGACATTTGTGGATAGACACCTTGGAAAGTCTAAGACTCTTTGAGCATAGGAAAAGGAATGAAGACACATTTGGTTTTTACAGAGAGGTTCTGGTAGATGAAGAGTCAGTAGGATCCGAAGGACACAACGCAGAATGAAAAGAACTACTTCCATCTCTTGGGGTATTTACCTTTTCAGCTGGGAAAAAAGGTCCAGATACTGGCAAAGTGCCAGGAGCAGCACTGCTTTGTCTTTGAAAGCTCAGATTCTGCAAAGTGGGGCAGGAAGGGCAGCTGAATCTCGTCAAACAGAGAAGTTGCTCGATAACTTGGTGACCTTCCTGTTAAGCCCAAAGGGCCCCAAACACACAGAATCCATACGACCCATGACATCATCAAACACTGGAAGCTGTTAACCAAATGCCCAATGTCAGGAAACAACTATCTGTCTGGGACAAACTGCATTCTTCCCTCTCTACAGGACTATTTTTCTATCAAAGTATGCTTACAATCTTTCTCTCTCATCAAAAGAAACATTTTCAGCAGTCACTTGTGGGACACCCCTCTGGAAACCCAAAATAAACTGGTTTTAACCTGCTTTATGGTCCCCTTACTGGAATGATATTCGCCCAAAAACCTAGTGCCCTTTGAAATGGACACCCTCTAGGAAAACCCAGCTGATGTAAATAATCATCACCTTTAATACTTTTGTCATGTTCAATGCTCTGAAAATGTTTTTTAAGCAAATGTTTGCTTAAAAAAGTTACAAATGGATTCTGGAAATCCATATATATTTCTTGGACCTTTTTAAGTTCAATAAAACATGCTTGCATTCATCCACACAAGATCATGTGATCTTTTAGGAGGAACACTTTAATTATTGTTCAGCAGTTAACTGAGACAGAAGTACTGTTGATTGGCATTAATTAGTTGCTTTGTTTTTACATTAAGCAGTGCACACAGCCCCTCCTATATTAAGTAATACATTAATTTATTTTTTTTATCAGATACAAGTAACATTAGATGTGGTAAATAACTACTGAGCACCCTCTGTGTCTCACTTTTCAAAAGCAGGAGTGCTGTTGACCAGTATACAAGACATTTTCAGCATCACAGGCTTACTCTTCAATATTTCCTGCTCATCCCCAGCTTTACCCCCGCCTTGTTTTTAATTGCTTTTAAGTTGTATCTGGATTTATAAACCTTTGACCTTGCTTCGTGCTCTGAGCATCATCCATACAGTCTCACTAAGTATGTGGACTTTGTGTGTTCCTTGTAACTTCAAGGATTTTGTAGGATTGAAGACTCAAAAGCCAAAAGGAGTCAAGAGAGCTGAGGAAAAATATTTGGTCTCCAATGAGCCATTTGTCAAACTGGACAAGAGCTATCTATACACCTTACAAAAGCTTTCAAGGAGCAGCACCAATTCCAGTCTCACCCAGTGTCACCTCGTGTCCATGGACACATCCCTCACTCTGTGACACTCACACGAACATCCCTGCCATGGCCAGCTCCCAGCCCTGCCCACACTCGCGTGCAAACGGGGCAGCCACAGACACGCTGAGGGATCCTCAGCTGCCACACTTCCCCTTGCAGTCCTGCTAACCTCAGTCCTGACCTACAGTACCCTTTATTTTCCATTCCTTAGACTCTCTTACACAAATAGAGCCCAGGATTCCAAATTGGGCTGTGTTTATTCCAAGAAAACAAAGACAACCGTTTTCACATCTAAGAAAATGACACGTCTTGATAAAAAATTGAAACATTTTCATACAATGCCAAAAACAAATGCAGTTTTCATCAGCATCTCAAATCCCTGTGGACTGGTTTCTAGTCTGTTCTACTAATTCCTGGATCCCAAATTTGACTGAATCCTCTCTTGCTTGAACTCCTTATTTCACGTTAGCTGGAATCCTTCTCAAATGTTTGCAGCTGTGCCCATTTACTAGGTGTCTTTCAGGGAGAGTTAATTTCACCACACAAAGAAACAGCCCACAGTTGCTTCAACTAGGTGCTATTTTTCACCTTTGCCTTTTAAATCAAAGGATTTGGGTTCTAAGTGTTGCAAAACATGTAAAAATCCCCTATATGTCAAAAAGCACTGCTGCAAATAAACCACTTTCTTTTCAAAATCCAAAAGCAACATACTTTTTTTTTTTAAAAATTATCTACCCAGATTTTCCAATACAACAGCCTCATCACAAGATTCTGTGATTTTGCTAAGTACACTAAGGCTAATTTGCAGTTTGATGGTGAAAAAAATTCCTTTTTTTGTCATTACCAGTGATGATATACACCCAATACTTACAAAATCCATAAATTTATTATAAATATTGAAAAGAAGCTTTCCATAGAGCTATTAGAAAAAAACTTCATTTCATCAAATTGACCTTTGCTAGAAAACGAGCAGTTCATAGCCTTGCAACACCAATTAATAATAGGGTGCTGACAAATAAAACAAGCTGGTAAATATGAATCTTGTTCATAACAAGATTGCACAAGAAAATATACTGTAATGACCCTGTCTGAACATCCGGTAATAGCCCATTGTTCCTCGCTATTACTGTCATTCAGCAATTTTTTTTAATAGCGGATGCATGGCAGCAGAGGAACCAACGCAACGTGGGACTGCACGTGCACAAATCCTGCCCCATCGTGGAGGTGAGGAGATGGCCCTGGCATTCCTGGGCTGCTCAGTGGATGTGGAGATCTGCACAACACTTGCACAACTCAAATGAGGGGAATAAAAATACTTAGCTGTAAGTGCCTTCATGATTTGTAAACTGAGAAGAGAACAGGATCCTTTTACCTGTAAAGGGCAAATTGCAGGAAAAACAGGAACGAATAACGGAAAAATCATAGGCTTAAATTCCGAGAGATCACAAAGTCATTTACTCAATAAATGGTAGAAGAAATAGGAGGTATCCTGTTCCACAGATCAAGAGGAAAGGTGGTAATAAAGACCTTCCATGTGTGACAGCTGAGTATTTCACCTGCTCTCTGTATGAGGAAAGATGAGCTAACTTAGCACTGCAATTACTGACACCTTAACTAGACCACACACTGAAACCCAGCGTCTGGTTTTGCTATCTAATTAAAATACTGAATAGACAACTAATTTCATAACCATACTGTGAATTCATGTCGCAGACATAACTGTAAGTAGTGGTTTCTCACCAATTAAAGCAATCTTTCTGTTTATTGAGGCCTGACTGACCACAGAACACCTGATTAAGCTTTATATCTGAAATAAGAGTCATGCTAAAGGCAACATCATTCTGTTTACTGATTTGTTCAGTTCACTTTCCTATGGGAACAACATCTTCAGGTTCAGACTGTTTTTTTTTTTTCCCTTCATGCACTTGTTATTCCTTCCATCATTTTGTCTTCCTTGCTACCAGGCTTCATTGTTTTATTGTTAATTAGTACTCATGGAAGGAGGAGCTAGACAATATCCTGCTTAAAATCTGTAAATGTTTAAAAATATAAAAACTCAGAATTCTATGAAACACGAGGGATAAAGAAATTGTAAAAATAAAACAAAACAAAACAAACCTCTGGCTTAAAATTTTCCACATTCCTGTATGTGTAGCGCTATTTTTGAACACTTTGGTTTGGCACACGCGCATTCCCTGAGGAAGCTGAGTTATCACCGATAACTCTGTCATGACAGACTGTCTTCACTGGACAACATAACTTTCCACAGAAACTTCTCTTCCTTTGCCTATGCAGACTTAGAAATGTCCCTAAAAGCTGCTTTGAACCAGGGCTCGGTTGGTACTTGTACCCTGGAGATGGCAGCAGCCACTGCCATGCTCCGGTGCCCCAGTGCCCCCACAAAGACAGCACAAGAATTTTGCCAGCCTTCCAACAAACCCTGAATTACTGCCATGTCCTTCACTGGTTTGTAATGTGACTCTAGGAAAAGCTTAGCATGTCAGCAGACTATTTTATCCCTGCAGCCCTAAATAAAAAGTGTCCAGTTAAACTACATTGTCTGAATTCTTCCCTTGGATTGCATGCACAATTTTCAGAAGAGGGATCTTCTGCAGAGAAAGAGCTCTACTTGTGCAAGCTCTTCTGAAATAATTTAGGGAGAAAAAGGAAAAGAAAACCTGGGCCCAGCAGCTATCCCAGTGGATCATGAAAGGTTAAAAACATCAGAGTGATTTTCCTAGGTACTCTCAAAATGCTGATATAGCACATCCGGCACGCACAGGGCTGTGGGAACAAAAGGCTCTTACAGGATTGTGCTGTGACTTCCATAATCAACCCAATAATGACACTTTAAAGAGCTGAAAATGGACCAAGATCACCTCCTTTAGTAAGAAATTAAGAATTTCCAGAATGAGAAACTAAAAATAATTTCAAATTAATACAACTGTACTCCAGACTGACTTGTTTGAGCTTCCAATTATAACCATAACTCCTGTTTTAGAGAAAACCCACCCTGTGATAGCAAACAGATATGAAACAAATACCAGTTTTCACTGGTGTGTAATCTGAGGCAATGTTACTAGCATTTAGGACATAACACACAGAAAATTACATCTGATATAATCTTTCACACCTCCCCTAGGGGAAAACGATGGAGGTGAGATTCCCCAGTTCTGTAGAACAAGGAGAAGACTGCAACAGCAAAGTTTAACATCATGAGAATTCTTACTCTTATTTGCATAAAGGTTTCTAAAGTTCTTCTTTTCAAGGACTATGTATTTCCCTGTTTGTTTGCAGCAGAAAGGCTTTCATTTCCTTACGCACATACACAATTAACAGACTAGAAACTTTTTTTTTTAAATTCCCTCTTTACCCACTTCTGCTAAAACTGGAGAGAAAAAAATCCAAACCCGAAGCAAAACAAAAGAAAAAAACAAACCCTCCCCCGCAAGCCCCACACTACGCTGGCACGAACATAACCACAAGAAAGGCTGCAACTCAGCTCAGTGTTTAAGTGCCTACTTAAACACACATGTGCTTTTTTCCCAACTGCTGCCAGCCACACACAAACCCAGCGCAATCCTGGTGGCCTTCCACGCATTTTAATGCAATAAACAACACATTTAATAAAGAATGAAGAACGCACAGCGGTAGCCATGCAGAGAGTACTTTAATAGGACTCAGGAAAGAGCCTTAATTTGGCTTTCCTGAACTTGTTGAAGCTAACTTTTTCCCCAGTTCACGCTAAATCGATGTTAAAGAGGTTTGCGATGGCGATGCTTCGTTACGGTACGCGCGCTCTGGAAGGAAGATGGATCTGAAGTTCAACACGGTCATTTATGGAAAGGCTTCCCACCCCCACCTTCCCCTTCCAAGAAACTGGACGTGTGAAGACTGACATTTCTTTGAGAGGAAGGATAAGGCAGAGGTTAATTTCATCTGCATGAGCCAGTATAGGATAAGCTTTTGGAAATATTGTCAAGCCACATTCTTAATGCCTGGCAAAGTGACTCACCCAGAGTCATCACAGGAAAGGAAGTTGAATAGAATCAAAAACGGAACAGGATGGGGGGCTTAAACAGGAGAAAGAAGTGAGAGAAAGGAAACTGGATTGTTTAAAGTAGGCTGAGGTTACAAGTTCTAGAATGGGATTATTTTTAAAATAAACATATAAAATATATATCTGTAAGTATATATACGCATTTATAAAAATACACAAATGAATGCATGAATTTATTTTAAAAAAAAAGCTTCTTTCCATTTAAAGACAGACTTATATTTGTGGATTGCTTTCCAAGGCTGCCTGCTGAGTTATTTGTTTCTGTTTAAGGTGGCATTAACCTGGTCTGGGAAATAAACAACAATCCCCTCTAGAAACCCACAAATTTTTAACAATCACGTTCCTGTTCCACACAATATGAAACTCTGAGAATATGGAACTCCACACTCATGTAGAAATCCACCACAATACAACATAAGTACATCATTCCCTAAAGAAACACTAAGCAATAAACTTGACACATTTTTTTCCCCACACCAAAACAATTCATCATTGACTTTTACTTGAAACTCCGTGACACATGGCAAAGTTTCTTCTCCAAACTTTTTCACTGTGAAAGTTTGGATGATTAGCCACTTCACGCATCAGCTGGAGGTAAGTAAAACACAAACAGTATGTAGACTATTTGAATATGTAAGTCACTTGCAGAAGCACCTCCTTGACTTCATCACAAAACACATTACTTGTGCAAGAGGATGTCCACCAACAAAAAGAACAATTTTGGTCCCCAAAGATGATGATAAAAACATTTTTTAATACCATCAAGGCAACATTAAACTGAGTTACAGCCCTTTACATTTCAGTCATGTCACCTGTGAGCACAAGTTCTGACTGTATAATCCCGTACCAGTGACTGCGTTCAAGGGGACACAGAGAAAAATAAATATACCCATTAAATAATATAACTAGAAAAACAGATTTTAGATGTAAGGAGGCATGCCTGGTCAAAAAATTATTCTGGAAAAATGTATTAGAATAAATACTTCTAAATTCTCCTAAAAAAGTTTCTCTCTGTTTGTATAATATTTCTTATTTAATCCCCAGAGTGACACCTGCTGGATTTCACTAACTGAAACCAAAGGGCAGATATTGCCATTATACAGAATATTTCAGGATAATAATTGCACAAACATGCCATTTTAGTAATAAAAGGCTGTAGAGTATAATACTTTCCCTCCATTTAGGGTACTAAATGAACACATAGATGCAACCACAGAAGAAGGAAGTATAATTACTAAAGGTCTTACTCATTTCTGAAAAGTAAATTTTAAAATTTCTACCTAGGAAGGATTATAGCGCACAACGTTTGGTGACAAATTATATTGATTTCTGAAAAAATTAATATGGAAAAAAATACTGTTAAATCTTAAAACACATGAGTTGGGTATACCAAAAATGTTCTCACTACATTCTCTGCTTTACTTTAATGAAACTCTAAAACTCTACCAGAATTGTCTGTTTTGGGATAACAAAATTTATGAAAATTAATTGGCAAGATTTCACCACTGTAATGGGGGACAAAAAATGTAAGGAGAAAAATCTAAATGGTTATTCAAAGAGTGATGCTTTATGCCCATACAAACATTCAAGGTTGTGCAGTTTTCAAGCTGAGAATATCAAAGAATAGGTGGAAAAGATGTTTTTAGGGACATAAGATATTCAGCCTAAACACAGTTGATGCTAAACAACAGTGTATGAGGTAGGTGTAGGTGCTTTGAACACAGTAATCAAAAGAAAAAAAATTACTGATCTCTTTGGTGTGCTCCAAGTTCATGGTATTACACGGGAAATCATGCTGGTATGGGCTTCATTAAACAAAATCAGCACTAATTTTCAGGGGATATATTTTTCAAATGTAGCCTGCATGACCCAGACATAAATCCAGACATATAGCATTGTTTTATTTTCCTAAATCCAGTTAGAATGGTCAGCTACAACTTAAACATGGCCAAAACTGCCAGAAAAGGCTTGAGTGACACCTAGGATATACTAACAGCCTCAGACACACATGCAAATTTACCACAAGCGCCTGATTTCTTTTCTTGAAGGGAGAACATGGCTTCTCTCATGGAAATTTTTGGTGCATTACAGTGAGTTAAGTGCATTTCAAATGCATGTTTCCAAAGAAAAGCAACTCGGAATAAATCACTTTTGGACAGCATATACTGCAGAAATAATTGAAAGTGTTTGCACAGAGCTAGGGCAGAAAAAGGATGACTTTGCTGGGAAAATGTAAACAGTATAAACAAACTTGGGAGACTGAAGCATGAGAGACAACTGTTAAAACAAAACTTTGAAAATGTGAAAGTTTAGCTTTTCAGTTCTTCCCAGATTCTAAAATAGAACAGAAATTGTTGCTAAAGAGAAATGGTCTAATGGAACCCAATTTCATAAGATTTTCTATTGTACCACACTGGCTGTGGAATTCTCCATTAAGGTAACAGGTAAGAAATAGGCTATTTTCTGCTTCTCTTTGTGCAAGCTTTTTACACTGAAAACATCAGAACTGCCAACTTGAATACAACAAGTAAAAATAATGGGTTGTGTCCACATACAGAAAGCTTTCTCTTTTTCTGTTTTAAACATTAGAAAGATGCAGCATTCAGATGTATCCAATTCAGAATATTAGCACGTGTGATTCACAGTTTTACAAACAAAGGATAAAGTCTAGAGTTGATTTACTTCAAAAGTTTCTTTATAAACCTCTGTTCTCTCTTTAGTTGCTACACTGGCAATAATGGAAGTCAGCATGAAATAGACCTCTGTATGTTGTATGTAGAAATAATTTACTAAATATGTTATTATATGTCTAATACACATAAACACATATAAAAACACACTTATTTTACTGCCTAAAAGTTATTTGTTTGTCAACTCACATCTGTTTTGATAGTAGCAGCATTCATTCCTTCCTCGACACAGCAGTACCAAGGATATAGTTAATTCCGGAGCTCAGACAATTTGCTAAACCAAACACTTAAAATACTTCCCAGAGACAGAGCAGCTCCATGAGCAAGTAAAGACTGTTTTCAATAAGTGCAAAGCTTGGCTGAGGAAACTGCTGCACATGAAACTCAATGACAGAGCTACCCAGGCTTGCAGAGCAGAGGTGGCCAGGGCACCGAGGTAAGGCAAACACTGCGTGTGCCACAGGAGAGGCAGCTGCTCAGAAGCACTGGAGGGATTTTGGTACCAAATCAAGAACATTGTAAACACATTGGCAACAGATGGGAACAACTTCTTAAGGAGAAATCCTGCCTTGTTTGCCTAACCTTAGACTTGGACTTCTGATGGGAGAAATTCCATCAATGGCTTTAATAGATAACTTATGTTCAACATTTACTAGAGCAGTCACTAGATATGCCTCTTTTAAATATCACTGTATACGTGTTATTATTAAAAACATATCACTAGTGATAGTTTCTTCCAAATCACCATGGCCCAGTTTGAATTGCATGACTTCACAGACTTCTGTGGGTCCAATCCTACCCAGCTCCTGCACAAGCCAGGAATGCTACTGGAGAAAGATAATCACCTCAAATGTACAGAATACAGAGTTAGCACTTATATGGGTGTCAAAGGAAATCTGTTAGCACGCTTTCTTCCCTTTGTTTTGTTCTTAATTGTATCCTGGTCTAAAACCTGAACTGCAACACCCAGAGAGCCCACAGAACAATACTGTATTCCCAGAGTAGGTCCCTTTACTGACCCAGGTAAGGCATTGGTCAGCGAGACATATGCAGAGCGGTGTTTTTCAACTGGAGTGCTCAAAAATTACAGAAATTACCAAAAAAACCCAAACAGCTGCCAAAAGACAGCAGAATGTAAGTGGCTGGATGAGTGATCTATGTATAATTCCTTCAACAGAAAAATACCCACATTTAGGAATGTCTTGCCCTTTGACAGTCAGTGGGAAAATTTTCACTGGCTCTGAGTGGGCCAGGATTTCAAGAGTTGGGTTTTATCAAAAAAAGCCTATTCAAAGGGATAAGTGCTACATCTCTTAATGCAGAGAAAGACTCCAACTGATCAGAAATTCAGGGTGCAGTAATATTTGAAGTTTAAAGGACACACACAACACTGAATCTGCAATGTATCTTAGTACTTATTCCAGTAAAAAGTGCAGTCACACTGTTCTGTATCAACGCCCTGCCTGTCTTTGCTTAACCTGCACATAACATAGGTTCTGACATCCAACCTGCAAACACACACATGCCTGGCACATCCCCGTGGGAAGACCCGCTTCAACCTACACCAGTTGCTTGTGAAGAGCAAAAAATAAGAATCTAAATCATTTAGCTGATATACTTCTAAAGACAGTTATTCCCACTGATCATTAAAACAATATAAGCACACTTTATGTGAAGTGCCATCTCCACCGACTTAGTGTCACCAAGTGCCTTTTGCGCAGATTTCCAGAGCTGGATAAAGACTTTGGGATTGCTCCTACAGGCAGTGAAATAGATGAGAGTTCAAGCAAACTAGAGAAGGAAACACTGTGCGAACACAGATCGTTATTTTTAATTAAGAATTTCAGACAGTACCACAGCATGTGTACTTTAAAAGAAAACACATCTGTTTTCAGGTGTGGTCTTACGTTGATCTAGGTCTAGAGTGTCTCCTTCCAATGCACCGAGAGGACCTCACATTCAGAGCACATTCCTAAACAGGTTTCAGCTGTTAGGTGCATTATTAGTGCAAGGGAATGACAACAGCCCCAGCAGGCACAGGAAGATTGCATTGGCGCAATTATAAGAGCACCAAAGTCCATCCCCAAGGTATCTGGCATAAGTTTATTAAGACAAAGAGAAAAAAACCTCAGTTACTTTTATAATTATTTCATTAAAAAATAAACTTATAAACTGCATGGATAGCTAAAAGCTTCATTGTAGATCAAATCTAAGTATGATTTATAGCCTAACAAGCTTTATTTTCCTAGTTCTATGTTACACACACGAGCAAATTACTAGAATTACCAATCTCAGCACTCCAACCGCATTTGTAAAACCAGAGGGTATCACATCTGTTTTGGAATGCTTAAGGAGCAGCAAGACTTTGAACTGCCTATCAGCTGGTACTTGAAGGCACGGAATCACACACTTGCCACAGTTCAACAGTTTCTCGAGGAAAGGAAAAGTGGGTAATTAGCTGTCCATAAATCAGCTCGGTGTTTGCGGTTACAAACCTCAAACAGAAACACGCCGGCACGCCTACAGGCTTCAAACCAAACCAATTTTCCTCAAGCAGACAGAAAGCACAAACAAAACAGCAGCTTTACCTTTTAAGTTTTGTAATTACAACACAAAACCTAATTATGAAACAACTCAAGTATGACCTCTTTCTGGTACAATAAGTTTAGAGAAATACTCAGTAAGCAAACCTGCACCGCTTTATCACCTAATTCAGCCTCTATTGAAAGAGCCGCAGTTGTACTCAATTAGTCTTAAGGACCCTTTTCAAGCCAATGAGCCTCTAATTCTCTCCAGATGCAATTCGGTTAGTTAATATTAGAGGTTTCAGGCAGAATCCTTAAAGCGCTGATTTGGGCATTTTATCTCCTTTTCTATTAATTTATCGTACCAAGCATAAACGATAACAACACCAGTTATGAAATCAGCTCAGCAGCTCGCTCACCATAAATACACGAAGGTTTCCCGGTACCTGTGTGGGCGCGGATCCCGTACCCCACGCCGAGGTTAATGCCAGGGCGCTCACACACGCGGAACTATCGCCGTGTCCCGATGGCACAGGACCGCTGCTCGTGGGTGAAACAATGAGACAGACAGACCGCCCGCAGCGGCACTCACCGCGCCGAGTTCTCCGGAGAACGCCGTCAGGTGAAGCTGTGGGGAGCTGTCTCTGCCCGCGGGCAGCCCAGAGCGCGGTGCCCCACTGGGTGTAATCCAGAGGCTGGCGGCTCTCCCGGCGGAGCAGCGCTGCTGCGGGAGCGCCGGGAGCGTGTCCGATGGCAGCGCGGAGCGGCGGCAGCAGCGAAACATCAGAGCTTCCTGTTACATCACCCGACCCCGCCTGCGGCCGGCGTTAAGTTACTCTTCTCTCCCGAATGGCATGTCCCGGGGAAGCCGGGCTCCCGTGGCATTGGAGCGGGGAGCCGGCCGAGCCCCGGCGCTGCCATCTGCTCCCGGCCGGCGCAGCCTCTGCCCGCACCTGGCCCCAGGGCGGCTCCGCTCGCCCGCCCAGACTCACAGCCGGAGCTCTGAAACCACTCGCAAAATACTGCTCTGCTGGTGAGGAGGGACCACGGGACCTGTCCTTTCACATATCGAGCCAGCGCGATTCGTCCTCCTCCTCCAACTAGACCCATAGAAACAGATTAATTGGGACCTTTATTCAGAGACAAAGAGCACACAAGAGCTGCATTCCTCCTCGGTATGAGTGACCTGACCCGCTCCTGCCAGCCACTGCAGGGGCTGCATGACATCCCATACCGTAAGGGCTGAAAAGCTCGACACAGAAATATCTTTATTCCTCAGATGTAAAGCAGCCGCAAAGGTCAGAATCAAATTTTCAATTTCAAGCGGACATATAATTTACACTGCCACTTCGTTTTGTACCCAAGAAAAAAAAGTATTTAAAGAAATAAGTCTTTAAAGTATCAAGGGTAGAAGAAACAACAACAGGAACATTATTATTGCTGATCTCTATGCTATATTTTTCTAAATACTGGTGATCTGAAAGCACAAGTATGAATGGTTTGAAAACTGCCATGACAAAAACCCAAAATTAACAGCAGTCTTTCTACTAGCTTCAAAGAATACGGTAGCAGAAACTAAAAATGTTTCATTTAAACCATTTGTCACTTTAAAAAAAAAAAAAAAACAATAATTCCCTGTACTATGGAAAGAATCTGTGCCCTCTAAATCAATAACCAGTTACTGTATGCACAGTTCAATACTATGCTGAACAAATGGGGAGTTCATGGAGCATCAAACTCAAATGATATGAACACCTGTAACACCAGTACTCCTTAGGGAGTACCTTTTTGGGAGAACCTCCCAAAAATCACATTGTCATAAGGATCAATGAAAATTATACCACTGAATTTGCTCATAAAACAACATAAGATATTCTGCTTGTTTCTCGCTACCTGTCACTTACCCACTTTTCTTTTGCCAGCAGAATCATTTGTGGAACACACTGTGAACTGGATGAAGGAATTCATCTGGGCATTGAAAACATTTTCCTCAAGAAGGAAAACAGCAAGAAACACAAAGCTAAGGGGGAAACCCCCCATAAAACTTCAAACAAAACCCAGCCCCAATCCAGGGTCAGGAAAAATGGGAAGAGGGGAAAGAGGGCCAGGAATACTTTAAATCCAAATGGCCCCTAAACAATACAATTTGTATTGAAATCCCACTCCAGGGTTACCAAAAAAGCAGGCTTGGATACTCATTTGGCACGTGTGAGAGCTGGTGCTTCTAGGATTTCATATCAACAGGAGAATGTTTGAGTTTTATAATCAGTGAAGAACTAAGGAGCAGGACCCTAAACCTCTAGGTAAACAGATATATGGTGGGGATTAGCTCTGATTCTGAGCAGTGATGGAAATTAACTTCTCTAAAATAAATGGTGTCATCACAGGTGTAGGAATTTTGTCAGGTGTGAGCCTGGTAGCGTTGCTTTAAACCAATTAGGTCTAGGTTGTAAATTGCAACAGGGTACATTACACACTGTAACTTAGAGAATTGAGAATTATCCATGTGTTCCAGCCAAGCACACATCTCCAAGACAGGCATCTGAATTACCTAGAGGCATGTATTACACAGACCACGTTTGATTTGGCCTGTCAAAGTCAATGGAGTTTTGTGGGGGCTTTTTTGTTTGTGGGATTTTTTTTTTTATTTGCTTGGTTGCTCTGGGGGGTTTTTGGTGTTTATTTTTACTAAGTTTTATATTCTACTGATTTCTGTAATATTAGAACTCGCTTAATTCTACCCCACAGAGAGCCGGGACCCCTCAGCTGGCGCAGTTCGGGCCTCTGAGGGCGGTGGCCCCCCAGCCCTGCCGCATCTCCCATCCCCCGGCTGCGAGGAGCATAAATCACACCCAGGCTGCCCTGGCTGCAGACAGCGAAGGAGGGAGCAGTTCAAGGGGACCTAAATGTGCAAACCTACCTGTTCTGGGACCAAAGAAGATTTAAAAGCGAGAAGAAAAAGGGAAAATTGAGTGAATTCCGCTTTTTCCAGCGGAGCGAGCCGCCCGGCGCGCGCCGCGCCGCTGGCGCCCTCTGGCGGCCGCACGGGGCATAAACGCAGGAAGCTGCGCACAGGCATTTACCCCCTTAATTAATTCAGAGATTAATTACCCTGTGGAACACCACCTAGCCAGTAAAACCCTGCTTTACCTGAACCTCGATCTGTCTTTGGAGACACCACTGAAAACAACCGCTTAGGAAACGTATCCCTTTCGTCCTCTTCAGTAAGTCTGAGAAGGTAGAAATATTGAGACTTGCTCAAAAGGTAAATACAAAACGATCAGCTTTGAGAGAGTAAATAGATTGGAGATCTAGGGAGAAATGCTGGCTCAAGTGAGCTGGAAATAAAACTGAAGCAGGGGGCAGAAAATAAAAAGGAAAAAAATGAGGGCATACCAGTAAAAATGTGAGGAAAAAAAGAATGAACAAAAGAACACCAAATTATTTCTCAGAACCATTTTGTTTCATCATTTGCGTGGATTAAGGGCACATACCAAGTTATTGCAGGTCAGATGATATACAGAAACCCATCAAACCTCTGTAAAATTGCTTCAGCTTTACCAGTTTTAGATAAATTGGCTGTTATCATACAGCATGGGAGAAATTTCACAGCACCCTGCATTCCCCCTCCAAAGCAACTGGAGCAAATTGTGGAATGAAAGGACTGGATGAATGGACTCTAGTCAAGTGGAACCGTACAGTCACTGTAACCCCTTAGCACAGCTTCATGTTCTGACTGCTTCACTATTCTGGCACCTGATCCATATGTTTTCCTGTGATGTGCCTCAATTATCCCCCTGCTACGTTCATCCTTTAGTTGTCTTTGGGAAATGCATAGATCCTTTTTCTTATTCTTGGATTTGATTGTTCTGCAGCTGTGGGAGGTACAAGAGGCATAAGAAGTGAATGAAGCAGAAGGGCATGAAAGAAACTTCTTGTTATGTTGAAGATCATATCACATTGCAGTGTGGACTTTTTATGGTAAAAAATATAACTGTGTACTGTAGAGCTAAACAAAAACAAAAACAGCTGGATAGCTGGTGTGGTGGCCAAACTGAGTGCACACACAGCTGAGAGCAGCCTGCACTTTCAGATCAAATTTTGATTATAATTAGATTTTTACAGTCTGTTACATTGCAGTCTCGATTCTCAATGCACTAAGTAGCAAGCCTGACAGATGAATCACAGATGAAATGTTTTTTAGTTTATTCTTGAGATGCTAGCTGTACAAACTCTCTTCTGTCTCAGCAGTGGCATAAGAGAGCCCTTAGTGGATCACTTAATTACTGCCATTACAAAATGTACTACAGCAGCACAAGAAGTTTCTGCAGTACATTGTAAGTGGGGTAGGAGGGGATGGGAGAGTACCTGTCAGTCCTATCCTAGCTACAGCAGTCCTGGAGGAGTCTGCACACTCCTGGGAGCAACTGATCCTTCTCAGTGAGGAGACCCTGTTAGTTTGCAGTAGAGCTCAATGGGAAGGAATCTTGTTAAGAATGGAGAGCAGCCACACATCCAGGGCTCTGCTGGGACAGAAAGGATGATTTTTTTCCTAGATTTTTTTTCCCATGTGGGTTTTGTAGGTGTTAAATCCAGGCAGCCATGGACAAGTTGCTGGAGAGTCACTGAAGGAGAGACAGTCATGAAGTGGCACAGGAATCACAAGACAATCTGCATATAAATTCATCTTTTATTTCCTATCCTTATATATCTGTTGTCTCATTTCAAAACATTCCGTATTAGAAAGTTTATCATTCTAGTTTGTAATCTAATCAATCTTACAAAGCTTACAAATCCTTTTCAATGTTCTTGGTGGGACAGCTTAATGAGTTTCATTGTCTTTCCTATAAAAGCCCTAGATGAATGCAGTCACTTTCAGATTGGTCTCCCTTTGAGGTACGTCTTGCAATCTAGAAATTATGTTAAGTTTTAATACTGGCAGCCAATGGGAAATTTTTCTGACTGAGAATGGAAGATCAGGTATTTTTACTGTCTGGACCATAAAATGCAGAGAAGGGGAGGTGCAGACTTTTATGCCCTCACCTGCAGCCCTAGCCAGGCAGACAGAAGCAGTGTCAGTGTAGAAGCAAGGCAACCATGGCATAAGAGCAAATCCTGACCTTCCCACCCCAAGTGTGCCTAAAGCCACTTGCCCTGGTGAGGCCACACAAAGTGCTGTGCTCAGGCAGGTGCCATGGGACAAGGAGAAAGGTTTGGGAGCAGTTTAAACCATAGCTTCTCCACTTATCTGCAATTTCAGATTCCAGCTTGTCCAAGTGTTTACCCTGCTGCTCTGCTCCTGGGCAGTGCAACCCACACCTACAGACCTGACTCCTGGTGCATGAAGTACAGGAAAACCTGGAGAGAAAGGGCTAAGTGATAAACCAGAACAGGAAGGTATCAAACTGAAACTGAAACAAGGAGACAAAATGCACCAGATTAATTCTGTGCATACAGCCTGTGGAGTTTATAGGTTTCCTGGCAGAACCACACATATTTGATTTACGTGGTTATTGCAGTGGTAGTCTGTGGTGCTCGTACATTTTACATGACAAGGCTCTACAAAAGTGCTCTCTGATGTACACTCCGGTTCCTTGAGAATCTTTCAAATCAGACTTAAGACATCCTAGACTGAAAGAGCCATGAAAGGACCAGAAAAGAGATTTGGATAAAATTTCATTATAAAAATCTGATTCTACTTATCCCCTCACTCTAGTATTTATAAGACATATTTTTTTTCATTTTCAGCAGTAAAGCTTAGCCATGAGTCTAGATCAGTAACAAGGATAAAAGTCAATGGTCCCAACACATATATTTTTAAATCTTTTCAAAATTTTGCAACACTGCTTCACACCTTTACAGCTTTAACACTCACTTTATGGATTTTGGTGGATTAATTCTGATCTCATATTAATTTTACAGTACTGTAATAATATGTAATTATACTTCAATGGAGTTAAGTCTAGGCCTGCATAATCTAAAATAAATCTGATTAAAACAAATCCAGTGTCTATTTTCTTTTTATAGCAAAATATATCTTTTAATCGTTGATTGTTTCAATCATGCTTGACTACTGATTATTCTTTCACAAGTATTATGCTTTCTTTAGTACAAAAATAGAATTCAAAAAGAATAATGAGGTGAGAAATTCAATTTGAATCTTCTCTGCATTTTAACCATTCACTCACACCATTTGTTGTCCTACTGCAGCTCTGACAATTATATAGAACCAAACTGCAATTTAAAAGTCTTTAGCAAAGTAAAAGGTAATGTTTATTAACATGATTGAGGAATACATAATAAAAAATATAAGCAGCTTAGTAACATATAATCAAAATAATCAGTACAGTAAATATATTTCAATGGTGTACACTTAAGGTTTTCATTCACAGGTGAAGAGTAGTTTACTTCACATTTCCATAAAAGTCAAAGTTGCATTCTTTCATGGACGATTTCCATGCCCAGAGCCTTTACTGGCTGTTTCTTTCTTTTTTTCTTGATTTTTATTAATTTTCTTTCACCTTTTTTCTTATTGAATCCTAAAGGTAAAATTAACAAAGGAAGATTAGAAGACATCCAAGATTATCAGACATAAGAGAAAAAGCTTGTTTCAATAAATCTTAAAAAACAGAAAAAAAACATTGTCTTACCTAAAGTCTTCATCTGCCTGACCAATGCCAAGTTTTCTTATTGCTGTTCTTTTACACTGCACTTACTGTCCCTCCTTCTCTCTCTAGCTCTGTATCTCTCCTGATTTCCATTTTCACTTTTCTGAGACTCTCAACTATTACATTTGATCAGGCCAATTCTTACTACCAGAAGTGGCAAGAGAATGTTTTGACCCACACAATATTTACCTCTTAATGATAGCTGGGGGCAGTATCACTTCCCATACCTTTCTTGCAGATCCTCAAACACGACTTTCTGGAGATGAAATTATTCTCATTCCCACCACAACCGCTGTAGCTAAATGGGCGACACCTTCCAGTGGAGTAGTTGTAGAAAAATCTTAACTCTTTGGCCCTGCAAAGTCCTCTGTCCATAGGGGTCATGCACAAAGAAGGGATAGGAGGTGGTTCTGGAAGTACCAAGAAAAACAAAGTGAGACAACACTGCAGCATTTCAGTTTCATGTCAATATTATTTGGAATTTCTGCTGGCAAATTTAATTCCGCTCTCCTGAAAATCCAAGATATTTGACATAAGCATCTTTTTATGATTACAAAAAAAATTAAAAATACCACAGTAAAATGTCATTCTGTTTTTGGACTGCCAGCAAAAGCTTACCTGAAAGCTATACCTTTACCTGTGTTGTTTGTGATAAAATTGCCACTTCTGCCACAGGAGAGAGCACACAAATTAATTTTGAGGAGTTTCAAGTGAAGCATTTGTAGAAAGTAAGGTGAAATAAATTAAACATGGACAGCCTTAAAAAGATGGCAAATATTTCTAATAATTAATAATAAGAAATCAAGGGGAAGGTAAAGGCACCCTGCATTTCCAATGTAAGATTTAATACCTCAGTGCTGAGTTTGCTAAATGACTACAGAAAACTTGACCTAAGTGACAGGGTTGGTAAGCAACCATTGAGCAGTTATAAAACAATAGCTTGTAACTTGCAGAATAAAAAAGTACTGCATGTGAAGAATAAGTGCACAAATTAATGGAGATGCTGGTGTGTTAGTGCTGCTGGCAGGATTTTACCATTCCAAGCAGAGGCTGGTGGTTTCTTCTTTCAGGGTCGCTGCAAGTGAGAAATGAAACACTGGAGGATGAACTTGTGGTAGCCAAAGGACCTGGGCACTGGAACAAGTTCAAGAAGCAAATCCATTCTAGAATTCCCAAACCTGGAAGAACTCCATCATCTATCACCCCAGAGCGACTAATATACAAAATGAGAACTGATAAAATTGCTGCACAGGCTACAAGAAGTTGAATGGGAGTCATTATATCATCAGTTATGTGGGACCCAAAAGAGCACCATTTTTCCTCAGGAAGCAGCAGAACTGAGGTAGCTGGGTGCATAAATGCAAGAAATTAATGCATAAATGCAAATGTGAAGCCAGTCAGATGGAACTCTTGAAATACAAAGCCACCCAGAGGGATTCAGTGGAAAAACAAAGTAAAAATTTGAGGAAATCATTTGGGTTACAGCAAAGCTGAAGACATCCTGTGGTCACAAAAGTGGGAAGCAGATGAGTTGCTGAAAGCAAGAAGTTATGCATTAACCTGGGCAATTCAGGAGGCTGACAAAATACCCAAAAAGCATGTGCTACATCTTAGGTGTCTTACACATTGTACAGCTGCTAAAAAAAAAGGTTAATCTGAAATGTAATATAGCTGAACTGGTGTGGTGAAAAAGTATGAAAAATTGCTGGGAAAGAAATAGAATGGTGTGTTAGCAACGCCAGAGTATTAAAAAAAATAATCCTGAAATTCAAAAACTGAGTAATGAGTTGCTTTTTTGAGATAGACTAAGTTAGTTTCAAGCTATAAAAGGAGAATCTCTTAACTTCTTTTCATAATTGTGGCATTATCACAAGACTAAGTCTCACTCTGGGTTAAGAGTAGAAGTCCACAATGTGATAAAATCTATATTAAACCTACTGTTTTTTTTATAGTGAGGATGGTAGTTAAATTAACTAAGGCAATGCTTTTGGTACTGCTCTGAGAACTCTTGAGCCTGGAACTAATTTCATCTCTCTCTGGCTGGAGAGGATGTTAATTTTCAAAGCATATATTCAGCATAGCTTGCCTATTTTAACCTGCTAATTTCTGAACCTACAAAGAACAGAGCAGAAAGGCTTGCCAGTGAGGAAAGTGCCAAACAGCAACAGGTTTGTTAACTATATCAGAGAATTCAAAAATACACTTTGTAATGCAAATTACTTATCTGTCATGTAGAATTCTCCAGTGAGTCCACAGTCTCCTCATGAAGGAGTTCTCATAATGACTGCAAGATTTGGGGGAACCACAGAACCAGTGATGAGGTAAATCGCTGGTTCCATCGTTCTGAGGTGCTATTCAAAATCCCAGGTGCTATTCAGAATACCTCCTGTATTCTTCCCAAATATTATGTTATTCCTTGCCTATATTATTGTTAGATAAATGCCCCAAAGACCAAATACTGTTCCTTGTTTATCTTCAAAATATCTGCCTGTTCTTCACTCACAGAAGCAACCAGCCCATGAAGAAAACTCTTAATTTTGCCTCCTACAGCCATTTTTTTCCAACAAAACAGAATTTTAAAATATAAACTAAATGACTTATTATAATTTCCTCTCTGCTGAAGATAATAAAAATTGCAAATTTATTTGAATTTACTGATCACTAAAGGACTTGACTTCAGGTAAGCATAAAATATTCCCTGTGTCATGCCCAGTGTGTCTATTGGCAGGATAATCTGAAAGCCTGTGAGGCAGTGTATAAACAATGTCACAAAAACATTACAGCAGCTGAGTTGTCTCTGTTCAGCTCCAGTTCCTAGTGCTGCATTGATGGATGTGATGGAACAGAAAGTTGAGCTATTATGCCTATTCTTGAGTTTCTCTCCCAAATGTTTCCATTTCACAAACCCATTTTCCTGAGGGTTGTTGAAAAGTTTTCTCTCTTGCATTTTCTATGAAGAAAAAAAGAAAATGAAAGAAGCAAAAGTCCCACAGGCCAAAAAAGAAGAGGTACACATTGTATGGTTTAAGATTGATATTCCTATGATACAGCCCTTTCTTGAATCCCATCCACCCTGAGGTATAAACAGATGACACGATCATAACTTCAGAATCTCTGAAAAATGCACATATAAACACAGACTCAAATTTATCAGAAATAACCCCCTCTGCACTGCAGCAATAATCCTTATCCCTCAGGCTTTGCAGGGCTTGTGTGACAGTGGACTACAAAATCACACTACAAAAGAAGTTTGAAATTTACTTGGGAGGAAAGGGAATGCAGCGAGCACTATTTCTCACTAGACCGGAGCGTGTGACACTCATGAAGCTTCAGGTTTATTGCCAGAGTTTTGATACATGTAGACTTCAGCTCCTCATTTCTGGTTGCAGCAAAGTGAAAATAAAAGAATCTTCAAGTGGACGGGCTATTACAAAAATAATAAATCTTCTACACTTGACAGTACTCCTCCACAGGTATAAATTGGTGCAGATCTATTAAAGCAAATACAACTGTGCCAATTTATATCAGTAAAAGATGACCCTGACTCTGTACTGGCAGGGCCTGCATTAGAATGCTATTCCAAATTCGCTGAGCTGAAAATTGACTTTTGATCCTGTCTCCCACTTAAATCTCACAAATCAAATGTAGGTATAGCGCTTGCAATTTTCTACCACAGATCACATAAAATGAAAGCTTTGATTTTTAGCCTCAGTTTTTCTTAGTTTGCACAGAATAAAGGTTATTATAATGTTTCACAAGAGTGAGAACAGAACAATCTTCAATCTCCGCAGAAAATTCTTTGCTGAGAGTGCTAGAAACTTCATATCTGTATCCATGGTTTGCTTTATTTGGTCATAGAACAGTTTAATCTTCTGAAGATCAAGAACTATGTTGTAAATCTAAAAACCTGATATTGTTACAGAGTTACACATACCAACAACCCATTTTTTTCTTAAAATCAAGATGAAATAGCATGTCAATTGTGAGGTGAGGTATTCTATAAGAGATAACTCCTTGTAATTTTTTTTTTTTAATGTTTTAATGTAAATTAACTGAATTATATTTAATTTTTTAAATAGTCTTTGAAAAAGATACATAGCCAGGCCAATATACATACAAAATAGATATTAAAATGGCAGATCAGCCACTTTGTCTGTGCTTGAGGAGACAGACGTCAGCCACTCTTCCCAAACAGTTCACTCTGACCCTCACTTCATATGTGAAAGTCAAATTCTTGTCCCTCACAGAAGGCATCAGACAGTTACCCTGCACATTTGAGTGACATGTCTCTACCTTGGAGCTTCACTTTATAGCTGTACCTCTGGAAACAGCAGCAATGGAGAGAATGTTCTCCATGTCCCTGTGGAGAAATCAGCTGTCACCTTTGGCCATACTCTTGCCTTCTTTTCTAGTGGGATTGCACAAAACACGATTGCCTATTCCAGCAGCCTGAAGGGTACAAGCAGATAAACAGAATAGGAGAAGGAGGCTGCACAAGACAGACGAGTGCAAGACAAAGATCATACAATAAAGAAGAACCTGCTGGGTCTTCAGACTTTTCACTGAAATTCACTGGTCCTTCCGTGGCTGTGCTTCTCACCCAACCCATTCTGCTACACTGACTCCTTGTTCCATCAACCTTCAGTTCTCTTTCTCTTACCCTCACCTCTCACTCTCAAAGTCACTCTCAAAGTTCCTGCTGTGCAGGAAAATTCCCCTATTGCTGACACAATTAAAAGCCCTTCCATTCCCTCTGAGAAAACACTGAATCATGCTCCTTTCCTGGTATATTTTAGCTGTTTGGAGGATTCAGGCATTCATACTATGACTAAAAACCTTCAGGGAATGTGCATGCCCTTAATGCCCATAGACTTACAACCAGACCTGATGCAGTTCAAATGGTTTTCAGTAAAATAGGTTGCCAAAAGCTTTACTGTTTTATATTCATTCATTTAAATACAGAGTGCATTGATGCTTTGCCTGTGGTAAACAAACAACACAACAGTATAGAAACCTCCATCAAAGCAGCAGTGCATGTGGATTACAGTTCAGGCAAAAATAGAGTACAACACATATTCATGCTTTATTAGACACTCCATTCTAAGCAAAGAGCACAGGAATGCCACCTACACACCTGTTATCTTACAGAATATGTAAAATGCAAAAACCTTAGTGACTCTCTACATTGTCACTCAGTCCTCAAAAGTACAAGCAAGTGCAAATGCAAAAAACCGACATAAATACTTGGTGAGAATGCTCAGGCTCTTTCCAACTGTTTGTTGCTTCCTCTTGCACAACTGTGGATCATAAAAATGACATACCTCAAATTCAATCACCCTGTACAGTGTGAGCAAGCACCAGCCATCTACAGTGGACAGTGTCCAGCTGCTGATATTGTTAAAATCTATCCCTCCTCAGTAAGGGTCCAGAGTCCCTTCTGCATTATAATACATAGTGCAAAAATACCTTGGAGCAACATTTTAAATTAATTCATACTCATTGTGATTATACTCAACCCAAAATTGAGTTCAGTATGGTCACAGTGAAAACAGAAACATTATGGTATTAAATATACTATGATATATTCTAAAATCCAAATGTCATTCTTTATATTGGGTAAAAGGAATTTAAATAACTTGCCCATTAGATCGTCACAGAAATATTAATTTTGACTGAAAGAATTATGCATGACTGCTTTTCCCCTTTGTATTAATCAGGCCTTTAGGAAGTGTGCACTTTTTAAAGAGGGTGGTCAGCCTTTGACATCCTGATATTTACAAAAGATCTGTAAGTTGTGACACATTCCTTTGCTTTGACTTTCTCTGCTTATCAAATCCTTTGGCGAAGATGAAAGCCCATTCTTTAATCTCAGGTATGTCAGAACATGGGTTGAAATGGAAGTGCAATCCATATAAAAAGACTGAGAGCTAAGAACTGCAAAAGCTAATTCTTACCAAAAAAATATGGGAACTGGTTGGGCTCCTCCTTTGGGGAACTACTGTTCAGGGTGTTGGACTTCTCATTTGGAGCAGTTGGCAACAAATTACCTAAAAGAGAAAATAGAGTTGTTGTGAAACAGTCAATGATGGGCTATGTAGACACATCCAGGCTCTGAACCTCAGCTGTGACTGGTACCTGTTGGCCCTGATGCCAGTTGCCAAGCAATGTCTCTAAAGCCTGAAGGAGCAGGAAACTCAGGCTGCTGAAACAACTTTTGCCATGGGCTCCTTTTTCTTCCTTAATTTTACTGATGCAAAATTTAGATCATACACAGCTTGGTGATGTTATTTTTATATTACTAGTAGACATTCTAACCTTTGCAATTGTAAGCCTTTTTCAAAGTATGTATTGCTGGCAAGAAAGTGGCTCTGAAGCTACTTTTAAAATTAATGACTTCCCTGTGCTCAGGTATTTCCAGTGACATACAGGTCTTCCAATAAATGCAAAAAATCAGTGGACAAACCAAAGGGCATCAAAGGATTGACTATAAACAACAAAAGAAAATTCTTACCAAAAATCCCAGGATCTTGGCTGGGATCTTCAGCTGGGGAACTGCTGTTCAGAGTGTTGGGATGCTCTTCAGCTGGGGAACTGCTGTTCAGAGTGTTGGGATGCTCTTCAGCTGGGGAACTGCTGTTCACAGTGTTGGGATGCTCTTCAGCTGGGGAACTGCTGTTCACAGTGTTGGGGTGCTCTTCAGCTGTAACAGTTGGTAATAAATTTGCTAAATTAAAAAAAAAATAAACAAAGGAAGTGAAAACTGTTAAGAAAAAACAAACAAAAATTGGTATCAATGATGCAATATCTCAAAAATAAAAATATCAGTATATTTAGACCATGGCAACAGCCCCTAACCCTTTTTACTTGGGTGTTCATGCAAATTTACATGAAGGTGTTACTTTAGATTAAAGTAATGAAAATGAATATTCTGCAGCTTTTAGTCCAGACGGTAAGAGTGGAATCACAGCTCAGGAAAAAATGCTTCAGCAAAAGTAGGGAAAATGCACATGGCTCTATATTTATAGTCTAAAAAAAGTCTTTAAAAAGAAGCATAGTGGTCTTTTCTACTTTAAGTGTGAATAAGCTCAAGTTCCCCTTGCCAAAATGACAGCTTATGAAACAGTGCTGGAAAAAGGCCCACTAGAGACAAGCAAGATAAAAAGGTCTAGAGAGGCTCTCGATGGGAAAATGTATTCGCCTTATGAGCAAAATGAAGCACTTGGTGAAGGGAGAGGAGTTCTGAAGGTTGCTGTATCCTGATGCAGAACAATTCATTGGAACAAGGGGGACAAGGAAGCAAATGACTGGTCTGTGGTCAGTTTGAATGGCTTTTGTGGCCTAAGCTGCACAGCCAAATCATTCCCAAGGGACACACAGGTGTTTCATGAATCTTTGGTGGGAAGCTAGCAATACACAGTGAGTTAAGAATTCCTATATGGACACCTCTTGTCATTACAAGGCTTGGTTTGAAAGGAGTGTATGCAGATCTATGGGTTAAAAACATACACTGGTGTTTCATGGTATTGTACAGCCAAACAAATGGCAGATTTTAGGTTAGCTGTCATGACAAAAGTAAAAACATAGGAGTCCTGTAATATTCCTTAAATAATACCTACCAATTTTTTAAATATTACTTCACATTTTGGTATTTTTATTTAAAAATATGTATAATTATTGTAAATTTCATATATAAATTATATCTATAAATTATATAAATTATATAAATTAATTATATAAATTATATAAATTATTGCCACCTCTAAATTGTCTTTTTTCCCATGCAAAATAAATTCAAAACACACCATTTTTTATACAAGAGTAAAACTAAGAGTGATTAAAAACATCAACTTACAGTTGTCTTGGCAGGTGTTCTGACACTCCTCCAAACTCCTGAAGTTGTTCTGGTTTCCTAGGCACCCACCATACTTGAAAGCTTCACACAGTTTTGTCTCTTTGTTGTAGAAATACCTGGTAAAATACCCTCGGCAGACCCCCGGCTCTTGGGCGTGGAAGCAGAAGTCAGGCTTTCCTAGAAACAATGCTAAATAATAAACAGGGTGGGTGAAGAAAAAAAACTAAAATGCATCCCTCTAGACAAGAACAGAAATGGGGGAAGTTTACAAAATAAACCTGTGACTTTGGGCCAAATGCCAACTATAAAATAACTGCTGCTTCACTGTGCTGCTTTTGTTCTATATTTAACATTGCAATATTACAGGGGTATTTATTGCTCTGTTCAAGTAGCCACTAAATCACATCTTTAAAAATGTCAACTAATGAGTCCTTTAAAGTTCCAAAACATTGACACTCTAAGTTGAAAATTAGTTTTTGTTCTGATTTAAAAGAAGACCTGAACCTCAGCTGGATCACTTGCACCTAAGTACACATGCTCATTATCTATGTTTCTGTCAGTGTTAATGTGAATTATACACAAAACAATGTTCAAATAGAAGAAAAAAGGAAGGGGTTTTAAAATAGAACGGAAAAAAATCTATCAGTGCAGTTTGTCTAGGGCAGTTTATCCTTCTAAAAAGATACTAGAAACAGGGAGACAGAGCAGCTGTTCTAGAATATTTCAGTCCCAGTTCTGAGTTTGCAATCAGTAACTACAATAACAACCCAGGAAAAGTTAACAAATGAATATTGCATAATTTGACTGAATATCACAGCATGATATCACATCCTCTGGCAGGGAAGAAAAACACATAGCCATATGACAATCCCCAAAAGTCAAGTTCTCATCATATTCAGTTTTTTTCTTAAAATAGTATGCTTAAAATCACAGTAACAATAATGAAATATATGTGGAGGAATTCTAAGATTCTTGCTAATAGATATTTTCAAATATGATTTTTGTCTGAGCTGACTTGTTGAGAAAAATCTGTTTAACCATCATATTAGAAAATCCTATCAGGTTTAACATATAAAGGCTTTGCTTAGCTGTGAAAATTCACAAAATATAAAACGGTGTGCAATGGGCTGTCATTTAGAAAAAAAATGGATATAGAACAATTACTGTGAAGTTCCTAACATTATAGAAGTAGATTATCAACTTGCAAAGTTAATCCTACTACACCTGTGTTAGGTAGGTATATATTCAAATTCATTGCTAGAACTAGATTATTATAAAAGGCAAGTGATGCACATGTTGAATTTATATAAAATATTAAAATAGCTCACAACTAGTGTTTTTCTAAGAATTAATTTGCAATATATTGCATTTCAATTTTTACTTCATGAACAGCAAAAAAATAATTTTCAGAGATCACATGCAAAATTAATTCACTAAAATATTCTTGAATAAAGCAACCAAATCAACTGGTTTTAGCATTCCTGAATAACTTAATTGTGATTCTTCATTACAAATTTCATTCTCTGGCAGGAAGTGTAGTCCACAGTTCAGGTGTTTCACTTCTCTTCCTATACAAAGGCAGCGCCCATTGATGTGCAGAGATTTAGAAAGCTAATCATACACAGAGCAATAAATATGAGAAATATGTGCAAGGCACAAGTTGTGATTTCAGCTGAAAACAGAGGTGTGTAGACAGGGAACAGCAAGACTCCAGCAGGAGTATCTGCTCCATCTGATAGGAGCTCACAGACAACAGGAGCTACACAAAAAAATTCTCTCATCAAACATTGCACAATACTGTGAAATAACACAAAGAGATTATTAGATAGATATTAACTGAAAAAAGGAAGGCAGATAAAAATAAGGGTGTGCAAAGTAGGCTACAGGATTATGACTGATTCTTAAAAACAGATGTCCTTCATTCAGAATATTCGTATATTCAAATGGTTCATGTAGGTTCTTGCAAATGAAATTAAGTCCAAATTAGTTGAGCTTACAGCTAATTTTTATAGCCACCTTTGAAGAGAGATTTCATGAAGGCAACATAATCCTAACCATACAAACCAGTACTATACTTCTAAATGCCACATCTTTCTCCAAGGACTTGATATTCCAGACTATGTAAGTGGAAACATCAGTACATGTGCAATAATGCTGATGATAGCCATGAGCCGAATTTTACAGGATGTGTTCTGGTTTGTCATTAAAAGCAGGGAACTAGGGTCAGCTCTTAAAGGAAGTAGTGTCAAAATCTGCAGCATCTGTGGAAAAATCAACCTTCCATAGTACAATCACGATTTTTTAAACACATTAAGAATAGAAAAGACAACAGAAACAGGAAAAGAAAACCATCATCTGGTATGAAAATATTCCAAATACAATTCTGTAAAGATAGGTGATTTGATTATAATCTATTTCAAAATGTATGTGCAAGTATTTGCATTTCTGCAAGTTGCTAAATGCACACCCATTCAGGAAGTCCTGAGTGGAAGGAGGGATGAAGGAGAGGAAGCAGAAAAAGAGGAGCTGACTTGTGAAAAAGTGTACTCAGGTCTGTGTTTGAGGAGCTCTGGCTGCCCACAGTGGGCCCCATCCAGGTGAGTCCCCAGTGTGCAAAGGGGAAATAAGGCTTCACAAGCTCTGCTCTGAGTGTCAAGCTGAAATATCCTCCTTGGGAACATCAGTTTTCTCAACAGACCTACAGGGTTTAAGTAAGGGGCTCCCAATAATTTAGCACCGGCTAAAGTATTTTGGAAGTCTGAGTTTTCAGGAATTTACCTGTCCCTTCAGGAATGGGAAATTTGCTCCCTTGTTTGATCTGCAATTAGGGCATCTGCCCTACCCTCTAGTAACCTCCACAGACAATGCCTAAAATGTTCTGTTTCAGAGCAAATTTTCCCTTTTATTCTAAAAGTAAAAAGGTATTAGTACAAAGCATTTAGTTTATTCTCAAAATACATAGGAAGAGTTCCCCGTCATGGCTAATTATACTATGCTTGAATCTCTGCCAAGTCCCTCTTTTTACTGAGGAAAGAGAGAAGAATCGTGATGTATTTATTTGGTGGAGGAGAGAGTGCAGCTGCCATCTTCAGTGACCACAACTGTCCTCAAATACTTTGATGAAGACAGAAGATCTGGACGAAGAACTGGCTTTAATCTGACATTGCTGTTTTGGTTGAAGATAAATTATGTATTGTCCTGAGCTAACAAAAGAAGATAATAAATCCCTTATTGTGGTAGAAGAATCTTAGATTATGATGTAAACATAATTACCTTTCTTAATTTTTGCTAACGGCATCTTCTGAGACAGTTCTGCAAGACAAATAAAAGTATTTAACAAGAACAAGTATGTTTAGTCTCACCTGTGATGCCAGTGTGTTTAGCAGTGACAATAAGCACTGAGAAATAAGAATACAGCATCTCTTCCTTTTCCTTTCTCTCTTTATTTGGGAAGCAGCACAAAAGCTCATAGTGGAGAACTGAAGTACCATTTCCTTTGTATAGCAAAACCTGCTATATTGGAAACTTGACAATATAGAAAGTACTGAAATCAAAGTACACCGATATTGAATTGAACAGGGAAATTACTCCTCTTGATACTGGATCCAGGGTCCTGTATCATGCAATCTTACTCCTCCAAAGAGGAGTAATTAGCAGACTAATAACCTGACTGCAGTAGCTACTAATACTGTTCATGGCTCTGGAGCTGACTGAGGAACACAGTAAGACTTCCCTCATCCTACTCCCATTCCAATTTCCCTTGCTCTGCCATGTAGGGCCTGAGTGAAGCTTTCCTTATGCAGTTAATGATATTAAGGCCCCTTTGGTCAAGTATCTCCAAGTATCCCAGGGGGGTGTAGATGAAAACTTTGTCTGCATGGTTCTCTCTGTGCATGATCTGCAGCAAAGTTGTTATTGCCATTTTTAATGCAGGAGCCTGGGTTTTATTGTATCAGCTCAAGCAACTGGATATCTTAATTCAAGTTCCTTTTTAGAGACTGGGAACAAACCTTCTCCTTGTAGGAGAGTGTCTAATCATAAAACTGAAGGAATAAGTAAAAGAGTCCAAGGGCAGAGCAGATCATCCAATGTCTGAGAAAGGCTGACAATATTTCAACAGCTGAGAGAAAGGTAGCCAGCAGCTTCTGGACTCTGCCTTAGTCACCTTATTTGCATTGCTTCATAATTCTTGTTTTGTACTTTACTGCCCTTTTGTATCATAATTCTACCCTAGTTTTCTCTGGAAACCTGACAATGTTATATTATCAAAGCAGATCTATTGGGTAGAAATTCTGTCATGACACATTTTTCCTTCCACCTCTGGGACAATGCAGCTGTTACCCTTTAAAAAATATTAAAGACATGGCATGCACTTCAGAATGACATAGCATTTCTTTGAAGAGATTTCCAGTTTTTCCTATTAGTAGGAGGCTTGGCCCTCGGTATTTAAATCCCATGACCTAAAAGATGAACACGCACATCAGGCCGTTTCACTAATCTCACTCAGCTGTCCCCTTCAGGGCAAAATCAGCATCATATTTTGGCATATGATCTCTACTCTTCTGGCAGAGAAAAGGAAAATTTTATTGTGAATTTATACAGGCCTAGAATCTTTTAATCTTACTACCATGTCAACAGTGTTTTTGCTTCTGGTTTCAGTCAAAAAGCCAAATCCACATCTGAGTTGATCTCCTTTTTGTAAACAAAGTGCATTTCTTTGTAGATCCACTCTAAATAATAGACATTAGTATTGCCATCATGACCAGAACCATTTATCAGCAGGTATTTTCCTATACTAACAAGCTTAAGCAGCCTAAAATTTATATTCCTGCCTTGAAAATTAAGGTCTCTGTGCTAGCGATAACATTTGTGATTATATTCATATCCAGTAAACAATGAAGCCTACAGGCAAATTCCTGTTAGAAAATACTTTTTCATTCCCTGTAGTTGTGAGTGTTGGGCACAAGAAACAAAAAATACAGCTGATTACTAGAAATCTTGATTCAGAAGTAGTCACCTTGAATCGAAACCTTGTCTTAGAGAGCCTTAGAATATCCAACCTGCAGCTGGGCTCTCTGAGCTCTGTTATACTGACATCAATCAGTTCTGTCTGTATTGATTCCAAACTGATAACAAGTGATCCTGATTAGGAAATTCACTCATTCTGGCTCATTTATTCTTGTATTTGTGCTGAATATTGAAAATTAAAAACTTTGACAAATCATATTATTTCTTCTGAATTTCTACATATTTTAGATAGATGCCCTTGAGCTTATTTTTATCAGTATTGTTCTTCATGTTCTTCAAAGTGATAATTTACTATTTCAGATTTTCCTTTAGTTTTAAACACTTTTGTGTCACTTGTACTCTCTCTTCAGATTCATTTCTGCAGTCACTAAATAGGGATCTCCCACACTAATATATACTGGAAATGTCAGTAAGGTGAATATAGTTATATGCTACAAGACTGCACAGATGGAGTTAGATTTCACAAAAATTCACAGAATTATACAGGGGTTTTGCTGAATTATGTTAGCAAAAGGGATTAATTTAAGAGTTTGCTTTATGCCTGATGGTCTGCAGCACGCTGTATGTAACACCAAATCATTTTATCTGCTGTTACCCATTCAGAGAATACAGAGATCGTGAGCCTTTGTTTCTCCTCTTCCTCCAAGCAGATCCAGCTCTTGGAGAGTCTTGGATCACTGTTATTCATACACAGAAAAGTGTTTGTGGGCTGAGCACCAAGATGTAGACACTAAGCCAGTTCTCATTTTAAATAAATTTCAGTTTTATACTATAGAGTTATGCCAAATATATGCCAGTACATGATTTGGTCTAGAAGACCTGTTCCAGATAAAACATGTGTCCAAATCAAAGTAATTCTGGATCCCTTCCAACTCAGCTTATTCTGTGATTCTGTGAAAACAGCAACATCAGATTGAATAAATAATGTGATAAAGCTTCACTCGTGACACCTGATTCTGACTTTTGGACACTTCATTCCAAATTCTGCATCTATCAACCCAGCCTTTTCCCTTTTATCTCTCAGTCTTAGCCTTTAAATTGAAATTGAGGATAAACACTCCAAATCTCCTGTGACAGGAAGTGCCAAGTTTTGGATGAGATACTGGCAGGTGCAATCTTGCATATAACTCCACTCCAAGCATGGTAAAGATGCTGTGGGTCCTGCTGAAACCCCAAACCAAATACTAGTGTGTCAGACAAGGAAGAGATAATTAACATCCTTGATTCCAGGTCTTCCTGACACTGAATGCTATTCAAGGAAACAATAACTTTCAATTTTTTATCTTCAAAGACTGTACTGTTTAAACTTGGTGGAGTAACAACTAGAAACAGATTAATCATCTATGATGAATTCTTTCTTTGTTTGATTTTCTGCCCAGAAATGAGATCTTCTCCCATAAAACAGTCTGTAAGGAAGATTTTAAAACCTTTTACTTGAATTCTATCTTACTTTGGTATTATTTTTTTTAAACACAGGTATGATGAATCAAAGACACAAATAGTATAGTCTGGAGAAGGAACAGTGCTGTAAACAGCTTTTATCCTTCACAATTGCTAAAATACCAAATACAAGTAAATGAGCACCAAAACAGTAATCTGCACTTCTGGAAGTATCTGAGACTTCAACATGCAAAGAAATTCATTAATATAAAGGTTCTTTCCCTTTTCAGCCACTTCAGGAAGAATTAGCTTAAGATCTGTTTCAGATCCAAGTAGGAGAGGTTCCTGAACTTTGTGTGCGCTTGCATTTAGGGCAAAATGACCTTCTTCATGTCCTTCTTTTTCTTTTTTTTTAACTTGAAATGCTATATTATGTTATTTAATAACTAAAGAATTGTGATTTCCATATGCCTCTTTCTTGATGGGATGTCATTTTAATAATTAAGAAATTATTTTAATATCATTGCCACGGTGTTTACCCATGTATTGCACCTGAAAACAGAGTGAAGCTGTGACTGATTCTTGCCACTTCTTCCCTAGAGCACCTCTGGTCTCTGAGGCTTATTAGTAGATCTGTCCAGAAACCATCAAAAGGTAAGTTTCAAATTAATCCCTGGAGTAAAAAGAACTGGAAAATTTAAAAATCCACTTTAAAAATGGAGTAACTTTTTTGACTTTGACAAGTTTTTAGTGAACCTTTGTAGTGTTTTTTTGTTCCATCCTGATAGAGGTAACTTTATAAGCATGCAGTTGTTTAAAAGCAAAACCTAACTGAAATTATGGTGGCACCAGAAGATCAGAAAAACAGATCTGAATAGTAAATTATATCTTGAGTTTGTATGTGGTGAGTAAATAAAATGCATGCAGTCTCCTCTTCGGAAAAACCAAAGGCATTGAGACCAGGGATGCTTTCAAGGAATATGAAATGGCTTATTAAAATTTGCAGATTGTGAAATTAGAGGCATTAAAATTAACAAACACTTTGAAATACTACTTTGGGTAATGTGTAACCAGCTCCAGCCATTATTTTAACACTGGGGTGGGAGACAGATGCTTACTTTGATTTCTAAATTAATCTAGCAACATGATACAGAGTAATTTTGATCAGGAAATACGGATGTGTTGAGAAACAGACAATGCGACAGATTTAAAGCCTGATCTAAACACTATGTAGATGTGAATTCTAGAAGGGATGGAAAATGGGTAGGAGACATTTACATTTGTTGTCAGACAAAACCTGATGCTATAAATTACCTTGTCATATATGGAGTCTGCTTTGGTCAGAAAACCCAAATAGGAGCTTCTGAAATCAATTTCTTAATCTGAAATTTCTGGGAAATATTTTTTGTAACCTATAAGAACTTACTGTGCTTGCAAGTGACCTATGCTAATTCTAAAAGATACAAGTTTGTATCCTGCAAAACAATTCAAAACCTACAGCACCTTCAGCAGATTTCCAGATTCAAGAAAAGGAAAATTTTTTTATTCACAATAAATTATGAAAAAAGGGCAAACAAAATGACACCTGCCAAGGTCTGCATAGCACTAGGTGCTACCAGGGCACAGCAGAGGGACAATTTTCAGCTGCTTGTGCAGAATAACCTATTAACTGTTCCCTGCTGCAGAATGCAGAATTGCCCAGAATCACTGTCTTGAGCGCAGTAACCACAGAAAATTCTGCTGCTGGGCAAGGCATATGTGAGTGAAAAGTACCTTCTGTTGGGAATGAATCCTTCCATCTTACCTTGGAGTCTAAGAAATGAACATCCAGTGCACAAAGAGACTTGGGGAAAAAATCTCACACAGTTTATATACTACCTGAAGGTTATTACACACCTTTAAGGACCCCTTTGTTCTGAAATTTTCTTGCCATTTCCATTGCCTTCTCCCCCTTCAAGATATTCCTATTTCCTGTTTACACAGCCAGACACATTCCATCAAATACCAGTGAAAGAAAGATCCATAGTAGGTATCTGGAGGAAACCATCAATAAGACTTGAATTCCTCCAGTCTCTAAAAATACAAGCTTGCCAAATTTCTAGCTCCACTGGCAGATTTAAGAATCTTCTAATTTTCATCTGGTTGTGTGAGGAATTTGTACAATGCTGAAAACCTTAATTAATTACAAGGATGAATTTTAATAGCGAAGCCAGCATTCACAAGGCCTTTGGTGCACATTGTGCTGTGTATCATGTTAGATCTCATTTTCCTCTTTCCAATGATTAACTGAGGAGGTTTCAATAAAGCAAAGCTGACAAATGGCTATAACTGACATTTTTAATGAGAATTATCTGCTACTGTAGTAGTAATTATGCTGAAACAGAGAAGATGGCCAAAATTTTGGACAACTTCTATCAGCTTCTCAAGTGAAGGACAAACCTGAGATCAAAACTTGGGTTAGACACTCTGAAAGTAATAAAAAAAATCTTTGCTACCCACAAGCTTAGCCCACCCTCAAAATCAATTTCATTTAGGAACTCATCCAAAACAGGGCTGTAGCTAGAAAATAAAATTCCTTGCATTGGTGTCTCTTTTCCACAGCTTGACTATAAAACCTGCCTATCTTTACAAATCCTGAATGCCTGCTTGTACCATGTAAAACAATTCAATGACAACAACTTACTTGGGAATACTTGGGAACATAATTAGAGGAATTATATTTCTGTATTAATAGGAAATGAAGAGGCCTTTAATTTCCCAAATTCAAGTGGTTTGTGAATGAGAAATAAGAGATGCAAATAAAGAATTGATAGGAGAGTGAGAGAATGGGTACTGGCCTGTTACCACACACTTCTCCTGGCATTCCTCCAGCGTTAAGAAGTTGTTCTCATTGCCATGGCATCCACCATATTCAAATACTTCACACTTGCGGCTTTTAATATTGAAGAAATAGCGGATGTGGATGGCTTTGCATGGACCATCATCTGCTTTCATGGCACAGAATGAGTGCACAAGCTTCAGCGGTGGCAAAGCAGCACCTGTGATACAGAGGAGAAGTAGGAAAACTGAGTGAGTTTGCTGCATACTGCATAGTGTAACTCCCAAATGAGATTGCTTGTGTGTTCTGCTCGAGAGGCACTGCACAACATCTGTCTGCAAAGCTCTGAACACACTAAACAGATGTAAAAAGAAAAACATCATCTGCATTGGAACACAAATTCCATTCGATCAATTCAAATGTGTGGTTTCAATTTTCCACCGAAACAGCTCATAGTATAAACTTCAACTCCTCCTCACAAACCTCTAAACTGTTCTGGAGCGTGGCTCAGTCACACGAGCTGGGGTGCAATGTTGAGTAACAAAAACACTGAGGAAATCCTGGTAGCTCCAAAAGACACGATGACCACCAGGACAGAAAGTTTCCTTGGGCTCTCTTCTATGCACTGCTCCCAGTGAACTTGGCTCAGAAAGGATCTGCCAGGGAACAGCGTGGGATGGCCAGAGCCCTGCAGAGGGCATCCCTCTCCTGTCAGATGACACTTCACTGGGACACAAACCATGCCCGGACCACTGACAGGCACCAGACTTTTCCCTTCAATCTCACCCTTCTTGCATTACAGCTTTCAACAGCATACAACTAGAGAGTCAAGGCAAAACAAAGCTGGATGCTTTCAAATTGTGTCATTTCTGTCTTTCAATGTGTATTAGGTCAGGCAATGTTGTGTATAAATTGTTATATGCATTGTGAAGAACACTAGCAACATTTCACCCTGTCAATGTCTATAAGGAAATTCTGACTAGCAATCCAGTTCCTGATACTGTGCCCTTATAAACACATGGTTTATTATATTTTTCTGTTTTGCTTATCCAAGGTAGTATTTTACCCTAGAGGGTTTTGCAAGCTCTACAGAGCTTTTGTGCTTGCCATAGGAGCCAGAAGAACAGACCTAAAGCTTTTCATTCATTCTCCTACAGCTAATTAGTATATGCATATATGTTCTGCACATATCTATCTCTTTGCAGTGGTCCAGGAAAGAGAAAAAAAAAATAAGGAAGAAGAGAAGAGTTTGCATGGTCATGTAATAATCACAAATTTCTACTATTACTAGGTTAAGTTTCCTGTTTTAATTTAAAGAATCCACAAAAATCAGACTTTATGACATGGTTAAAAGTGAACTTGTGTACTTACTACCCACCTGCTTTGTGGATATCTAATTTTAGCATTTCAAATACACCTGATTATATAACCTTTGAATTAAATTCAAAGAGCTGAGATAAATCTTCATAAGTACTGTGGTCCATGGAAGTTTACTAGTTTTATTCCATTGGAGCCACTTATAACTATTAAACCTACAGAAAAGAAAAAAATTTCAGCACTAAAATATTTTAGAGAATAGCATTTAAGTCCTTGAAAAAACTAACAACCTCTGTTACACAATGACTATCAACAGAGCAATTGTAGCACATAATCAGATCTTCCAAAAGGACCATTTGGTGTTAAAATATATATAAATACCTATAAAGATGACTAATTTCAAAATTCTATTTAAATATTCAGTCCCCAAAATAGTTTGTGACTTACTCCATATTGGTGAAAACACATTTTCAGATTTTGAAGTTGGGTATATAGATTTGAAATTATTTTTGAAGACTGTACAATAGGAAATATTGATGAAATAAAATTAATAATTTTAAGAGACATTAGAGTTGGTAAACTTGCTATAAAGCTAAGCTTGCCAAATAAGATTTAATAATTTATTTTTTTTTTCTAGTTTCATTAGCTGGGTCTTTCAGAATCCACAAAGATTTAGTATTTAGGAGTCACAATAAATGCCAAGCTGGACTTCAAAGGTTCTAAAGTTCTCCAAAAGGCTTGGGAGTCCTTTGGAAGGGACTTTAGAAGGCTCAACTTAAAAAGTTAAAAGGATACCACATTGCAAAATGAAACTTTGGATTTCCCCCACTCAGTACCAGGGAAAAATGCCTTCAAAACATCAAAGTTTTCAGTAAGTTATGAACTCACTCCTGAAATGCTAAAATCAAACACTCAGAGCTCCACAGAAACCAATCCAACTCCAATGTGGTCGGGGTGAGGGCTGGCAGCTGGTTTATAAACATGTCATTTTCTTGGCACCCGAGAAATGAGATCCCCTCTGTGACCTCTGCCAGTGACCCAGTTCGCTCTACAAGAGGTTGTGAAAATTTACCAGGTTTCTTAACTACTGAAATTTCAGTCACAGAGTTTTGTCAGCTCATTTTCTTGCTGCATTGCATCACCCCAACGTTGTGGGCTATCCAAACAAAAATAGTATGCAAGCATAGTTGCAAAACTACACAAAGAGGGTGAACAAATGGCTTAGCAGAGTTCATCCCGGGAACTTTCTGGTCTCCACTCCTAGCCCACTTCCCATCAGACCCACGGAACAAATGCATTGTTTTGGTTACCTCCTAAGGCCTTTCCCCCTGCAGTCACAGGGATGCTGTTAACCAGTGACAGATGTCTTCACATCTGCTGGGAACATAATGACTAACTCTGTCACACTTCTTGGCAATCACTCAGTTTCCTAGGAATGCTAGAAACTTGCCATAGTTTGAGTAAAATCTGTACCCTGTCAAACCCCCAGGGGCCAAACCCTCCAGCCCCAAACAGTAACCAAGTGACTGAAGAAAGAGGTCTCAAAGGGATTCATCGGAACAGAATCATTCTTCTGTCTGGAAACAGTGAAAGAATTCTTCCCTGTTATTTTACACCTGGGAACACTTAACTCACACAGATGATATAAAATTAGCTTTCCTTCTCAGATTAGAACAGCAGATGAGAGGCAAGCCAGGAGTGTTTGCCCAGTAGATCTGCATAGAAACACATCTGCCTGTACTCATTTCACTTGTGGAATATACCTTGATAAAACTAAGCATAAGGCCTCATTCTCTGCTCTTGAACACTGGGACAAAGTGTTATTACATTTTAGGTGCTGTGTGAAAAGCACAGGATATGACATTTAGTGAAGATGTCTGTCAGGAAGGTCAGTGAAAATCCTTTAACAGGATGATAATATAATATCCTTCAACAGAGGAAGATAATATTTGAATGAATGTTAATGGAGTTTCTCAACCAAGTGAAGTAAAATTCCAAGCAATCTAAAGCAGTCAGTTCTAGGATTTCACTACTCTTCTTGTAAGAGAGCCCTTTTTGTGGTAATATACTGCCTGAATATTCTTTATTATATGTTAAATAATTTTTACTTCCTTCATGCATAGACAAGATACTTTAAAGCCATACATACAGACATGGTAAATCAGTTTTGCTTTTCCAATCTACCATTTGTGTCTTGTAGTTCAAGGCTGCTGCAGGAGAGAAAGTTGATTCAGGCACTCTCAACCTTGATTTTGGGCTCTCCACGTTCAGCTGCTCCCCTGGCTGCTTAAAGCCTTGGTGGTGCAGCAGCTGCCCTGCACTCAACCACTTCAGTAGCCCAAACCTCTGTCTACTTTCTTTTTATTGGAAGACTTTTGTCTCCTCTTAATTATCTCTGTACTAAATAAACTCCTTTCTTCCCATCTTCTTATTGGCCTTGCTTTCTAATCCTCTCATAACTCTTATTTGGATGTTTCCTATTGGTCTGGATTCCTGGTAAAATGTGCTGCTGAGAGTTGACTTTAATCCCCTACCTGAGGCATTACTAGTGGTAAATAGAGTGGAATAATTGTCCTTTGGTTTTTTCTCTTAAACCAGCACAAAATCACTTGCCTTTGTTTTTAAAACAACACTGAATTACTTTTGTAATGCTCTGTAACTTCTATTTACTTTCCAGCAAATAGAACCTTGTTATACAGGTGCTTCATCATTAATTTTCCATCTTGCATTAATGATTGCATTAATTCTCCTTCTTAAGTATAGCCCATTGAATTTGTCATTTAAAAAAAAATTATTTTGACCCCCCCCCCCCCCCCCTTTTGATCTATCTCTGTTGGGTATTTATTACTCATCCAATTTAGATATTTGGTCCAAATACATTAAGAATTCCTGTATAATTATGGGACTGAACTAGCCTAGACCAAAGCAATTTTGTTATAAATGCATTAAATAACGATTACAGCTGATGTTCACTGTCACAGGGAAGTTATTACTTCCCATATTAAAACTGAAAAAAAATCCAACAGAATCTCCTCTCCCCTTTTCCTGCCCCCTCCCCACCTTTTCAATGTAATGACTTCCTTACATCAGCTACATGAGCACTAAGCACCCACTGCTCTGTTCTAACACTGCACTCCACAACCTGTGTTACGACCAAAACAATGCCCATGAAATGGCTCACAATGAGAATGAGCTCATTGCAGGTATTTTTGGGCACTACTTTCTTCCTTCAGTCCTTCAGCCTTCCTGCTTTTTGCAACTGTCAAACCAGACAGGGGCCAAGACTGCTCCTATACAGCACAGTCACCCCATGTTTGTTATCGCTCTCATGACAAGTTTTACATCCCAAGATGACTGTTTACCACACAAACACCACTCCTCATTTCAGTGCAATCACTGAATTTCACTGCATTTCACTGAGAGAGCCCTAATGAGCTGCAGCCAGCCCTGAGCACATGGGCTGTAGGTGATCCAGGCAAGACACTATTATCCCTTCACTAGAAAGCAGGGTAATATTACAAAAGCAGAAGCGGTGAATAATGTCTCTAATCCTCTTACATTAGTACAAGTGAAAACAATACCTTTCCTCTGGATGTAGGCATAACAAAAGACTCTAATTTGGCTTTCAAACTCTTGTGGATAATCTGCAGGGCTGCTTGATAAAAAAAATCCTCCTTTTAATTAGAAAATGAACTGATTTCTATACTACACCTGCAGCGCAATAAATATGAAAGGCGTTACAGAGAAGCTGCTTTTCAGAACAGAATGATATAAATTGTGAGAATGAAGATCATAAATATTTCTGAATTTTTATGTAAAAACACTTTGTTTTAGTTTGCTTAGGTTATGTGTTCTCAACTTTATACAAATTTCCGTGGTTATCCTTAATTATAAAGATATTCTATCATCTTTCCAGCCTTCCTTGGCAATGCCTCCCTTTGATAAGTGGTATCAATACTAAGCACCTTGTCACTAATGAATAGCTGTTTCTTTTCTCTCCATCTTTGTCAATTTGACAGCTCCCCACCCACACACTGTTCAATGCTCTTCCTACCTTGTGTTTCCTACACTTTCTTTAGGCAGGCACATTTATTCTTGGCAAGCTCTCACATAAGAATAAAAAGCACATTCAATTTGTGAGTCATTTTCTTCAGGCTTTGGAACATCAACTGAAGTACTGCCTACCACATAAGGGATTAATGAACAATATACATAACCTGCTTATTTTTATACCTTTCATTTTTGTTATTACACTTATCTGGTGAGGGGAAAATGACAGATTTTGCTGGAAGAGAACAAATTAAAAATCCTTTTTTATTCTATTGGACTTGACCTTGCAATCCTGATTATTACTGTAATTAAAATAGACAAAAACCTACCTCTTAAATTCACAAAGCATTTGTACTCAATGTGATCCAAAAGTATGACATTAAAAATAATGGATGCACTCAACTAATTTTATCCTTTAATACCTGAAATTTGTGGAATGCTGGGGTAAAATATGTCATTGCTTTGTAATCATCTAACTTCAAAAACCAATGTTACCAACGACATTGCAGCCCACAGAACTTTGACATTTAAAGTCTCTGAGTCCTGAAGTTAAATCTTGAGAAACCACAAATACAATTTTAATTAACAACAATCTAAATATTTTGTGAAAACAGAGTACGGCAAAAGCTTTTTTATTGTAAACACTGCAACCGAGTCTTCAGTAGTCACAAAAACAGGATCCTAATTTAGTATCTAAGCCTCACATTTGATGGGTTTTAACTTCAGATTTAAAGCCCAGAAGTTCAGAACTGTTTCTCATACTAAATCCATTCGTGGTCACATAATCCTAAGTAACCGGTTGCAAAATAACCGGTGAAAAAATAACCCCCAGTAAAACGACTATTTAATTTCCTTGAGATTACTTGTGGGATCTGGGGTTATTTTTGTTGAAGTTGTTAAGGGTTATGCTCTGTTGGAAAGGCACAGCTGCAGGCTGGATGGCTGCAGGTTGGCTGGGGGGTGAGAGGCAGCTATGGGGAGGAACGCATGGGCAGCGCGTGAGCGGGAGGGTGACGGTGATGGGACACAAGGACAGCAGCACTGAAGCTGAGCAGCCACTGGGTGCCCTTCTTCTGCTCAGCTCTGGTTTTGTCCAGTTGAAATTAAAATTGTCAAAGGGGAGTGATTTCTATAATGAACTGATTTCCTTTGCATGCACATTTGGGTCCATGTCTCTTTGTTCCCCATTGCTACAATTATTTACTTATTTTCTTTTATAAACAAAGTAAATAGAGGAAAAAAAATTAAGCCATAAGAGTTCTTGTTATGGTGACAAAGTGTGCAACCTGATTTGGCCTTCATGACCTGCAAGCTTAGATAAGTATTTATACAGCACTAACAGTTGTGGGGCAAAGATAGATGGTGACTTTGCCCTCAAACAAAAGGGGTATTGTTGTACTTCAGAGTTAAAAAGAGTTTAAAAGAAACAAATGTATTCTGCATGAACCAGAGCAGCCTTTCTAAGCATTCACTTAACCTGGAAGAGCACATATCTTAAATTGTAGTGACTAATAGTGACATGGTCCCATCTTAGTATAGCCATGACTGTGCACTATTACTATTTCTGTCTCAAAGAACACTGCTGCAAAAGTCTGATAGAGAGAAATAATCTGGATAGAAATAGGACAAAACATAACAAATAGGTTCCCTTTAGCTGCACTTTCATTTGCACTTCAAAAGCAGACTTCTCAAACAAAAGCATCCACTTCATAGTCCTCTGCAGCTTAGGGAAGTGATGACAGTTTTGAGTCATTTCCTCAAAGGAAAAAGGAATATTTTAGTGTGGCCCCAGCAGTGTATTTTTCCCTCATCTTTCTCAGAATTGTTTGGGAAGAAATTGAAATACCCTTCACAACGATATCCAGTCTAGAATTCTGATCAATCTTAATTTCAGTGAAGTAAGCAATGATCTTACCATGGTGAAAATCTAAGAACATCCGCAGTTCTAAGAGTGACACTGGTTTTCTAACAAAAATTTTCAACTGCTGAGTTTTTAGTCATAGAACTGCAGAATATCCTGAGTTGGAAGGGATTAACAAGGATCGAGTCCAACTCCTTTATTTATCCAGTGATATCAAATCACTTGGGACAATACAAAGACCTTCGTTAAGGCCCAGGAAAACCCAGGACGGTAATTGTATCATCTTTAAATCCAACTTTGCAAATAAACTTGACTCAAGAAATCTGTGCATGGAACAGAGCAACATCAATCTACAATGATATTCATCATATTTCTGTTTTTATTGCTTGAGGAAATAAAGCCTGAGTTATCCAGTTCTATGTTTCCTTGCCTGAACATTGAACTTTTCCATGCTCCTAAAGCAGAGCTTTAAAGGATTCATCTTGCTATCCAACCCAGTGTTTGATTAGGATTAGATGTTCCAAAAAGCTTGGAAAACCGATGCCCCAGTTGAAGGCAATTTTGCTAAAGCTTAATAGATGATTCTAAGCATTTCTCTCCTACTTAGAGAACATTTTTAGCTTAGTCCCAATTTCAAAAGTTTCCCACAAAAGTTCTCAAGTACAGAATTACATCTAGAGTGCATTTAATGGGCCTTTTGTTTGAGTGTTTGGTTTTTGTTGGTTGAGTTTTAGGTGCTTTCTAGTATCTCTTACCCACAACATGCTCTTCTTCACTGCCATCCAGCTCATCAGTTGCGTGCCCGGTGATACAGAAGAACAGCAAGAGAAAGGGTGAAGATAAGGAATGTCCCCTCTTTCTTCCCTTCATCTTCCCTGTATAACATAAAAATGACAAATTCAGTCAGGTTCCTTGAGCGTCCTGCAAAAGTGTGGGCAGACACACAAACTGGGAGTTCTGGAGATAACATGAGCTCTTTTAGGATAATCATGTTGTAAGCACGATGGAAAACAAGACAAGGATTGTGCTCAGCAGATTGCACATCTCCTATCCCATCTCCAGCACAGGTTAGAGGCACTGCTATTGCTTCCATTCTAAGCCCCAACTGAAATCACCTCCCAGAACACATCATGACATGAAATGTAACCCTTGGTATTTTTAATATCTCGGCATTAATTACACAATGTAGGGTTGCTTGCCAAGTCAAATCATTCCAAGTAACTTTTACTCCACCTGCATAACCTAGATGCATTACCATAACATTTTTAATGAATATTTAATCAATTTAATCAATAGTTACCAAGTTCCCAGACTCTTGAGTAAGTTGCATTTCGGAGGAATCAGTGAATTTTTTGCAGTGTGGGCTTCAGCGCTTTAAGCAGGATTTTATATCTTGTAGATCTCTTTAATACCAAGAACCTCACTTAAGTACAGAGCTACTATTTTTCACTTTTAATCAAATCAGTGCAATCATTGACAGAAGGAAAACACTTTTATTCCATGGCAGCTAGCATGTTCAGGTTGCCAAAGATGAGGTTATGCATGCACACATGAAATTAACTCTGGAAAATCTTTTTTAGAAATGCATATTTTCCAACTAGCTAAAAGCTCCTTAAGGATCTCTGGATTTTAATTAGAGAATAGACTCAATATCTTCTTTGTTACCAACAGATCAATTCCCCATTCATAATCCCTAGTTCCCTACCCTCCTCCCTTAAAGTAGAATTCTAATTATTTTTTGCTACGTTAATTAATATTAAGTAAATAAAACCTAAAAATCTAAGGGCTAGGAAGTTCCTAGCCTTCAGACACTCTTTGGCCTTCAGTGTTTTTGTTTACATGCCTGTGGAGACAGCATGTCTTCACCAAATCAGAGCCACAATTCTCATTTCTCTCTAGAAAACTTACCAGTTTTTCCCTCTTGAACACTCGGTGTTTTGCCAGCTTGCAGCATATAATAGAAAGGGAATGAATTCTTAAAAACAGATCTTGATGAAACCATGAGCAGCACTAATTTTTTAGGCAATTTTAAAATTTGACAATAACCTTTAGAAGGCTTCAGTATATAATGCAGTGAAAAACACTGAGATTTCTTCATTTTTTCTTTCTTTTTTTTATAAAGTAACAAAAATTTGGGGTTTAAAAGAATTTTTATTTTAGCCAGAAAATATGGCCATGGTAAATCTACATCATAATGCATTCCTGCCAAAATAAACAAAAAATCACATGCTTTGATTCCTTCTAAACTCAATTATTAAGCTTAACTTCTACAGGAACAAATAAAAGGCTTTTACAGTTTGGCAAAACATTTTGCAAATGAATACCTATCTCATTTTGTGCTTTTAATCATGATTTAAAAATCTCTTCTCAAAGACTACTCTTTAATTCTGTGAAAAAAATCAGAAATTATTATTTTCTAACAGAGACGGAATAACCTCTCTTGGATTAGAAACCAATGCGCAAGTTTTGAAATATTCTGTAAACGGAAAAAATGAGCAAGAGCTTGAATTGCTCATTTTCAGGTATTTTTCGAAACAGAAGAAGCACCTTTTACCATAATTCTAACTGGAACTACAGTTTTGCAAGCCTTTATATACAAAGTTTTGTAGTGCCTGACCTTGGAGGAATTATGCATTCTCATTCTAAGTTTAAAAAAAAGAGTTACAACAAATCTTTTTATTCACCCCGATAAAAAGTCCAGTCATGCTTTAAAATAGAAAGTAACTCTGTACAAAGTGAACTAAAGTTGTCTATGACTGTGATTTGAGAGATGTCCGATTTATGATGTTAGTTTGACATCAACTAAAATGAAAATAAATCCACAACTAATAAAAACAGTATAGGGAGAAATATCAAGCAAGAAAATTCAAAGAACTGCACAGATACTTAGCATTACAATATAAACAAAGTTGGTGATGGTTTGACCTTGTCTAGGCTCACTTAAAGCAGAAATATCATTAAATATTCAGATTTGATACTTAGATACAGAGTAATAACTTTCAAACTGCCTGGCTGCAGTGAGGTCACTGGAATAAAGAATTACAAAATACAGTTATAGTTTTTGAAATTACGTGGGAAAGAGCAAGTTTCTAGTACATTTTTCTCCTTAGAAGTAATCATTGGCACAATTGTAGCTTTTCATAAAGGAACTTGTTAATTATCCACAACCCCAGTAATCCATGGATTAATTCCATGTTTGTCCCTGAGCCCTCGTGTTCCATGTTTGAGTTTTTCCAAATATGCCATCAAAATTCTCACTTGTACAGGAAAATTCTATTTGAATCTGGTTTTCAATCACCTAAAGTAAGGTTCTGGTTCCTTCTTCCAGGAATCAGCAGAGTATAGATTTAGATTGCAAAATTTAGTAATCAATTTTTAGTCAGTTATTCCATATTCTTAAATGCTTTGCCCCAGGTAGAAGAGCGTCAATCAGGCAAAAATGGAAATCCTTAATAAATCTCTATTTTTTTTTTTCATTTGGAAATAGAATTTTGTGTATCATGAGCTACCATACAGAATTGTCACTGTGAGGACAATTCTGAGGATTATAAGGACAAATTACTGCATTTATACAGAGGAAAAAAAACCCCTTACCAGGGTACAGTATTTCTATTCTTCCAACTCCTACATTTCCCTTAAAAGGAAGGGTCAAAAGTGTGTCAGAAGCTGGGCATCTCAGTGGTTGGGCCAGTTCCCAACAGGAACAATGTAGGCTGTGCAGCAGCGTATCTGCCTTGCTGCAAAGTCTCCTGACCAAACACAATCTCCTTTATCTTCCTGCTCACGTTCCCAGGAGGTCACACAGTCCCAGAACACTGGGTCACGTTTGGGTGGAGGTGGGATGAGTGGGGTGAAGGTTTTGCTAATAAAATGCTTAAATCTTTCTGTGCTGTAATTATATCTTATTATTCCTAAAGGAAGAATGGAATTCCAGATCAAAGCATATTTGGGGCTGGATTTTCAATTAAAACCCAAACCCTCTAGAAAAAACTCCAGGTTTTCTGACTGGATGTTCAGCTGCCCAGTAACAGAACTTTAAAGCTCTAAGTCTTATGATACCAGAATAATTTTTTTTAAGCATTCTGATTTTATTGTTGTATTTATATGGACTGTAAAATTCAAAGTACTTTGTCTGTGATATTCAGCTCGATAAAATGTCAAATGCACACATTGGTAAAAAAACTTTCTGTCGTGAGAAAAATAGGAAATGTTTCAATTTTGTCTGAGTTTTGCAGCCACATTCTGAACATTTCTGAGAGCACATAAAGCCTTTTCATCCAGAAGGATTCTAGCTTAGGACAGCCAGGCATCAGTCCAGCATTCATACTCATTTTATCATTAAGGTATATTTCATACAGACAATTCCTTAGCAACTGGCATTCCACTGCTCCCAATCTCTCCACCTTTAAAAGAGACATTTTATAACACACAACAAGAATTTTACTTGACAAAGGAGATCAATGGTCTGTGGGTAATAATTAGCACTGATTTATTTGTAATCAAGGGAGCTCCCAGTAACAGATCCTTACTACCTGGCCTTATAACCAAGCCTTTTTTATCCTGACACCCAAAACAAAAAATAAAAGGAAGATCTCAAGATTTTTTTGCCAAAACCGGAAAAGTATAAAACTCAGTGTCTTGTCCATGCATTTTGCAGCCTTTGGAGACAGGACTTTAATGTGTGTATATACATGTGTGTATATATATATACACATTTTTTTTATATACCTAGAAGTCTCTTCAACACCAATTTCTATAGTTCCCTGAATGTTTAGTCACAAACATTTTATTTTTTTTTTCCAGTATGGCATTTATCTCTAACAAGTTAACTGGAAAAAGAAAAATAAAACTAGCACTTCCTGTAGTAGCCAAAAAAAGACATCCTTAGAAAAAGGCCTAAAGTGACATTGCAATGACTGCAAAAGTGACTCATTCTCACTGACAGCCCAGGAAATAAACACACACACACACACACACAAAAAAAAAAGGCAGAAGATATAATTAAGCAGAATTAATAGCAGGAGGTAGGATGTGCATGGCTAGAGGTCCAATTTAGCACAGCCTAAAATTAAGGATTAAAAGGTCTAACTAGACAGGGTTATAACACTTCTAATATAAAAGCAGACTTTTTTCAGTCCACTATTGTTCAGAGGCATTGTTTTTGTTCTGTGGTATCTTGTACCACCTACCAACTCACATGGCAAAGTCTTACCTGCAGCATTGTCTCCCAGCTGGCAGAGTCAGTGTTCCCTCCAAAATTATTTTATTCCATGTGTGGTTTGGAGCTGTTTTCTCATTCCCTCAGCTGTAAATATGATAGGTGATAGGAATTCTACTACCCTTGTTCTGATGGTGATACCTGAGTCAGTGATGAGCTGGCAATTAAACTGACTTCCACCAGAGTCACCAGAGCCTTGTGCTGTCACAGCAATTTAGTAAGTTCAGGCAGTGCACTGTGAATCATGAGCATGCAAACATTGAAAAAGCTATGGAAATTCCACCTCCCATCCCAAATTACCTCCCTCTTCTGTGCCCTGCTGCAGCAGCTCCCATAGTCTGTGTCAGTCCTGAGACCAGGGACTCCATCCACTTCCTCTGAGAACTTCAAATTCCTTCTTGTCATGAAAGAGAATTATGGTTGGTTTCCTACCTTTCACCATTTAGCATAAATGCTTTGCTGATGCACTATCCCAGAGTCTGAAGTTACCTAGTGAAAACTGGAAAGTGAAGTGAAAACTGGGAACTACCGGAAAAATTTTGAAAAACTAATGTTTTTATTAGCTTTTATGCTGAAAATGTTGTATAACCTGATGTCACTGTTTCAGATTTAAACTCCCACCTACTTTCTGATTTTATGAAGGTTATAAATTCTACTTTTCAAGCACACCTGATAAAGGAACTGCAAAAAAAACCCAAACCTCATCATATTTTGAAATGGAAATCTAAAAAAATAAATTAATAAACCCAGCACAAGAAGTCTCTTATATATATATATATTTAAATGCCTGTAGACCTCTTGCCTTTTTATTTTCCTTGTTAACTTCTTTCACTCTTGCTTTAAAACTGTTTTCCATTTTTCCAGCTTAGGTCCAGGACCTATTTTTTCCCTTCTGCTGGTCTGTTTACATCTGGCACTGGGTACTTCTGCCATCCTGTCTCCACTCAGCTTCTCTTGTGACACAGCTCAGACTCTAAATTCCTTCTCCATTGACTTCTCTTTCTTTCCTTACTCAATCAGGTGTCCCAGCCATGGTATCCATGACCCAAGAGATGGGAACTGGATATAATCAGGTAGGCAGACCTACAGTGACAGTAAGCCTTGGCCACAGAAGCCTGCAAACAATTTTCCTAATTCCCTGACCAAGCAGTGCAGAGCACCTGATGCAACATCCAGAGTGAATGATAACTTCTGAAATTAAGACTGATTTATTAAAATAACTACACTTCTCACAGGAACACTGGGTTTGTCTACAGCAAATCACATAACTAGCTCATTTTCATTTTGATACAGCTTTCAACAGGGAAAAGAAATCTTCTGCTCCTATCAAAATATTTTTACATGTGGACTAAAGCAGATAACTCATTTACATAATTTCATAAATCTTAAAACAAACCCACTACATTCAGGCCTGGACTGCTAGGACAGAAACTACCCGTTGGTAGCAAAAATATTGGCCATCTGATTCTATTTTCAAACAGGGAATGCTTTCAGTATCCTAATAAAAACCACTCCAGAGCACAAAATCCACTAGCAAAACAAACAAGCAGCAATATTAGTCACATCTAAGCACTATAAAATGTCTAACCTGTTTTTTTCCTAGCAGTTTGGACTGGAAAAGTGTATTTAGATGTCAGTTAACTTAGCACAACCTGCTTTTCTAGTGGGGAGAGTAATTTCAGTACTATATTATACATATATAACCCAATGGTGTGTAATTTCCCATTTGCACGCTCTGTGGAAGCATGACTTCTCAATTGTGAAGCTGTCAGATGCTGAAAATACCACAGGCAGGCACAGAAGGAAACTACTGCCCCACTGATGCCTCTTGTGACTGCTTTTGATCATACCCATTCACCTTTTGTAACCTCATCATGACATCAATCACATTTTCACACATATAGAGGGTCAAAATACAAATTTCCTTGCTCTGTCAGGTAAGTTTAGCTCACCTGGTCTATCTTCCCTGCTGGAGACACCACAGACACTTCCTGCAGTGGATGTGTGATCGTCACACAGTCGGAAATGCTGAAACTGCCTTCGGTGGGAATCACCCAGGATTCCGACTGTCTCAGATTATCACCCTACAGCCGCTTGAAACCAACATAAAATAACAATGCCATAGAAGAGAAGGGTTGCATTCCCTTCATCTCCCACCACGGTACAGATCATGATTCTCATTCTGATGGCACTGCCAGCTCCTGTGGACATACAGCAAATGCCAACACACTGAGAGACCTTTCTAGAAGTTCATAAAAACAGTACCAACTGAGTGATTTCTTCACATAAAATTTGTATTTCTAACTTACTTGCTGCAACTACTCTTTTCAATGTAGTTACATTAATATTAGTTCTCTTGGAATACTTTATTTTCTGAAGGAAGGTTAAATTTTCTGGAAGAAGTTGAACTTTCTTGTGGTCCAGTTTATACACTGGGTTATAAGCAAAGCCTAGTTTTAATTTCTCACTAAACTATAAATCTAATTACCCGGTAAACTTCAGAGCTACACTCAGTTATGAGAGGCACTCATCAGGGAAGATGGCAGCAATACTAAAGATGGAAAATAAACAGCTCTATTAACAGCACAGGGAATAATCCAGAAACCAAAGAATTGGGAGAGAAAATTAAAAGGATTTAAATGAGTCTATTTTGCTGTGAAGTAACTATGAGGGAAAAGGAATTATACAATTCTCCATATGGTTTTGCTTCATTCTGTCCTCAGGGGAATTCTGTCCCCATTGTAAAGTTAAAATGGTTTCATAAGAGAAACATACAGAAGTGGGTAATTTGTCCCTGTTTTTAAAGACAGTTTTCTCTGCTTTCACTGCAAAGAGCAACTTCAGATAGGAAGACCCCCACCAGCCTCTCCTGATTCTCTAGAGAAAAAATGTGACTGTTCAGAACGCAGTCCAAATAAACAACACTAGAAACTACTGGAATTTGACAGTTTTTTAACACTTTGATCCAAAATTGAGATATCACAGTCAGTTAAATTTCAAGGCTACTAATTTCTATTGATATTCTTTTTTATTTTTTAATTTTAAAATTTCTTTTCTTCTTCCTATACACATGCTCTGAGTCCTTCTGGCAGACATTCCCAGAATGAACTGAATGCACAACAACAAAATCATGACAGTAAAAATGCATGTAGAGCAGATACCACCTTACTTTACAATGCAAGCTAAAATTACTGCCAGAATCACCTTTTTAAAGTAAATGTAGATATTCAAGTAACTTCAGAATGTGAGAGACTGTGTATTTTTTTTTCCAGAGGAGATTTAATTTTATTTTTTTTTCCAAAAATAATCCTAATCCCACTCATATATCAGTGGGAAAAGTCTTCTGTGTCCTAAAGTACTGCAAGATGCACAGAATCAGAATATCATAAAGGATATCAGTGCCCCAGTGCTGGAGAACACCTGGGTACCAATGTCTGCTTACATTTATACACTTGGAAGAGTTATTTGAGCAACAAACAGTCCCTTCAGGTAGAACTGGAGCTGAGTAATTCTCCTTCTCTAACTGTGGATCTGGACATGTTCTAAGAGTCTGCTAGGATGCTCCTTCTTTTACACCCTTGCTTTGTTTCCAAGATCACATTTCCTCGGATTTCTTTAAAATTTCCTCTTCCCAGAAAATCTGCCTCCTATTTGAATACCATCCCTCACTTCCCTTTAGATCTAAAATAGACCCCAAACACTCATTGTTTTACCACTGCGCTTTCAAAATCACTCTCCCATGAGATTAGGGATAGATAAACTCAATGCCATTAAATTTCTATCTGTCCTGAGTCAGAAACATAAAACTCTTATTCTGCATTTAGAATATTACTAGATGAACAATAATTAAGTTTCCATGAGCAATATTAGTAAATGTGGGCACTGCACTAAAAAGCTAAATGCACCTTAAACATCACATAGCTACACCAGAGAGCTGCAATGCTTTAAAACTCAAAATTACAAACTATGCAATGCTCAGTGTAAGGACAAACATACCAACTACTGAAAAGCTTTTTAAAGGGCACTTGGTGACTTTCTGGCATAAAAGTCATAAAATTTTCAAATAAACGGATTAATCAAGCAATTGGCCACATGGCTGCTTTTTAATGAGGCATTTCACACGGGGCATTATTTGACAGGAGAAAAGGCCAGAATAGGATGTGCTTTAATCACCTTTACCTCTTCAGCATTGTTCTGTGTACAGTAAACAAAGTAAGCTTGATTATAATTCTCAAATTCATCTTAAACAATAACACAGAGTAATCTGCTGTGGATACAGATACTTGCTGCCTTCACAGACAGTAATAAATATCTCCTAGTGAATTTAAATAATGGGCAGAAGGTTCCAAAGGGCAAAGGCTGTCAGTTTTACCCAAGTGGGTGCCTAGCAATTCCTCCAGCACGCCCTTGCTGTCCCTATCTGCACTGACAGCTGCACTTCCTGTCTGTGTCTGTCCATAAGACACTCAGGAAGGAAGGTTTATATCTTTACATGTTTCCCATGAAACTTTCATGGCTAATTCCTGGAGCACTGAGTCAGACTGACCAGCCACAAACTCCCCACCCCCCCCAGTCCAAATTGCTATTTGCTCTCCCTACTTTTTCCTCCTAATTTCTCATTGTTATGTGCCTTTTCCTCATTTAAACTGCATTTTTTTAAACATATTAACCAATTCTAGCAATATTTTAAAATACAGGCTAGTATCACTGCTTTGTTTTAAACAGTTACTAAAATTTACATCAATTATTCTACGTAAAATATTACAAAAATCACCAAAAATATTCTGGTCTTTTTGGGGGGCAGCGTGCGTTTGTTGCACTGCTACAACTGGATGTACTCATTCACTACACTCATTAAAATGGGGTTTCTTGTAAATTTCAAATATACTGTGGATGAAATTGGCTTATGTCTTATCAGCTTAATTTGATTCTCTTAAAATCTTCCTGTACTCCTTAAAATATAAATTGCTTCAGATGTTATTTGCCTCAGACTGATTTGAAACAGCCTGGCAGACCTGCTTGAATCAAGCTTCACTTGGATCTATTGCAGTGGAGAAACTGCTTTAAAAAGCAAGAGCTTTTCTTCCAACTCGACCTATTGATCAGAATTAACTTCTTCAACTTTAGGACGGCTTCCTTTCCAATAAATGTCTTGGAGCTTAAAATACCTCAGACTGAGATTATGGCAACCAAATATTAGCTGTATTAATCATACAAGTATAGTCATTGTCCCGCTGTGTCAAATTTGTAGAGGAAAACAAGTCTTGCAGCACTCTTTGCTGGACTTTGAATCCAAACATATGACTACTACTGCATCTAAAGAAAAGCCACCAGCTGCTTTCGGCAGCTGAAGGAAAAAGAATTACTCAGTTAAAACCGAAAGACTGTTGCAAAGTACTCACCAAACTCCTAGCAACAGTTCTTGAAGAAAGAGGGAATTCCTGAATCAGAGCTGAATATGATCCTCCCCTCCTAATTCACATTGCAGGGGTGTGGTGTAAAGCTCCAAAGGCAGGGAGGGCTGCAACCTGATCCTGCCAGAGGAGCGATCCCCCTGCCGGAGGAGCGATCCCCCTGCCGGAGGAGCGATCCCCCCTGCCCGCCTTCACTGGGCTCGCCGCCGCTCGGGCGTTTTGCGGAGCTGGCTCCGGGCAGAAGTCACAGATCCGCGGGGATGCTTCCTGTTTAAACTTCTCCTCTGCCTGCAGTTTGAAGCGACTGTTTAACAAACAGCACGAGCTAAAAAGAAATGCCCTTTTTAAAAAGAGTGAGGAACTGTAGGATAATTTATTCACTGTACCTGGCAGGCTCTGATGCGGCTCGTGAGGATGCCCTATTCCTTGCAAATTTAAGAGCTGCGATGTGATGGACTGAGGTGTCTTGTCCTTTTAAACGAAGCTCCGCTGCTCAGCCGGCTGTCTGGAGCTGTTCACAAAGGCTATCCTGCCTGTAGCTACAACATCCCATCTATTTAAACATCGCACCAGTACGTGCTAAAAGTCGAGGGCAAGGTCATTAAGAGTACCATGGCTTGGGATGGGGACCCTCAGAGACCTTGTAACTCGTGCGTGTAGGGAACATGAGAATCTCAGTCTTGGACACACAGGATGGGAATTTCCCAGATAAGGAATTAAAAGGTAAGAGACAGAAATAACAGCTGAAGTACAATAACTTACACAGTCGGTAGCTGTAACTCATTGTAATTATTTCTAGGCAAGAACAAACAGGTAGTTAAATCACTTTCATTGAAGGTTATATTCAGCTGTTCACCATCATCCTGAAACAGACTGGAAGTTTGTCCTGGTCAGTTAATGGATTAACCATCTCTGACACAAACAGGACTCCTGGCAGCTCCTTAGATCTCCTGGCTGTTGTTCCTGACTGTAAAAATGTTTGTAATACTTTTCAGAACAAAGTCAGTAGTCAGCTGAGTTTACTTACTATTAACTGGGCCAATAATCAAACGGATTAACTGTCCTGAAATGGACTAGAAGTGCTCCCAAAGTAAAGGGACAATTCAAATGCTGGGGATGGGGTTCTACCGTGCAGTTACTAATTACCAGCTCAGATAAAGAGGCAAGCCAGATACAGAGGTCAGTGAAAAGGAAATGGTCAGTCTGTCATTTGTGTCACACCACAGCAAATGAAAACATTTTGTTGAGAATTAGTATCTATCAGTGCTATCCATATATCTGTTTGAGAGTCACAAGAAAGTCCAAAGCAGATGCACTGAAATTACACCATGACTTAAACAAATGTCTGTATATTTACAATAGACACAAAACTCACTAGGTTTCAAAATATGTACATACTTCTCCACTTTGATGATGCACCTATATGGATGAACAAGGATCTGTGCAGATAGCTTCAACCTTGCTCCACTCTACAAGCAATTTACAAAGCAGTTGCTTTGGTTTTTGTATTGGATGCTGAATGGTCTGAAATTACAAATCCATTGAAATTTATTTCAAATCTGGGCCTGGCCATAATTTCGAGTGGATTTTCTGTTGCTATTTTTATGAGATTTTTTTTTTTAATGAACACACACAAAAAAGAATTTTTTTCATGGTTTGTATCAATGTGTTAACATCAGTCTTTTTCTCACAAGATCTTACTCAAGCAACTCAAAGAATTTTTGAAAGATATAGTCCACACAGACATAAAAAATTAAAAGGGAGAAGCTACAGTTTAAAACACATTTGACACTTATTGTCAAATAAGTGGAGAAAAAAATATAAAGAAAAGCACTTTAAAGAACAGGTAAGAGAATGAAACCCTTATTTTGACTAAAAGTTAGCCTAAGAAATCTTTGGCAAATCATAAAACAGGATGAGAATAAAAATGACACCATGTGCTCACAGAATGCTTACTCAAAAGAAAAAATCCAAGAAAACTATTTCATTTTCAGATATGCAGTTTTGCTTTCTATTCTATTGATGCCTCTCCAGTTCCCACATGCAGTCCTCCTAATTTAGTTGCCAGGAATTAATTTAGTTGTCCTCCTGATTTAGTTTGCATTATAGCTACAGCATAAAAGGCTTCAGTTGAATCTGGAATCAGACTTTTAAGATGGAAACAAAACTGATTTGAACCTTTAGTGTGATCAGAGAATTCCATCCAGCTATGACCTGGCCTAGAAAATCACACTAATCTCTGGTGTGCCCTGAAGGCTGCTGATAACTCTTGTCTGTCCACAGTGGAAAATGTCCTTACCTGGGGAGGTATCAATTAGCAGATACATACAATAGTACAGCTAGAGTAAACTAAAACAGAGATGCAATGAAAAAAAATTGTTTGTACATACTTGCAACACTCAGTACTTGGCTCTGAAGAGTTCAAAGCTGAGCTGATTAGAATTTAGTCTTCTGACAGTCCAGAGAATTATAAAATTACAAATTGGGAGATCAGGGAGTTTAAAAAAAAGAGGGTCTATGTAACAGGTCAGCATCATTACAAGCCTGATGAACAGACACTGCTTGAAAAGGCACACTGCCAGCTACCCTCTGATCACAGGAAAAATCCCTTTACTCCATGTTGTCAGCTGAGAGCTCTCACCATGGAGCTGCTTCTGGTGACAGCCCTACTTTTTCCAAGAACCAAAACAGGAGACAATGTGCAAATCCAGGAGATCTGTTATCCTGGAGTACTGTCTTGACTACTGGCCTGCAGAAGGTAGGCAACGGTAGCAACACTAATGGTAAAAGTCTTTGCATCTGCAAAATGCTTATAACACACAGGTTAAAAACACTTGATTCTTCCTTTAGACACAGCAGTGGCTTCAGACCAGGAACTCCACCCATCTCTCCACCATGTCATTGTACTACACAGCCTACACTTCTACCACAGTGTGGCAAGCTGGTTTTACATTAACATTGTTAGTGCCAGCAGGATACAAGGAAATGGAATTTAAGAGCTAATTACTATCCTAAAAGCTTCAGAGAATTGGGGCAGGGTCAGTGTCCTCTGCAGTGTCTGTTACCAGCTTGGGTTGGTGCTCGTGCTAGCTGAAAGGGATGGAGGGAAAGACAGTGAATTACAAATTCAAATTTTCCTAATCTGTACATTTTTATTTCTATATAGTGCATTTTTTTTAAGGAGAGTATGTTATACTTCGCCATAGCCCTAAGTATATGCTGTTCAGAAATTAAAATGGTGCACAAATATCCAATCTTGTAACTGTTTTAGTCTACCAGAAGAGAGATAAAGCAACACAAAATTATAAGTTTTGTTTGTGCATATATAATAAAAATATAAAAAAGAATCTGAAGCAAGATTCACTATGTCACACAGTTGGGAAAACACAAAGGTTTACATAAACTGCTCCTCACACGAGCCTCTGAGTGAGGGTGTAACATTGCTCGAGCTTTAATCAACACAGAATCTGTGATGTCTTGTTGCCCTCTAGCGATTCCACTGGATTTTCCCACTGCTTAGGTCTTCACAAATTTCCTCAGAGCTGAGAGCTGTCTGCCTCCTGTCTTCAACAAACTGAATCATAACTTAATACTTCCACTGGTGCTTGAATGAGAAGGGAAAGCAGGGCTACTTCTGAAGCCTCACAGGGCATGAGGAGCCCGAGATCAAGCTGACAGGAGAAGCAGCAGCAGCAGCACAGCCGGCTCAGCCCAGGAAGCTTAGGGGAGAGCCAAGATGTGGCAGTCACTGTCACCACAGCATGCACAGGCTCCCCGGGCATTCCCTCAGCACAGACACTCATCACCTCCCAGCACAGGGCTGTTTTCCCTCCCTGTACAATGGAGCACTCAGGTACCTATCAGAAACACCACTTTTGCACTATTAGCAGCACTTCTGTGCTGAAGTGTGAGATTATCTTAACATTAGCTGATTGTTGTGAGGCTCTTGAGGCACATGTCTTTTCCAGCTAAGGTCATCTTCATGTCCATGGCACAAAAAGCCCTAACTAGGTTCTGAAAGAGGAACACAGCTTCATTTCCTTTCAGTATGTTTTACAAATGACTCTATTACTGGTTTATACTTGTTCCATTATTTTTGTTGTGGTCTCTAGTATTTAATATTTCAATCCCAACTAAAAACATGTGAATGGAAGTGAAAGATCTTCTTTAGTGAAAACAAGCTCAGAATCTAGGAGCTGTCTCTCTGATTCACTCCTCCATCCCCTCTTATTGCTTCTTTCCTGTAACTTTCTGATCTTATTTAAAAACTAGGGCTACTCTCAAGGGCTTTCTAAAGACTGAAACTGAAATGAACATAGAGGATAACTGGTTTTTTTGTGAAAGCAGAAAATTGAGATAATACAATGAGGCAACTCTAAAAATTTAGGCTTTGTTTCTTTCTTCACTCCAAAGTAGTAATAACTAAGGAACACATTAAGGCATAATATTACTAATGGAAATGTAAGAACATCTTTTAAAGGGACAATCTTCAACAGTTAACACCCAAATTTTTGCTGGGGTTTTGTCTTTGGGTTTTGTGCTTTGAAAGTCAAACCTCTAACCGGGCTATCAAGGGTAAGCTGGGTAAGTGGGCTGTCCTAATGAGCTTTTTTCTTCAGGGGTGAGAAAAGAAAAGGAATTGAGTGATGGATGAAAGTGATTATCAGATCAATTTCTTACTAGTTGAAAATCTTCCCAAGAGGAACTATTCAGCCTGTTTGAGCAGCAGCAAGGAATACATTCAATATCTGCCTTTCTGGTTTCCAAGTCCAGTTGTCTTATGATGAGCGATCGGTTCTCTTGAAATTAAACTTCTGCTTTGCCCAGCAGAAGTACAGAGGTTTTGCAGTCAGCTGATGCTGTTCCTTTTCCTGAAAGAAGTTGAGATTTTGGAACTTTCCCTCCATCAACTCTAGGACTTAAAAACAAAAACAAAAAGGTTCTCCTTTTATTAGGCACAACACTTTGTCATCTTCTATACTATAGAAACCCAGTATTAGCATACCACCAGAATATAACATTCCCTGTGCTGATAGCAGATGAAGCAGGTGTTAAATACCCAGCATATTTAATTATCTGAATATTGTTTAGACCAAGCAGGGAGAAGCAATGCAACCCTAAGGATTTGATTTTTCTTTTCTTTTCCTGTATCACAATCAAACTACTGCCTCTTGCAAAAGGACAGATGTGGCAAATGCATTTCTTGTTTCCATCTGTGAAGTTGTTTTCCTTATAATTCATTTTTCTGTGCATTTCCTTTTGTTTATGACTTTACATAACTCATACACTTTTAACTCATCAATTTCTTAACAGTAAAACATGGACAGCTTGGAGCATGCTTTGAAGTTGAAATCCTAAAAAATTAGTTCCCATTGCTACCTTTTTAAAAAGCCCAGATATAAGCTACTTATGTAGTATAATTACAGGAACCAAAGTACAGGACATATCATGTGACATTTGGAATAATGTGGAGATTTCAAGACTCATATCCAATTAAAAAAAAATAAAAATGGTTAACTAAGGAAGTAGGGGGTCAGGTCAGAATCAAATACCACTCAATTTTAGAGCCAGTAGCTTTATGAAGTGTGAATTTCACAAAAAAACTCACAAAGCCTTCAACAAAAACAGAAAAAAAGGATGTTTTATGTAAAAGGACAGCAAGCATTTTGTCATCTTCCCTACAAAAGGCAAGTTTCTTATTTCTTTTTGATCTTTTTGTTTCATTAATTTGAAAAATTGAAAGAACTTTCATCATGCAGCTGCATTTACATCTGAGGTAGATCATATCTGCAGCAAAACAGAGTAGAAGTATTTCCTACTGAATTCTGTTTCATTAAATAATAAAAACACAGGTGTGTGTAGGCTCATTGAACAGATTGCTTCACTGGACAAAGCACTTGTTTTAAAATAATATATTCCTTACTTGGCTCAGCAAATGCCTGCTTCTGAAACAGATGTGGGTTAATCCAATACATATTTTTTCTGGATTACCTATTTATCATGTTGTTCATTCTCCTGTGACATTTCTAATTATCCTCTTAATGAGTCCAGTGTTGCACTGAAGATTTTAGTAAACAAATATGTCTTTCCACCCATGTCTTTAGTGCTCATTCCAAATGCAGACTGAGCCCAGGACTAGCTGCCTTAGTCACTGGGGGTCACTGTTGCAGCACTGAGAGCTTTGGTGTTTTATGTGGAAACAGCCAGCAACTACACTTGTATTTTATTCTTTCACTATTATTATTATTATTATTGGTTTGCATTCCTGCTCAGGCTGCAGTCAGAGTGAGTTTTATCATAAGTTAAATATTTAGAAGTATTCAGGCCTGAGGATAGTTTCTGCTTTCAGGGAAAAATATTCCATTAAACTTTTAAAACTCTTTCCTTTTCAATTTAAAAGTGTGCCCTTTTTAATTTCCACTGCTCTGATAAGAGATTTATTTCTGAATATCTTTTTATCTATGCACGGTATACATATTTCTTCCATTACATATATACACACAGATATATATGTATATATATATTTATACACACCATACCAAAATAATATACTTATTTATGAATATGTATGCACATATTAAATTGATATATTTCTTTAATCATTCCAAAATAATTTCTGGTAGGTTCACGTGAGCTGTAAATGATCAACTATTGCAATATCTAAAATACCTACCACTTGCTTTAACAAAACTGAGACAAGGCTAAGTAGTGCAAGAAACACAACTCTACATTTTCAGAATATTGAAAATTGACTAATTTAAGCATGCATGTAAGTATCTTACATTGTCAGAGACTTTTTACTTGGGGTTTTCCAACTCACCCTTGAAATGTATTCTAGCAGCACCAAAATTATCAGAAGTATACTCTAACATTATTATTTAGCTGTTTCTAACTCTTGGTTAAATGAAACAAATTGAAATTAATTTGTTAAATGGAGTGTGCTTTTAAATAGAAAACCACAAAACAAGCAGAATTTGCCATTCATTGGACTTTCTACTGATTTCTCAGAAAGCTGTGAGCACGCCTGTATTTTCTTTATCTTGGCATAGGATGAATAGAAGCAAAAGTTATTTTATTTCTGAGAATGTGACTAGGAGAAACTAGTTCAGTTGTTCCTCCAGATTGCACACAGGCCACCTTCTGAGTCATTTTAGGTTTTTCAATATGCCAGTTTCTCCCAGGCTGAGCCTTCCTCTGTGGTGAGGCTGGTGAATAAATCAGGTACAGGAGATGCACAAGCCATGCCATAAGGAACAGCAGCAGGAGTCCCACAGTACGCTTTCAGGAAAGTATTTTAAGCATATGTGAATCAAGAGTCTAAAAGAATTAAAGGTTTTAGAGCCTTGCTAGGGGATAGAAGCAATATATAGATAATGATTAAGAATTCAGCAAGGAGAGTAGAAGAAATGTATAAAAGTTAATTATTAGCAGATGGAGCTAGTTAGAGCTAAGACAATGTATCATTCGCCTGACTCTGTTATGTCAGGATGGGAGGATGGGGTACTGTCAAGATGAAGAAACCATAACTACGCCTGGGCCCCAAAACCAGCCAGAACCAGGCTGGAGAGCTTAGATTATGGCCAAGGGACCAGAAAGCCTGCCAACAAGACAAAGGTGAAAACCTAACCATGCCAAGTACATCCCTGACTTCATCTAAAGAGACCATGGACCCATTTTGAAACCCACCAACTCATTTTGAGGAAGGAACTGCACAAGTGGGAAAGGACTTTGAAATCATTTTAATGCAAAGCGGGGGTAGGTGGAGTTCTACACATATATAGGTGTAGTGAATAATTATATGAATATTATGAATATGAATATGAATAATATTATATGAATATGTAAGATTTTTGTGGAAAAAAAGAGGGCAAGAGCCCCGTGGATTTTGCACATGCCTTTGTGAGATTACACCCGGTGTGTGCCTAGTGTAGTAATAAATGTATCATTTTCTAACTATAACTAGTTGAAGAGTCTTCATGCAACAGCTTCCCTTTCCCAGCTCCCTTTCCCTGGCCTGGCATGTCAGCCTCAGAGCCTGCTGCTATGCTCCCTCCCTGCCCCTCAGGGACCTGTCCCCACAGGCCTGGACTGCCTGGGGCAGTGGGCAGAGGCAGAGCTGGCAGCCAGCTCAGCTCCCCACTGCTGCCCAGGCCATGGGGATGTGTCTGACACCCCCCTGAGACAGAGCTCTAACTCCACAGAGCTGCTGCAAACATGTGGAAGACGATCATGTCCTATCCTAAGGCTGCAGAGGAGGTGCAGCTGCTACTCCTTGATGTGATGGGGAACTGGCCAGAGACTCTAAAATCCGGGGTGAAAATGACACCTTTCCAAGTCTCTCCAGAAATTCTGACATGATTTTTCTGGTCAAGGATTTTATTACCAGTGCAGAAATTATGAAAATATTAAAATTTGTTTTCACTGCTTTCATTGTTTTCATTGGCATTTTCATTGGCCCTTTTAAATGGCATCAGCACACATACAGGGTAAAGGGTATGATACTGGGGACAGTACTTGGCAGTTCATGGCTTCAGATGTGGGAGATTAATGTTTTGCCCAGGTTCACCCAGGAGTTCAAGTTTTCCCGGGGCTTTGATTGACTGGCCATTGCAGGTAAGTTTCACTAAATGCCAAAGGGCTGTCTTAGGTACTTGGGGTGAGGGATTCCTTCCAACCAGGGCCACTTTGGGTGGGCTGGGGGCAGCCCAAGGACAGGTGGCAGTGTACAGTACAAGGGCCCTTTGTACTGTGACCCCATGACCACCGTGGGATGCAACGGGACAGGGTGTCCAAGGACACTTTGTGACATGTGGTGACATAGGACCTGGTGGGGACACAGACATGCCACAGTGCTCGGGGCACACGATGGGACAGGGCACACTGGAGAGGTGCTGTGAGGAGCTCCTGTACAGTGCACTCAGTGATGTCTGAACAAGAGCATTTCCAAGGCGTTATTCCTGCAGCTGACCTCGAGGCCAGACCACAGGACTTGCTGTCCTGTAGTCTTCCCAGGATTTCAGCCCTGCAGGTGCCTTCCAGGCACAACTACAGGACTTGCTGACTCAGAGTTTTTCTGAAACATCTCTACTGCAGGTAGCCATAAACTCAATCATTGACATGGAGCAGAGACCACCAACAATCCCCAAGCTGGCCTGGGTGGAGGAGGAGGAGGAAGACAAAAGCCCTGAAGCAGCCCCTGAAGCACAGGAGACAACAGAGGTGGAGGAGCTCCAGCCGCCACAGGAGGGTGAGTGACAGAGCTGGCCCACAGGGCTGGTGCCTGCAGACAGCTCGGTCCCATCCCATCCCATCTCATCTCATCCCATCTCTGTGGGACATGCCCACAGAAAGGATGGAAGAGAGGCCAGCCAGCCAGCCTGCAGCAGCCCCTGAAGCACAGGAGACAACAGAGGTGGAGCAGTTGCAGCCACCACAGGAGGGTGAGTGACAGAGCTGGTCCACAGGGCTGGTGCCTGCAGCCAGCTTGGCCCCATTCCATTCCATTCCATTCCATTCCATTCCATTCCATTCCATTCCATTCCATTCCATTCCATTCCATCCCATCCCATCCCATCCCATCTCATCCCATCCCTGTGGAACATGCCCACAGAAAGGATGGAAGAGAGGCCAGCCAGCCAGCCTGCAGCAGCCTCTGAAGCACAGGAGACAACAGAGGTGGAGCAGTTGCAGCCACCACAGGAGGGTGAGTGACAGAGCTGGTCCACAGGGCTGGTGCCTGCAGCCAGCTTGGCCCCATCCCATCCCATCCCATCCCATCCCATCCCATCCCATCCCATCCCATCCCATCCCATCCCATCCCATCCCATCCCATCCCATCCCATCCCATCCCATCCCATCCCATCCCATCCCATCCCATCCTACCCCATCTCTTCCCATCCCTGTGGAACATGCCCACAGAAAGGATGGAAGAGAGGCCAGCCAGCCAGCCTGCAGCAGCTCTGCTCCACCCCCTGGAGCATCCTACAGCTGTCCATACCTGGGGAGCACAGGGCTGGACTGCATTCTCTGGCCTCTCCCTCAGCCCCTCAGCTCTGGATGTGCTCACTCTTTGCCAGATGCAGCCGTAGATCAGACAGAAGAACAGGAACCTGCTGATGGTCGCTTCCGCAGAACAGCGCAGGTACCTGCAGCCATCCCCCCCTGGGCTGGACCTGCTGTCACAGTTCATCCGAGCACTGTGCTTGGAGCATTACCTGGAGCATGCCTGGATTCCTGCCCTTCATTCTCCTACAGCTGGTTTGTAATTTCATCAAGAGCGTTCGAGAGGAAAAGACCAGTGCCGTGGCTGCTAGGGTCCAACCATACTCAGAGATCTTCAATCACGAGACGAGTGCTGCCCTGTTGGATTTGCTTATACAGAAGGGCGTTTCTAGTCCAGAGCAAGTAAGCAGCCTGTGCCCAGGGTTTGATTCTCCAGCAATTGCTTGGCCTCCCAAGCTATGCCTGCTGGTCACTTTAAGCCTTTGAAACCATCACAGCATGGTGGGAAGGGAAGCATCTCTCTGGGCAAGCTTGGGACATTACTCCCTCTGACAGCTTTCCAAATCTCTCCGTGCCTCCTTCAGGTGCCCGCTGTAGTGAGATACATTCGCCGATGGCTCCTGGCCAACGAGTCTGCTCAACACAGGCTGGACAGGACCCTGCTGGATCTCACCGAGACACAGCCTGCTGACGTGGCCATTACTCTCCTGCGTGTGGCCCCAACATGTGACAGGTATGGGGCCCACGTGCTCAGCGGGCTCAGGGCTCCCCAGCCCATTGCCTGGTAGAACCTGTCCCAGATGGGTGACCAACAGAGAGTTCCAGGGCCTCTGGCTGCTCCCTTTCCCTGGCCTGGCATGTCAGCCTCAGAGCCTGCTGCTATGCTCCCTCCCTGCCCCTCAGGGGCCTGTCCCCACAGGCCTGGACTGCCTGGGTGCTGCCGGCCAGCGGCAGTGGGCAGAGGCAGAGCTGGCAGCCAGCTCAGCTCCCCACTGCTGCCCAGGCCAGGCAATGTGTCTGACACCCCCCTGAGACAGAGCTCTAACTCCACAGAGTTGCTGCCAACATGTGGAAGACGATCATGTCCTATCCCAAGGTTGCGGAGGAGGTGCAGCTGCTACTCCTTGATGTGATGGGGAACTGGCCAGAGCACAGCGCCTGCACCTCAGATGGGGACACAACGAATGTCTTTTCCCTGGCTGTGAGTTTCTGGAACTGGCCTTTGCTCACCTCAAGGCGGCCTCTCCAGCAGCTCTCCATCCTCCTTCCCCCACTGTGTCTCCCTGCCTCAGGCACTGGACTGAAACCTGGCCTAGGGGCAGCTTCAGGGGCACCAGGTCCAGTGCTCCCCCTGTGTCTCCCCTGGGCTCTCCCTGCCACGCTCAGGCCCTGCCACACCAACACCTCAGCACTGATCACTGCCTTAGGGTGCTTTGTCCTTTGCAGGCAACTGTGGTGGTATGGAAGACTCTCCAGGAGCCCTGCTGTCCACATGTACAGATAGTGTTTTTTCCCCGCCTCTTTGTGCATCTACTCTTCCAGGTGTTCTTTAGCACTCAGGATATGCCAGAGGAGGTCGATACCTTCTGGAAGGAATGCCAGAAGGAACATGGACTTGCCATCAGCCCCAACAGGTGCTCCATCCCACTCCTCCTGTCCCTGCCATGTCCCCCAGGGCAGGAGTCAGTGCTCCCAGCGTGACCTGGGCTTTGTTGTGCACACAGGTTTGCAGTGCGGACCTTGAAGGCCCTGCTCTGCCTTCTCCAGTGTGAGCATGTAGTGGTGGCAGTGGAGCGCAAGTGTGGCTGGGACACACTGCTCTACGCTGAAACCCACCACTATGCCGTGGGTCTGCTGGCAAGGTGAGAGCCCCTTCTGCCCACTGCCTCTAACATTTGTGCCCTGTGCCCCGGGTGCCCCACAGAGTCCCCATGGTCCTGGGCCCAAGGGCCTTGTCACCAAGGGATGGCCAAAGAGACTGGAAAAGGCTGGGAGAGGAGGGTGCCCAGGAGCACCCACATCTCAAAGGGCCCATGTCCCCTTGCAGGGTGCTGGGGAAAGATGAGAACTCTGTCAGTCAGTCCTGGGAGAGGGTTTTCCCCCCCTCCCCCGGCTGAGGGTCTTAGTGCTGTTCTCCACCTTGCAGGGAGATGCGTCGGGCATCCATGCATTTGTGTAAAAGCATCCTGTGCTGCCTGCTCGAGATGCTCAGCAAAGAGATGCCGTACTGGGATTTCCCTGCCATGGCATTCCTTGTAGAGGTGAGCCTAAAGGCCATTGCTGCCTCGCTGAGCTGCCCGCCAGCTCTCTGCCCTCACATAGCTGCAGCTGCCTGGGACGATGCCCATGCCCCGTGCTGCTGCCTGTGTCTCGCCCTGTGCCAATCCAGGCTGCTGCCAACCGGGTCTCCTGTCACTGCCCTGTGCCTTTCAGGTTCTCGAGTGCGTGGACTTGAGTGAGTGCAGTGACAGCATCATGAATGTCTTGTCAAGGCACCTGCGAAGTGAGCGCACAGAGATGCGTCGCCAGGTTCTCAGGGCCCTCCTCCTGCTAAGGGACGATCCCTTGATGGTGAGAAGGCGACAGCGGCTGAAGCCATGAGGGCAGCATAGGGGTGGGGAATGCAGTGGCTTGGGCTTGGCTGGGCTTTGGGCACCAAGGCAGCTGCTCCCAGCTCCCCTGCCTCCCGGTTCAGCTGCCCGACTACTTCGGGACAGGCCTTTGGCCTCTGGGCCCAGTGGCAGCAGGGCGGGATTTTGCAGACTCGTGTCCTGCACAGGCCGAAAGAATGTGGAGCCTGACCGAAAGCCTCGTGGAGCTGCTGCGGGAAAATGATAGCGACGTGGTCAGGATGACCATCATTCTACTCAGCTATTTGTTCCTGGATAAAGACCACATGATACCCAGCCCCATCGCCCTGCAGCTGGCTGAGGCGCTCCTGCCACTCTTTGACAACGTAAGGCTCTGTGCCCCCAGCCCCAGCGTGCTGCCCGGACACTTTGTGCCCTGTAGATTTGCAGGCCTGTGCCAATGTGGGCCAGAAGAAGCCAATGCTGAGGTCTTTTTTCCTTCATTTCATACAGGATGGGAGCCAGGTGCAGCTGCTCTCCATGTTTGTCTTTCGAACATTGATGTCTTCTGTGGAAGAAGAAGGAATAAAGCCCCTGAAAACACAAGTGTGTGAGAGCCTACTGCCGCTCTTCTTCCACTGTCAGGATGAGAATCAGCATGTGGCAGAGGTGAGGACTCCTGGGCTGCTGCTCTCATCCTGGTAGGGGGCTTGGCTGCCTCCTGCCCTGGTGCTTCGTGGGCTGCAGCCTCCTCCAGGCCTTGACACAGGGACGTGGGTCCTGTGCCCTGGGCTGTGGGGCCATCTCCAGCTCTGCTCTCTCCAGGCCTCTCAGACAACCCTAATTTGTGCAGCCAAATTCCTGAAGAGGACAGATCTTGAGAAACCAGTGAAGAAGGACAAACTGTGGAAATTCGCCGAGGTCCTGGTAAGGACGGCCTGGAAGCCCCAGCCTCAGCCTGGAGAAGTCCCCAGCCCCTGGTGCCCAGTGTGTGGGGCTGGCAGCTGTGCCCCAGGCCAGTGCTGCACCCAGGGGCGCCAGCCTGCGCCGCACACACCGCTCCCTTCCCTGTGCCACGCGGCTTCTTCTCCAGGCTCCGAGCCGGGTGCCGATGGAGCCCCAGCCCAGTGGGGTTGTGGGGCGGGACGGCACCGCGCCCCCCCGGGCAGCAGCCGACCCTCTGCCCCCTCCAGAGCCCGGCGCCAGCGGCTGCTGCCCAGTGCCTCAGGACTGGGCGGGCACGGGAGGCCGGGGCTGGCCGCAGGCAGTGCCCGGCCGAGGGGCAGAGCCCGCACCAACCCTTCCCTCCTGCCGCTCTCTCCAGCTGGCAGAGGACAGGAGCCCAGTGGTCGAGCACCTGCACCGGGCCCTGCCGTACCTGGACAGCCCCCAGGAGCCCCTGCGAGCGGCGGCCATCCGCTTCATCGGTGAGCCACGAGCACGGGGTCCCTGCCAGCCACGGCTGCTGCCCCGGCAGCGGCACTCGGGCCCGGCGCCCTGGAGCCCCGGCTGCCCTGGGAGCTGCTGCTGCCGGCCTCTGGCAGCCGTGCCCTTGGCCTGAGTCAGGATGCGGCAAGGGCTGGGGCTGAGCCCTGCCGGGGCGGGAGGCCGTGTGGCCACAGGGCCGCTGGCAGGGAGCTGTGCCGCCGGGGCCCTGACAGGCTCTGTGTTCCCAGGGATGACCGGGCGCTACCTCAGGGGACAGGAGGAAGAGCTCCAGCTGATGTGCAAAGGTGAGTGAAAAACGAGGTTCACTTTTTCTTTACATAAAATTTAAAAAGTTTAATAGACAATTAGGAGACAAGAAAAGCAAAATGAACAAATACGGCTGGGTGCCTCAGTATTTAACTAGGACCACACTTTTGAAGGATTGTCTTTTAAAAAGAGAAATTTCTTGGATATTCATAAATACTTATGCATGATTTAAACATTCTTCTTCAGTTTTAGATATTCTTTTCTTTAGCTTCACCTAAGCTAACAATCCCCTCCCCAAGAGATCAGTATTTTTGGCTTCATTGAGTCTCACTCTCCTCGACAATAGAGACTCAATAAATTCTTCTCATGGAGCTCTGGTCACTGCTGTCTTCATCTGGATAAGATAATCTAAGAATGCAGAGTGTGTTTTGACTATCTTTTTAGTCTCCAGGTTATATGAACAAAAGCAGTCTTTATTTTAAGACCATGCTACAGCTTAAAAAAATATATATGTATATATACACCACTATTTCTAAGTTTTATCAATAACAGAAATAAAAGAAACTATATTAATACAGCAAAGTTTTCTAACATTATACATATAACATTAATTTTAATATCTGCAAAAAGCCAATAATATAATATGTATCTATAACAGTGAGTAAGGGCAGTGGGCTGTCAGTGGGGCTGGCAGGGGGAGCTGCAAGCCCTGGGCTGGCTGCGGAGGGCTCTGCTCCCTGTGTGGATGAGGGGCAGCGCGGACAGAGCACACCGAGATTTCAGGGGCACCTGGGCCATTTGTGGCCAGAGGCTTCAGGCTGATCCCCTCGGTCCCTGCTCCCTCCTGGCCATGGCAAGATCTGGCTGGCATGGCCCTGGCAGGGGGCTCAACTGGGGTCCCCGCAGATCCGGGATCTCACCACGGCTCTGTTCCTCTCTCTTCCAGCCCTTGAATACATGACAGAAGACGTAAGCAGTGCCATATCAGACCTGGCACTGCAAACATTATATTTCCTCCGGGCAATACAGAGTAGGAGATACTCCATCTTCCAGTGGTTACATGATCAACTCCTCAGAATCTGGAGGGCACGGCCTCGTCTGTCGGGCCTTGCCTGGCTGCACTGCTGGAGCTCTACAGAGACCTGATCTGGAAGGCTCTGTCTGCTGGGCCCACCTCATCCAGCAGGCATTTTCTGGTTTTTCAAGACTGCTCCTCTTTTCATCTTCCTATATAAATATAGGATGTGTTATAACACACAGAGTCCCAAGACCTTTCTCCTGCTGCCCAGAATTTGCTGGGCATAAAGGAAGAGAGGGAAAAGGGTGCTTGTGCTCAGCAAGCTGCCCAGGCATGCAGTGGTGCAGGGAAAATGGCCAGAAGCCCCTTGGCCTTTGGTGGCTCTGCTGAAGCCACAACCCCTGTCCCAGCCAGAAACCACCATCTGTGTCCTCCTGCCTGTGTGTTGCTGCCTGGATTGCTGAGGGCTCTGAGGTGCCTCTTGTTTGGGCTCCCCTGGAGCTCTGTGGGGCTGCACCACTGCTGCAGGTTTGGGCTGGGGGAGACCCTGAGGGGCCGGGGCTCTGGGAGGTTGTGAAGGGATGAGGGGCTGCAGAGGCCTTGATGGGACAAGGCAGTGGGAGGCACGAGGGATATGTCCCAGAGTGGGTGGCTGAAGGCTCCAAGGGGAGAGGAGGTCCCTGAGGGGCCAGGGTGGTGGGCAGCCCTGAGGAATGAGGTATCAGAGGCCATAAGAAGCCCCCGGGTAGCTGCCCAGGTCCTGAAACTCAGTTGCTCTGGTGCTTCCCCAAAGTGTCTCCCAGGCCTGAGGCAGAATCCCTTGAGGCTGGAACCAGGAGGGTGGGGAACCCTGAGGTGCCCAGGCAGGAGCCCACGAGACTGGAGCACAGGACTTGCTGTCCTGTAGTCTTCCCAGGATTTCAGCCCTGCAGGTGCCTTCCAGGCACAACTACAGGACTTGCTGCCTTGGAGCTTTTCTGAAACATCTCTACTGCAGGTAGCCATAAACTCAATCATTGACATGGAGCAGAGACCACCAACAGTCCCCAAGCTGGCCTGGGTGGAGGAGGACAAAGGCCCTGAAGTTGCTCCAGCATAAGAGACTAGTGAGGTGGAGAAGTTCCATTGCCACAGGAGGGTGACAGAGCTGGCCCACAGGGCTGGTGCCTGCAGACAGCTTGGTCCCATCCCATCCCATCCCATCCCATCCCATCCCATCCCATCCCATCCCATCCCATCCCATCCCATCCCATCCCATCCCATCCCATCCCATCCCATCCCATCCCATCCCATCCCATCCCATCCCATCCCATCCCATCCCATGGGACATGCCCACAGAATGGATGGAAGAGAGGCCAGCCAGCCAGCCTGCAGCAGCTGTGCTGCATCCCTGGAGCATCCTGCAGCTGTCCCTGCCTATGGAGCGCAGGGCTGGGCTGTGCTCAGCAAAGCTTGTGTTGCCGAGCAGTGAGAAAATGTTTTTTATTATTTTAGTGTTTAATATTATTTTTTTGGTAATGGAAAATAAGTAATAATGAGATTAGACACGTGGAAGAAGTCTCAGCTCCAGATTGCACTTCAAAAAGAGAGAAGTACTGGATTAGAAGTTAATGAAAAAAAAAAAAAAAAAAAAAAAAAAAAGTCTAGTTTAAAGTCCAGCACCAGCCCAGCACCAGCTCATTTCAAAATTAATCAATCAAGAGAAGACTGTGCCAAACATGGAATATTCTGTACACTGTCATACTGAAATTCATTACATGATAAAAGTTGTGTGTCACTGGTCCCATCCAGACTGCTCCAGTGGGTCAGCCCTTTCCCACTCATTAGCCAAGAGCCACCTTAAATGACTGATATCCATCAAATTAATCAGTGGTAAAATCATTTGCTCCTTTCTTCAGAAGCAAAATTACTGCAAAGAAGATGCTGGATTCAAAACATCTCTGCTGTGCAACTGTTTCATGGCAAACACAGAAAACAACAAACCAAAACAGATTCTTGGCAAGATCGCCTCTCCCAGGAGACAGAAAATGGTACATAATGCCTTCCATAAGAGTTTTCCATTTTGGCTTGATCATTTCCAAATGAAGAGTAAACATCTGGAATGCTGACCAGCCAAAGTCTCTCAAGTGTGTGCCTAACTCCAAACATGGAAGTGGTAACTCTGGAATAAGGCAGTGCTTTTAAAAGGAGAAGAACAGAACAGGTTGCTGCAGAGAAATTTCCTGATGCTGCATTCTTGTCTCATGCAGCAAGTTCTGACATGTTGATCTGCTCAGTAACTGGAGGAATGAAGCAATTTAAACAGTATCCACAGCAATTCTCTAACAGAAATGAGTTAATGATGGCTCATGTGCAAGGTTTATTCAGAGTGCTACCAGAAGACAAGTCAGAAAGGAATCTGAGAAGTCTGTGGAGGACTGAGAACAATGCAGTGATGCTGCTTTGCTCATTGGAAAGAAATCCAGTATTTAAAGGTGTTTCCTGGGTGCTAAGTGCATCCTTAGTAAAGCAGAGTTTAACAGGACTGTTCAGAATACTTAAAAAAGCTGTATTTACAACATATGGAAAACTGTGTGGCTCTTGGAAAATCCAACCAATTATAGTAAAATCCTAGTTTGCTGAGTGGCAAATTTTTAACTGGCAAGAATCTCTCATTGCAATATTTTCATCACCTTTCCTGAATTAGCTATTTTAATAAGAAAACCGGCAGTGTAGGAGGATTTTCATAAAGCTTGTGTGCTGTTGGTAAAAGAAGATTAAGAATCACTATATTTTTCTTTGATCCTCTGCAATTTATTTCTAGCACTATAGAAATCTTCACTAGATTCTGGTAGAAGCCTGTCAGTTTATTTGATTTCTTTCCAGCCTGGGAGATAGCTGGGGTGATTTTTTTTTTGCTTATGAACACCAGAGGGTAACAAAATTTACCCAGACCTAAGACACTGTAATACACACACCCTGTTCTAATGCACAGATAACTCTCCTAATAGACAGATACAAAGTTTCTTTGACAGAATAAGCCTCACAAAAACAAGTCACAATTGCTGCTACTTATGTTTCAGAGAAGCCTTTAATACAAGCTACTTGCAGTAAATCAAACAAAGAAACAGTTTCTTCTGAATAGTTAAATAGTAGCTGAACACATTTTTTTTTTCCCCTCATCAGAGTGCTGCTTTGGACCATATTCAATTAAACACGTTTAAATAATCCCCACAACAGATTGCATTCCTCCAATTGTATTTTAAAAATTTGTTGCTTGTTAGAGAAATAGCTGCTATATAGAGACAAGATACTGGCTCATGGGGGCTTTGCATGCTATCAAGGTAGTCACATATCATTTGACCAAATTAATTTTTTCTTTAAATACTTTGTAATAATAACAACAACAACACAACAAAAATAATAAATAGAGGCAGCACCTTACTTTGTCGCTAGATGCAAAAGGAAGTATGTAACTAATAGATTGATTTAAGTATTTCCAATCTTCAGTATTTTGAGGGACAGCCACAGTAGGTGAAGTCCATGCTTCCCCTTCCACCCCGCAGTTTTGGAATACACTGGCATAGATTCCAGCCAGGAATGAAAACTAAGAGAAGAGCTATATATGCAAAAAGACAGATTGTGATTACCAGCTTCCTTCAAGAAGGCTCTGTTTGTTCAGTTGTTCCTGTTTTATTTTACAGTGAGCTGTAAGAGCATGCTGAGTATTTCCTACTTGGTCAGGACAGAGGATGCCAAGTTTTGAGAGTAAATCATTTCAGAAGTGTGACAAATGGCAAACTTCACTTATTTTTGTTTCCTTACTGCTGAACTGACAAAAATAGAAGCATGGAAGCTTTGTAAGCAAGAGAGGTTTGAACAGATTAGGGACTCAGATTTGGGTTGGAATTGCTCATACACTGAAACGCATGAAGAAAATGAAGTTTTCCAGGACTTGTTCCACAGAATATGAAGTGATTTGTATGCAGGCAAAAGTTTTTTTAAATTTCAGGGTGTTTCTTCATTTCTATTACTGTAGTGCTGGGAACAGAAGATGGGGTCAAGCATAACAAGAAAGCAAAGCTGAGCGTTTTTCAGAGTTATCAGTTGCTCGTGAGAAAAAAATAATTTAAAATTATTCATGAGAACATGTACTACTAGAAGTAGCCATTTTCAACATTGGCATTTTAGACTTTACTGTACAGTTTTCTTTCTTACACAATGACCTTTGGCTAAATTTGTGCTATTGATCAGGATACAAAATTGGACTTTTTTTGGTTAAGTTTGTATGGTTTGGTTTGCTCATTTTCATATTATGTCAACATTTTAGAAATTAATGAAGAAAACAGACATTATCTCTGTTCCATTTAAAACTGGAAGGTCTGATGGGTTTCTGAACTTTGCTTTTTGGATAGAAACTGTAAGCAGGTGGACAGGCCAGCTGGAAAGCAGAAGAGAATAACAGAAACAAGTTTTAATTGCTCAAAACAAGAGACATTTATTTAAAGATGAATCCCTGTGGAGGTTTTGTAAGTATTTCTGGGGGAAAAAAAAAATCATGCTAACATAGGTCTTCCCTCAGTAGAGTATTTTTGCTGCAACTAAAGTGTTTTTTTCTAAACGTAGACAATTCACATAATTGAAAGAAGGAACTTTGGTTTTTAAGGAGAATACTCATTTTTCTGACCAAAATATTGTTCACAACTATCAATGCTTTTCTCACAAGAGATAGCAGAAAACTTTTAACCCAAATATCTGTGTGAATAATGAACTACCAGTTCTTTCTGCTTGTGAAACTAAGGGGTGTTAATTAATCAATTAAGTGATCTATTGTCGAGATCTGACATGGCTTTAAGGCTTATCAAGGCTCAGGTGCTTAAAACACCAAACAAGAAGGAAAAAGTTTCTTGGTGATTTGTTACTGCTCTTTTGTGAAAAAGATTAAACTTGACAACATTCAATTTGATTACTTGCTACTGATTTTTCAGGATCATTTGTGACTTGGGTGCAATTTTTACTACTATTAAAGGGAGAAGATGGCATTTCCTTCTGGTTGCCAACCACTCCACCTGTGCAATCCAAGAAATAACCAATAACCAGCAGGGTTGTGCAGAGCACACCGAGCCTGCAGCTCTCCCCAGCTCACAGATGGACCTTTATGCTCTGTGCCAGTGCCCTCAATGTGTCTGCAGAGAGTTCTGTGGTGGCACAGCAGGAGCTGCCAACACCAGCGCCCTCCCAAGAGCCTTGACCCCACGAGAAGGGACAGCCCTGCTTTATCAGCCCCGTTACAATCTACACCTCTGAGGTTAAACAGTACAGTTTGTTACTGGATGGAAATAGGATTTGTGATTTGCTTACCCACTATATGATACATAAAGATTTTTTTTTGTTTGCATGCTTGGGTTTTCTAAAATATGAGGTTTCAAGCAAACAAACACACAAAACACCCCTCAGCAAATAAAACCCCAAAACACCAACTGCCAACTGTTTTCCCCATTCAAATGTGATACAGCAAATATTCTCTCTATCTGCTGCCAAACAATGGCTGTGGGGAAAAAAAGTCAATCATCCACTGAGTATATTTTTGTATAGTAAAGATCCACAGTAATTCTCTGGTGTTACACTGGCTACTTGTGAAAGCATCTCCTCCCCTGAAATAAGCAGACTTTAAATAAAGTGAAAAGCTGAATAATTACCACCTCACAGCTGGAGATACTCCAACATCCTCTGGCACATCTGCAAGTGTTTGGCTCTGGCAGATTTTGGAAGCCCACTGCTCAGAAAAGCAGTTTAACCAGTAGAGAGGGAGGAAGCATTCCCAAGGGCTCAGCTGTATGACTGCAAGGCCATGATGTGATACATTACAGCTCTGTAGCAGGTGCTGATTAGTTTCCATTTTTTAATTTGCATAATTTATACCTTCTTTGAATTACACATTAATTAAATTACAGAGGTGTTTTGGTAAGCTGGACCATACAGAAACCTATGAGGCTCAACTTCTCTGTAGACAGGGGGTTCCTATTAATCTCAAAGCCTAAAGTATGCAGAAGCTCTAGCCAGGATTCAGAACACAATTTTTTTTTTTTGTGGAATGACACAAATAACATAACCTGATAAGAAACTAAGCTTTACTTATTGCTGTTGATATAAGCTTTAAGGCCTTGAAAACAAAACCAGAACCTGAAAACTGGGAATCTTAGCAGACCTCTGCAGTAAAGAACTCACAGATCTGCTCTGTTTGGAGTTCTGGAGCACTCAAAAATATATTGATTGCTTTAAAAAGCTTCCCAGGGCAACTTCTGTATCTCTTTAGAAATACAGTGGTTACTCCTTTGGTCAGTATCACCAGAAAATGATACAAAAATTATCTCTCAGTCCTAAATTTGTTTCTATATTGTTATTATTATTTGTTATTAAAATCATTGCAATAAGTTAATGCTTTCTACACAGAAAAGTCTCCCATCTGAACAAATGCTTCTGATTATAAAGACTTTTTCTTTGGAATCTGCCACAAGAAAACCTAGCATGTCGTGATTAATTGCAAAACTACGCCGAGTTATAATCCATGGATCTTTAAAGCATATACCAACACACAAAGCCCCCACATATGGAACATCCACTAGGTCTGTTCAATCACTAAAATGACTTCAAAAGAAGAAAATCATTTATTAGCGTAACAATAATGAATCCTACTGTATAGAATAAAAGAGGGTTGTTTTTTTTTCAGCATCTTTTTAGTCAAACTCTTCTTCCAAAATGGTGATTTAAATCCAAGACAACAGAAAGAAAATTCTAAATGAATGGTGCAGCTAATGGAGATACAACTCCTTTTTGTCTTGCAGGATCAATCCACAGGTCACCTCTCAGTTTGCCTGCACATGTGGTAGCTGACAAATGCTTTATTGTTCCAATTAAGGAGAGAAACATCTTGGTAGAATGACCTTTTTCTAACTGTTCCTACCCATAGTTTTGGATCTAAAGGAGATAAAGAAACAAATATCTGAATGAAGGAATCTTTTTTATTTTGAACTACGTGCTCTGCTCATCCACAGCTGCTGGATTAAAAGCAGAAAACCCACCCCAAAATATGTGTATATATGTATGGCATAACTTATTTTCTTAGGATAAGAAAGAGCTAAAAGATTTCAATCTATTTGCTATAAAAGAAGGTCAGTGATATCTTGAATTCATGCTGCTTCCAACTCATTACTGAAATGTAAGAAGAGGTGATCAAGGAATAAGTTTTCCTAGTTTCTAAGTGCTCAGCCTCTTCCTGCCCAGTCACTGTAATTTTTGACTAGTTTTCCTTTTATTTGTTCAGGTTTCTAGGTTTGAGTTTTATCCATAGAAGTTCTTTGTCTGGAGGTAAATCAGGTGATACACAGATTAAACTTCCAGAAAAGACACATCTCTGCAGACAATCTTAGCAAAAATAAATACTCTAACTGAAAAAAAAAAAAAACCAGGTCTGCAGCAGTCTATTTTAAGACACAACAAATTAAGTGTATAATTTAATTAGAATTCGTTTTCAATTCTTGATGTTTCTTATTTTCAAAATTAGCTGTTTAAGCATTCCATACTTCCAGGGATGATGCAGGGGCTTTCAGAAACTACATATCAATTTAAGACTTTTGAATACCAGACCTAATTAAGATTAACTTCTGCAAGATAGAGTTATTTAACAAGCTATAGAACAAGTTATCCTATCTGTTAATACAACAAAATTTTATAAGACAAAATAAATCAGAGAGTAAATAAGAAAAGGAAATAACCACTGATAAGAGGGTAAGTAGAAATCATAGCCTCAGGGGAATTAAGAACTTAATGCTTCAAGCAGTATCTGCTGCTGTGAAATTATGGAACAGACCTTTTTCACGTGAACAGGATTTGAAAGTAAGAATTGTACCACAGGCTCTCAATCAGTGTGAAATATGCAAATTGAAGTTATTACTAAGCAATTTTATTCATAGACAGAATGTGATGTAAATGGAGCTAAGGTTAAAGCAAGGCAACTCAACTCTGTCGCTGTGCAGAGGTTGAGCCCTTGCACTGCTTTCAGCATCCTTGACTAGAAGCACTAATTTGATGGCCAAGGGGTGAAGTCTCTTTGAGCCCCACAGCTCTCAAGCCAAGGAAGAAGTAGGCTCACAGTGATACAGTTCTGGAGAACTGCAGCAGAACTTCAGGAAATTTTCTTTTTTGTTGGCCCAGTATGTTACTCATTTCCACAGGCTCCCCAAGGTTATAAAACACACATTCTATTCCACAAGCACAGAGCAGGGAAGCTGGGCCACTTTCTCCATCTGGCTTTTCTTACAAAGCATGTTTTGAACAACGTGCTCACATTGCTGGCTGATTGTTAAGAACCATGTTCTTTACACATAGCCATGCTAAAAGGTAGTTTCTTTAGCTCCTTGCTGGATCTTTTACATAATGTAAGTGCAAATACTGGGAGCTTCAGTAGACATTACATTTATCAAGCAATGTCTCTCTGGTTCTTGCTTGTCACCATTAATGAGAGCAAACTCCTGTAATCAGTGTTGTAGCAGATTTGTTGGCTAAAAGCCATCTTCTCTCTGGCCTTGAAATAGTGTCTGTTTTAGCTGTTAGGCATTTCAGTATAGATAAGCCCCAGTGACCCTCAAGGAGTGATTAGAGAAACATCATTTACTGCCATGATCTGAGGAAAGGCCAGCCAGTGACAAACCCCACTGAAATAGTGTTCAAGCTCTCCAATAGAAGTGTGGTGTCTTTGATAGTTCATGGCTCCTGAAGCACCAAAGCCATGAGGAGCTCCACAACAGAAATACAGTTTTTCAAGCTTTACTCATTCCAAGGCATTAAACCAGGAGCAGAACAGAATACTTCCTGCTCAAGGTTCCAACATTCCTCTTTAGGTTATATAGGTTTATAACCTAGGTCTGACCCTGCACAGGCTCCTCACTGGGACTCCTCCTACTCCACCCACAACAAAATCTGCTCTTAACTAGGCACTAGAGAGTTTGAGGAAAAGGAGTACTTCTGGTTTCAGTTGCAAAAATGTCATAGCTTCTTTCTGGAGAATAACATCCTTCTAAACTGTTCTCGGTGCTGGAGAGATCACCTAACTTCCCATTGTCACTGTATTCATCTATTAAAAATAAATAAAGCCACAACAAGCAAGGGTTGCTAACTACACTTTTAGATTTTTCATGGTGTTATGTTTCTTCCTTTCTCCATTTTATCTTCAATACCTTCCCAATCCAAAAACTCATGTAGGAAAATTTACAGCAGAAATTTTTTTGTCCAAAGGCAAAAATAAAAGCACAATACAAGAACAGTATCTGTACAATTGTAAAGATATCTGCAGAAACAAATGGTATCTCTGTTATAGAAAGCTCCAGGAACAGCTATTATAACTAAATATCACTTACTACAGAAAAAAAAGTTCTGCCAGTGATGTTTTCTCATATCATCTGGCACTAGTCTTGTACACTGTCATAAAAAGGATGATTCCTTCTATAGTCTTGACAATTTCCCTTTCTACTGACTATAGGGCTTGACTAGGAAGAACAAACCCTTCTGTCCTCTTCTTTGCAACCATTAAAGATGGAGAATTTAAAAGTCTGTTTAGTTAATCTGCCCCACAGTTTCTAGTAAAATGCATAATACACTTAAATATGCCACATGCTTGAATTGGTACCAGTGGAAAGCCAATCCCTGTTACAGATTTAATTTCAGAATAGATTATAACAGTATATTTAGCTGTTGTTTAGTTTGACTGAAGCTCATCAGCAAGTAACACCAACACTCCCTAAGAGACCAGGACAGTGTAGCACTGCTGTTTAAAGATAGCTTCAAAGTCAACTGTAAGCCAATGGGACAAGAAAACACTTGGGCAACCGTGGCTGGGATTTTTTGAGAACAGTGGGAGGGTTTTGCATTTGACCATGATAATTCTGACTGTTGAGTCAGTAGTTTAACATTAGACTGCCAAACTCACAAAATTAAAGCTCTCTAAAGTCTAAGCAAATACACAATTTATGTCTTAGAAATAAAAACAAGCCTGCAAATTAACCTGGAATATTTGGAACTGAAATAAAGGTAGTTCTTCAGGAAATGCAAATCTTGTCAGAAATCAAGAAAACATCTTCCAGCTCACATTAATGCAATGAACTATTTGGATAGTTTGCTTTTTGTCCTTATTGTTTCACAGATTTCAGCTGAAAAGTTCCTGCTTGCAAAGTTTTAACCTTTGAAGTTTCAGTTTGGGTGTCTGCAATGTAATTTTCATACTAAAATGTAATGCATTCTGACAGCTTCAGTGTTTACCTGCACTGTCACTGGAACTTGGACTTCAACTCCAGAGAAAAAAAGTGAAGCTTTTATTTTCAACTAAAAACCTTTGGAAGTTATTTCTTTAAAAGGCATTTGAGTTACTTTTTTCATTTTTGCTCAGATAAGTTAGCAGGAAGATCCTACTTTATTCAAATACTTCTCATAATTTGGCAATTATACAAAATGAACTAAGCATGGAAAGGAAAAGCTAAATTTTGAAAACAAAAGTAATAATTCTAACCCCTGAGATGAGGAGGTCTAGCAGAGATATCCAGTACCCTGAGAACACATTTTGTGCCTCACCCACTACTTCCAGGCTGGCAGGAAAGGAAGACAGTCCAAAGCTCAGGAAGCAACTGCAGGTGGGATATCAGGAGGGCACTGAAGGCTGTACATTAAAGGAGATGACTTTTTCTTAGAACTCTCTACTGTTGAGCAAAATCTTTGATTTAAGGACTATTTAAAGACTTGAGATAACAAAGATAGCCCAATGCAATTTCACAAGAAAAGCTGATACCTGATTATCCTCACCACATGCATCTTAATCCTACAAAGAATATGCTGCTCTTGATCCCCAGAAAGGTCTGCCTTGTTATGAACTCAGCCATCAGCAGTTTCTTCCCAAGCTATTGGAGGAGCACAAAGACAACAAAATTTTGATTTAGAATAAAAATAATTTAATTTCTCATATTAATTCCCTCATTTCCTCCCCAGACAATGTCCAGCTACTAATTAACTTTACCAGGGGTGAGGGCCACTGTATAAAGCCTAACAATTTTTCAAATCAATCTACCAAATACACATTACAAATCCAGACAAGTGTGCTAACTACGAAATTAACTTAAATTAACTCAAAATTAACATAACTAAGACATTCTGCTGCATTTCCTCTATGTGCTGAAGTAAAAACACCTCAAAGGGCAGCTGCTCAACCAGCAGTACAGCTTGAAGTGCAGATTTTGGACTAATTCAATTTAATACGGTCCCAAATAATGCCCCTGAATGGCCACTCTGTGATGGAATGAATTTTCCCCCATGGTTAACTGGCAAAATGCAGCTGATATCCCACACAATCGAACAGACTAACTTATTGTCAAATATTTTACCTGGACTGGAGTGAGGTATGAAGAGTTATTACACAGTTCTGCAAAAGGAAGACAGAAATGTATTTGTGTCTTTTGCGACTTTGACTTTGGTGCACATTCCATAAAAGCACAAAAAAGGAAATCTATAAAGATTAGAACTCCATAGTGATTATTGATTTGCCAGTACAAATCTGAAGTTATAAAACTGCTATACGATAAGAGGCCATATTCTATAAACATTCCTACTTTGATTTCAGCTACTGCAGTATGTCTTAATGCAAGCACAGTTAAAGGGCTTGCTGCAAAAGGAAATAAAGCCTTTAAAAAAATTTAGAAGAAGAAATATGAAAGAGAAACTTGTGCTTTTACGCATCAAGATGAAAGCTTTGTACAGCTGCTCTGCACTGTAATCTTATTAATGTTTTTCTTTATAAAAAATAGAATCTCAAACATCTCTCTCTGCAAGGCTATTAAATCATGTCTATATTCAGATCAGAAAACACCTAAAATGTTGTCTATGGATTTGGGAAGTAAGACAGCCTTTAAATGTGGGTAGGCAGTACAAATAGTGATGATTTGCCATGAAACAGCTTTCAATCACAAAATGTCAGTGCAATAAAACTTAATTTTTCCTGGGAATATACCAATGAAAAGCTACAATCAAATCTATGCAGAAAGGCAGAACCTGAAGACATGCCAGAATTACCAGTATAATTTATGGCTAATTACTTAAAAGAGAAAATGGTCTCAAGTAAGTACTCTTCTTGCTAGTCTCCTTTTCATTTTGCCCTTTTCATTGGGTGACTTTTAAAGATAACATTAATAGCAACATGAGAAGTCTGGGCACAGCAGAATAAAATTCTGAAACTGTTTTTAAAAAAAAGCAAAACAATAAAACACAAAACTCATTCCAGTAATTAGACAAAAACCTGCAAGCTGTTATTGCTCATACAACACAGAAGATTCTTTCCTTCTTTCAGACCTTCTTATGGACTTGTACTTCAGCTCCAGAAAATTACAACTCATCCAAAGTTCCAAGTGCTTTCTCCAGTTAGGTAGTTCATTATTTCAAAGGATGATTTGTGTACAGCAACAAAAAATCATTGCTGTCTGACATGGGCCATGCTTTACCTAAACCTGTACCAGGAAAGTGTATCGAATACCTGAGGCTTCCTCTTCACCATTATGTGGTATTACTAAAACCATGTGAGAAATTTTTGGGGCTTTTTTTATATTTATATTTCTAGCATTAGATGATAAACAGGCTTTAGAAGTCACTGGGAGTTGCAACAAGCTACTGTAAACCAGGTATCCTTTTGCCTCCCTCTCTGCCTGGATTTACTCTTAGGACTCGAAAATGTAGAAATCTAGGTATGACTACAGAGATAAAAATGGAAATTATCCAAGCAGATGAAGACAGCAGGACAAATATCTTTTGACCATCTTTTGGTGAAAGACTGGCATCAGTTACAAACAGCAGTCACACTACATGACAGAAAGATGATGAGAAATTTAATAGCAAAAAAGCGATCAGGACTCTTAAACTGAAATGAATGCATGTCTCTGAAGAGTTAATAATCACTTTACAACAATGGCATCCTTTCACATCCTGCCTGCCTTGGCCTAAGGCTAGAATGGGAAAAGGGAAAAAAAGTCATTCTAAGATGGAAAAGAATGGGAATTGCCACAGAAAATGCAGTGCAGCCAACTCCTGTCCCCTGTGGGCAGCTGTCTGACAAGGACAGAAATGGAGCAGAGGTAGTGTGACTATGGAATGGGGACACCAAAACATGAGACAGCCTTCTGCAGCTGAGGGCTGGCTCACACCATCGATTCCCTTCACTTCAGCTCAGGCTGGCAGCTCCTGCCTCAGCATTCCACTTCTGCCTGGGAAATTTTGTGTCCTTACTCTTAACACAGCTCATGTGATCTGAGTCCTGCTGCACAAGACAATGTTTAGAACATTTCTAAAACTGAACCAGCTACTGCTTCTGCTCAGTTTGAAGCCAGCTGTGCTAGAGACCTTCCTTTTCTGATACACATATAGGAGAACCAAAATTACTGCCCTGTCAGCAGCACCTCTGCCTGCAGTGTGACACCTGTAGGTAATGCCTTAACCAGGTACAGAGTGCATTGCAGTCCACACACTTCTCTGCTTTTTGGGGAGGAAAAAAAAAGTGTTTTCTCTTAATGACCTTAGTAACTTTCATAACCTTGTTTTACTTGGAAATAAAATTTGTCTTCCTTTTATCTCTCAGGGTGTATTTACAGTCTTCTCTGACATGAAACAGCACAGGAAAATCCTCTAGTGACTCACTAAATCCCACTCATTCAATAGGCTTTTGCTCTGCTCTTTGCAACCTCTGTCTAAACGGAATGAACTTATCTTTGTGATTTTTTTTTTAGGGAAATCTTTTTTTCTTTAATCTTATTGATTTCCCTCTTGTACCCTATCTGATAGACAGTAAATAAACTGGGCACTGTATTTAAGGTAATTCATGCCTCTAATGAAAATACAATGCAAACATCATAACTTAATTTCACAGAATTCTTTCATCATTGCAATATAAAATAATTGTGTCTGGTCATCTTATTTTCTTGATAACATCCTCTTAGAACTTATCAGTGTTTTGCCACAGCTGCTGTTTCCTTCTACCTTATTTTCTCACAAAGCAACCTTGAAGTATTACTTGGGATTGGCTAATACTATTTTAAACCTTAACTGAAATATTAATATATTTACCACTTGTTCTTTCTTGGGGGCTTGAGGGAACACTTTAAATTCACACCAAAATTGTTCTATCAAGAAAAAAAGCCCAAAAATTCATACAGATTTTTAAACTCAATTATATACTAAGCATCTTCAGAGCACATAATGTAAAAAAGAAATCAATTATACTACATCATCGCAATTTATAAATGAAGAGGTGACCTACTGACTTTCTTAGGTGGAAGCAACAGGCATTATTAAAAATCAGCAATGATTGCAGTATCAAAAAGTTACATAAAGGTTGCCTGTTGCTCACTTAAAAACATTCACTAATGTAGCTGGAAAGCAATTTAAAGTTATTCCAAGATAAACCTGTCTGTCCTCTGCCAACCCTTGCACTAACAGAATCTAACAATTTACTTATTTTTATATTTTTCTTTACTTGATGCAGGTGAAAAAGGATTAAAACATTCAGACATTGGACAGAAGAACTAAGCCATGCACTCGGCATAAAGGAGACCCAATATCCCTTCCTAGCATTTAAATTCCTTTGCAGCCTTCACAGAACATAGGCCCACTCTATTTCCTCTCTTCACTCCAGAAAAGCTGCTTTTCTATAAAAGTCTGACAGACTTTAAAAACAAGGGTATCCCCATCACCCATAAAAGAAGAAGACAAATCAAGGAAGTGCCTCACTTTAGAAACTCTTCCACAGAATTTGGAACTATACGGCACAGAAAGAAGTCACTGCTGTCTGGCTTTGATTTTTTTTGTAGAGTTATGAATAGTTTCAGCTGCTCATAAGAGAAATGCTGTTGTTTAACAGCTACCCAAGCCTCCTCTCATTTTGTAAGCAGTTTTGTTTATGCTGAAACAGGAAAAGAAATTATTTCAAACCAATAAACAGCACAAATACAAAGGAGCAAGACAAAACTTTGTCAAGTTTCATTAAGGTATTTATATCTGCTAATACAAAAGCCAGGTATGACTTCTGTTTTTATCTTGCATAGAGAAACATGCTGCATGAAAAGCAGACAATCAGGAAGGTTCATTTCATGAAGAGCTGGGTATGAGATCTGCTGCATCTGTGAAAATTGAGCTTTGTTTGTAATAGGTGGCACTGAAAAACAATGACTTGCAGTGCCTTTCCTGTAAAGTTGGTTTCAATTTCAATAAAATTCAATTTTACCCTACTACTAAAGACCAACAGTTGATTTTTTGTGTGCTGAATGGTGTCCTTGAATGGGACAATATCCAGTTTACAGAGTAGCATGTGACATACAGTACATGTCCAATTGTGATCACCCAGAATTCTGTTCATTCTTCTTTATTCCCATCCACCTTCATACAAATATTCTTCTTTTTGACTGATTGCTTTAGGATAAACATTGTCTCTCTCACCTGAATTACCTCACTTATTTCCTTGAGGTCTTTGTTTAAATCCTTTACTCATTTAAATCACGCAGCTTGTTGCACTGGATCTTTCTGGGTGAAAGAAGAAATATATTACCAGAATTTATTATCAAAGACTTGTGACTTTCTCTGTATAAAAAGTAATTTTCATGAGGTGAGCATAATTTCACCTTCAGCTTTTTAGTTAAAAGAAAAAAAAAAAAATAAAAGGCTTAATTTCTTTTGTTGGAGTTCATTGTTTTAAGAGTTGGGTTTGATTTGTGCGGGGATTGTGTTTTTGTATGTTTCCTTGCTTTTCTGTATATTATGGTGACCAGTGCTAATACTAACATCTGTCTAGAATGGGTTAAAAAAAAAATAAAAATCCTCGATTATTTGTGTGTGATCAGACCAAAACTGAACTGACAGAAGAGGCTGGGGATGACAAGGAGATGGCTCAGTCTGTATTCATTATGCATATTGGTAGAAAAATCTGGTCAACAACAATTTCACCTTCAGGAATACGAACTGGAAAGCCCAAACTAAACTGAAAGGCCACCCCAGCTGCATTTATCAATAAATCCAAAAGCACAGGCCTTCACTCTATAAACTGAATTGCACCTGCAGCTGTTATTAGCCAGTTATGCAGAAAAATGTACAGACACAGCAAGCAACAGCTCCATAAAACAAAGGGAAAATGACAGCTCATGCAATAAATTCTCTCCATTTAGGCAGAACTACTTGCCCTTCACTTCTTTTCTCACACTGCTGACAAAATAATGAGAAAAACTTCTCCCTTTTCAGCCTCCTGTTCAAAAAAGGGATTGACAGTTTCTTCCACCTGGCCCCATGTGGCACTACTTTCTCTGTGTAAATATAAATAACGAGAGAGACAGGGAACTGCCTTCAATCCTGTTCTGAGTACAGGATTTCCAAATGCCGTGCAGGAGATGTTACTGAGCTATGTTTGCCATCCATTCCATCTCTCACATATTTAGGGTGGTTTTTAAACTCTGGCAGTGCAGCAGTGATTACTGGACAAACATAAATCCACTAGTATTCCTAGCCTGGGAAACCCAAAAGAGCCCTTAACACATTTCTTTCTCTTGAGTAAATCCAGAGCAAAGTCAACAGCTCTGAAGAGAGAGGCTGTATGGCTGTCCTGGTCAATGGCATGTACTCTGATATTCAATTTTAATAGGAATATTAAAACTGCAGCACAGAATAATTTCTAAAGATTCACTGAAGCAAAGTGTAAAATGTTGTCACTTTTCCCTCCAATCAGATATTCTCCCTTCCAGGACAATGCAACATTTATTCCTGTTGAGCAGTTTTTACCTTAGGCCTAGCAACATATTTTAAGGCTTCATGCTTGGGCACATATTTTGTATGGCTTATCCAAGATATCCTGGATTCCAGTTTAAAAAAACAAACCAAAACACCCCCAACAAAACAAAACAAAAAATCCAGCACACAAAAAACCAAACAAACCCATAAAACCTAACAAAAGCCCCTTGTTTAAGCGATGTGTAGATTTAAGGTCCTGCACAAAATATTAAAATAAAATTTAGTGGGCACTGGCATAATAGGACACTTTGCATTCAGAGATCTCATGCATTTGTGACTTCTGAGATATTTTCTCTGGGAAAACCAGGCAAGCCAAGTTCTTTTATCTTGTCTCTTTCAAAAGGCCACCAATTTTGCCACTCTGGTCCAATTCAAAAATGTGACTCATTCCATGAAAAGGAGACACTGGATAAAAAAATGTACCAGCTACTTATAAATTTCAGCCATGTTTGAGTAAGTTTAAGGGTGAAGAGAAATTCCATGGTTTTAATCAGTAAAAATGCTTCCTAAAGTACAGAAAATCCACCTGTGAATCCAGTGAAAATTTGACAATATCAAAAAAAAACTTCTATTTTTCTCCCAGTCCTTTAGAGTAAGAGGAAAAACCTGAAAACTTTGCACTATTAGTGAAAACTGCATCTCATGAAGCTTCCTGTCATGCTCTCTGATCATGTGGTTTCATAATAAATATTTCTTCAGTAAACCAAATTTAATGTTATGCCACATTTCATATATATTACATGGCATGTTACTATATTTTTGAACCAAGGTTAAAGATAAAAAAAATGTTTGTAAGAGCAGCTATGCAATTGTCTCAAACAGTCTCAATAAATACAGAATCCATTTGTGAATCCTGTCATGGATATAAATAGATTTCCTTTAAATACCTATAGGTGGTGCTGAAATGCAACAATTCCTTTAAAAAGCAGCAATCACAGAGTGACTGTAGCACAGCTGCCCACTGAGATGGATTTTACTCCTGGTTTTGCAGATTTACCTCAGGGAAACACAGCTGAATCACGAATTGAGTGCACTATTCGTGTTTTCCTCAGGTACTTATCAGAACAGATTTCCCTTATACGATCACGATGCCTTAAGACCGTAGTTGCAAAATGAGGCTATTTTTATAACTGCTGCAAACGCCCAATAAAAACAACAGGGCCTGTGAAAACATAGCTGAACGTGGCATAAGTGCAAAGGAAAAGAAGCAAACACGTTTTGCCAAGAATTTCCCTTTCAGGTCACACAGTTCACCCTGATAATTGTAAATTTAGCTGTTCAGTATAAATAATGACAATGAAGTTACTAATAGTTGTCTGGGCATCAGCCCAGTTTGCTGAAATGAGGCAGAACTAGCTGGCTTCTCCACAAACATATAATGGAAAAGAACAAAGTCTTTGCCAGGCATAATTAGCATGTGGTAACATGATAATCAGCACCAGATGAATCTATACTTTCTGGTTTCAAAAAATACATAATTTTATAGACAAACCGAAGTGCTAACAATTATGAACATAGTTTATGGTAAAAGCCATAGCTTGAGCCATTTTCTGTAATGCTAAAACTCAACAATTTCTATTCAGCCTTGTAAAAGATGAAACTTGAAATAAGTTACAGTAACAAAATAAATTTAATATTTCTTTAATTTTTAAAATAAAAATAACGCACAGTAAAAAAATTACAACATCAAAAATTTGTATAAATAATTAAATGCTTACAAGTTTTTTAACAAAGGTATGTGCACATAACATAAAATAACTGAATGACATAAAACAGGTTAAGAGACTAATTAGTCCCTGAGTACAAAATATACAGAACACCAAACTGCCTCTCCTTCATCTTGTACCATAAACTGCAAGTCACAGAAGTGTTTTCCCCCAGTTCATTATAAAACCCACTGAACACAGAAAGCTATGCTCACCCCTCAATTTTTCACTCAACAAGAGAAAAAAGACCGATACATTAAGAAGGAAAAAAAAAAAGACCAATACATTAAGTTCCTAAAAGAATGGAAAAAATTTGATATTTATTTATTCTTGCATTCCTTTAGTTGCAAATTTAAGCTGCTTTTAGAAAACAAACAAAAATATCTTGCATGGGAAGTAGAGTTGTACATCACCATGAGTTGTACCTCATTCTTTCACTCAGCATGTTCTTTTGATTAAGATGTAATCCATGTTGTCTTTTTCCCTCCACCATCTTCCAGGCATTTCAGCTTCCTTGTAGCTAATTTGGAAGTTTAAACCCAGTGTAAGAGGACTAAGATGCAGTAAAGCAGCGCAGCACACACAGGTTGAAAATAGGATATGAAATCCACAGAGACCATGCTGCTGCTCCACAGCTAAAGCAGACTCTAGAAACACAAGGACATGATCTTCAGGCCTAGTTTTGAAATGAAAATACAAACAAATATCATTTTTTTTCTAGGCCATTTCACTGAAAAGAAGTTGTGAGCCTGCACAAGATGAACAACTCAGTTATTTTCCTTTGGAAAATCCTGACCTATATTTGTTTACCTCTCCTCAGAGTTAATTTTGAATTAGAGGACATGGTTAGTCTTCAGTTCTGCTTCCTAACGTCTTCCTGAACTTGGGTCACCTATTTTAGTAGGAAAAACTGGATTACAAATTGGTAGTAGTAGAGAAACCTAATTCTTGAGAAAAACAAGAGTAGCAATGTTTGCCATCTATTTTCTGATCTTCGGCAAATGTCTATAAACATAGAAGTGAGTCTAAAACTGAGTTAAGTTGCTCAAAGGAGCTGCAAAAAAGTAGAATTCCTTGGAATAAGAAAAGTTTTTAATCTCCCCTCACAAAAGGTAGACAGCATAAATCAGACATTGTGGTTAATGTTTAAAATTATACTTAAAATTATACTTAATTATATCTCTATTAAATAGTTTGATTACACAGGAAGTATTTAAGCTAACATGAACAAGTCATTAGATTAGATAAGGGAGGGTTATTTGGCAACATTTTGATTAATTTGAGTTGTTAGGGAAAGGACTTCAAAACTTAAGTAGTACAAGTATAGTGCTGCTGAATGCTACTACACAGAGCAATCATTCCATAGGCAGACAGCAACACATCCAAGTGCAGGCATTTGTGATGATGCATTTGTATTGGGACTGCAGCTCAATATTGTCTCTAGAATCAGAAATTCTGAGACAAAATTATTAAAAAAAAATTAAAAAATTAAAACCTTGCTGACTCAGAGTTGCAGCTGAACTTGACAGGTTCATTTTACAATAGGCAAATTTCAAGGTTGCTCCGCTTGAAGGTTTAGAAAACTAATCACAGTGACCTGGTGGGTGGTGCAGTCACACAGGGTAAAAGAGACTCTTGGCAGGGGAGTGGCCCCTGGGTGATCTTTCTCTTCCAACCCAAGCCATCCCATAGCAGGCTGGAAACCAGGCTCAATAATGTGTTTTATCAGTTTAGCAATAAGCCAACTCTCAGCTGGCAGCTACATTCCAAATCCACCCTGAAAATGAAACACCAAAACTCCTCATCTGCTCCATTCTGTGTACAGGAGACTACATTTTGCACTTCCAGATACATTTAGGGTAGAAAAAGAAAACATCTGGAACATATGTAAGCATTAACCTGAGAAGCTGAGGGGAAACAAGACGGTAACTGCAACCAGATTTGAGCCATCAGCACTGAAGTTGAAGCTTTATCTAAACTCTTGCTGTTTCTCATTTTATAAAAGAACCAGTGATCTCATTTGTCAAATTCTCACTGCAGACAGCTCAGACAGGATATTTCATTCACTACTTTCTTTTTCAATGTCCTCTGAGCCTGCTTTCTAGTGGCAGGAATTGAGGGAAGTTATTCCTTCTTTTCTCTCCTCATCCTGTGGGACTGTCTCTTTCCCTGCCTGCCTTGCTGTGCCTGGTTTCTCTTGCCTTGGGGAACAACCTGCCTTTTCCTCCTCCTAACAATGCAATGCATATTTTCTTGAGGGGGTGCTGCATTTCACAGCTCAAATGTCATTTCACAGTCTAAAAACTCCCTGCCTCCAAAAGGTGAACATCATCCTGCATCTCCCAGCCTCCTACACCCTGTTTTTTCCTGTTGTTTCCAGCTATCACATGCACCCTGCTGTCCTCACTCAACTCACTGATGCTAAAGATAATCAAATCTTGTTCAGACAAAAGGGAGGGGATCACTTAGCCAGTGGATGTGGGAGGGGAGGAAGGAATAGGGACTCTCTCCCCTTTTGCTGACAGCAAGCTGCAACATCACTTTCAGTTTCCTCATTTCACAGCACCTCTAAATTCTCCATTTACCTTTAGTTAATTCTTAAATTTGCAAGCCCTCATCAACCACTACAAAAATTTTTAAAAACAAACACCTGTGTTTTTACAATTGCAGCTGAAAATGACCAGCAAATATGCCTTTCTCACCTTTTTCCTTCTTGTGTAGTTAAGTACCCCAGTGGTTTTTGGAGTTTTTTCCCCTTATTGCTTTCAGAAATATCATGGAATTCTCATCTACCTGTTCTGCACACCCCCATACTCCAGAGTCACTACATGACTACAATCAGAAGTAAGAATATAAATCCCACTCCCCTCATCAGCCCTCCTGCTTCCCTACCTACACATAGGCTGTTTATAGACATCAGCTGCTCAGTCAAGGAATCTCTATCAGCTGGTACAAATAATTCTCTAAACATGACACAACCAACTTGTATTTATTAAAAAAACCCCCATATTAATTAAGAGATATAAATGTTTTGCCATTTTTTCTCCAAGTTCACACTAGCTCATGATGTTATTTAAGGCATGGGCTTTGAACTCTCATTACTCAGGTAGGGGAGCACCAGACTGACTGCATGAACAGGCCACATTTTTAGGAGAGGCTGCTTGACAACAAATCCTCTTAAACCATTCAACTTTTCACTACAGAACAATTTTGTCAAATTTAAAAAGGGGATTTATTCATTAAGTTACAACCCAGACAGATTTTACTCTTATCCAATGTGACAATCACAGACTGAAGTTTGAACTCTCTTCTGAAAGAAGCTCACAGGCCACAATCATGCCTGTTAATGGCAAAGCAGCACTGCACAGAAGTAAAAGAAAGGCTAAAATTGAAATAATAATGTTAATTATCATGGCAATATCTTAAAATACACATAAAATTCTGCTTTTCAACTGCAACATACCTATTTCTCCTGAATAATGTTACTGCTCATACTGCTGGTGAACAAATAACTCTCTCCAATGCTCACGTGCCCCTTCTCTGAACAGCCTTGAAAAAATATTGTCACTAAAACAATGCCAAATCTAAGCAAGAAAAAAATGTAGCCAGGTAACAGCTGCTGAAAAACTGTACTCTTTTTTTTTTTTTTTTGTACTCTATAAATCCATGTTTTAGTCAATCTGGTCAACTTTGGTGCCTAATTCTACAAAGCTCCAACATCCTGAGTAAGATTCCATCAAGGGAGAGCAAAAGAAGGGATCAGTTCATCTATTCAGGCCTCAAGGTGGGTCAGAAGGGATTAAGTCCATGTTTATCAATTTGTGTGTATTTTCATAGTGGAGGAAAAATAGGTAAAGACAAAGGGGCAACCACTATGCAACACTTCAACTTTGTCCAGCACAATTCTTGAGAACTCTGCTATGATAAACTGTCATTATCTCATTATTTGATCTTCAGTAACCACAAAAAAAAACCAAAAAAACCAAAAAAAAACCCAAGAGAAAGTTTAAGCAGCAGTGACTTTCTCAGGTTAGACTGGAGGGCATGGGAGCTTCATGGGCTGCCTTGGAAACTGCACAGGAAAGAAAATCCTGAGCCTTAAACACATTGTCTCATCAATATTCTATGAATAGTTTTCCTTCCACTCTTGGAAAATTATAAATGCTTCACTCTATGCTAATGATTAACTGCCTGCAATGCACAGTTCTGCTAAACACACTCAGCATTCACATTTAGTCTTTCAGGGCTAGGTAGGGAATAAAACTGCCACTTATATTGCATCTGATGGTGTAATTGAAATTTTCATTCATGCTATCATTTCCCATTAACCCAGGCTGAGGTCAGACTGTTGTAGCACTGTGTTTATGAGCACAAAAGTTACTTTATTTACTAGAAATGCTCCTCAAAGCCTACTTAAAGCTGTTAAATTTTTCAAATATTCATGTGGATAATTGTTTTTTTTCTTTTTTTTCTTTATTATATCAACACCAAGACAAAAAGGTGTTCTCATCCTCAAAACAGAAGCATTTTTTCCTTACCTTCGAGGAGCTAACTTAGCAGTTTACATACATTGCAAACAGATGCTTCTACTCTAATTTAGTCATAACACACAGTGATGGTATCTAGAGAAGCACAGAGCAGACTTGTGTGGCTTCTACCATCCCTTATCTCTGCTGCAAGTCATACTGTTCTGCTTTGCAATACCCAATGAGCGCTTTGGGATGCTGGCAGCTACTAATGAAAGCATCTCTTTCCTCCTCCTCCTGCCTCAGAGAAGCTAACAGCTTTCATGAGGTACAAAGCAGAATAAAAACATTGTTTCTGTAATCACTTCATTAATAACTTATTCCCAACCACACACGGTTCTGCTTTCTCTCCTATCAGGATGAAGCAGATGCTACAACTCCAAATTATTCAAGAATTTGATTAGTTACTATGCTCAGCAGCTGAGCCACTGAACACAGCAAAGTCTGTCACGGTGAAAAAAGGGCAGTGCAAGTTGCACCCAGCATTTGCAGTATTGCAGAAATCCTCATTGCATGCAACCCTGCCCTGGAAACAGCACAGCACATCCAGTTCCTGCTGTTTCCATGGGCTTTTCCCATCAGCTGTGGCTGCTCCAGCAGCTCCTCCAGCACGTGTTAGAAAGGAGGAACAGTGGGAAAAGACAACAAATAAAAACAGAATCAAATATGCAAGTAAATTATTAGTTTTTCCACAAGTTTAGTAAAAAGTTGATGTTGATATTGGTAAATCATTCCTTGGCCCTGCTGCTTCCACAGGACGATCACCTGGAAGGGAGAATGCTGGACTTGGAGCCACCCTCATTCTTAACTTAAACTAAGAAAAACTAACAAACAGACAGAAAAAATACCCAAACACACGCAGAGAACACAAACTTGTTTTTTTATTGGATGTTAAGAGCAGCAGCTCCCTCAGAACCCCTGTTTGGAGCCGGCTGTAGAACAGGGTGAGGGAGTGCCCTGGCCCCTCCTGCCTCACACACCTCTCACTGCAATTAATTACTGCAATTAGCTCGGGGGGCAGAGCAGCCCCGACTCCAGCACTGCCTTCATTAGGGAAGAAGGAAAAATAGGAAAAAAAAAAGAAGCAAGTCAGAGGCCTCCTTCTCAAGGGATTAAGGGTTACTTTTCAAAGAATCAAGGTTTCAAATATCAGCATAAAAGAGTTTTGAAACATGTGGAAAAGAGGTTCTACATGGAATAAGAGAACAAAGGCTACAATTACAATCACCCTGCACTCGATGTGGCTCAGTGTGACTTATCCTGATGTTACTGCTTTCACCTGAGCCATCATTAGCTCACCTGACAAGATATCAACACCCCAATCAGCAAAACCCTGATTTTGTTTTATGTGGCCTACAGGCTTTATGAAGAATGCCATAATATATTTTACTCATATCTCTATAATAAACTGTAAATAAATACTAGTTATGAAAGTGGCCCCTGCCACAGCACTCCTGGAAAACATGGCTCAGGTAGCACCACTCAGCACAGCCCTCCACTATCTGATATACAGCTGGTGCTAATGATACAAGTGCTCTGAAATGCATTTCATACATTTCGTAGGGCTCTAATAACATCTTATTATGGTCATAGTTGCAGTCAGTTTGTGACATTGGTGGAATTCTCACAATGTGCTCTGCTTGTTCGTGGTGTTCAAACACATTCTGGTGCAGGCCAGCCCTGATTAGAAGCAGACTGGTGGAGGATTACTCCAGAGGTTGTTAAATACTATTCAACAGAATTAATCTCATCTGGTTCTTGAGCTACATGTTTAAAATCCCTTTAGCACTTCTTGCTTCCTCCATTTTCAACAGTGTCTCTGGGCTTGATTATTTCTCTTGCCTCTGCAGGATGATCCCCAAAATATTGGATATGACATGAAGGAAACAATTGCCTTGCTCACTTCCTCCTCTGTTTGAACCCTACATCCCCCCAAAAAAATAACCCTTGCAGGTGCCTTGTCTTGAAGAAAGGCTTTATTTCCATATTCACAAATATAAATATTTTCAGGTTGTTGAGAAGATTTTGTAGGGAAGCCATGGTTTACCTCCAGAAGCAGAGTTTGGGTAAGGGACTGAGGTATGTCAGTGAGAAGAGCTGAAGGGTTTGGGTTTCCTCAGCAGAATCCAGAAGACTTTGCAGTGAGCAGAATGGTTTGAGCAGGAGGAACTGAGGTGGCACTACTGCGTTTGGGCAGGAAACACCGAGTTATTCACAAAAGCATTTGGGTGACAGCTGATATGTAATAGAGTATGCCAGCTGATTCACTGGGCAAAAAGGGCTGAAGAATCAGGTGAGAAATCCAATGAATCCTTTGGGTGAAGGAGTAGCATGAAACAGAGAGCCCTTGAAGGAAGAGCAGTAGGTGAAGCAAAAAGCTGAAGAAAATCTTTACTGAAAAGCTGAAAACAGCTGAAGGTTAGTGTGTGAAGGAGTAGGTCTGAGCTGGTAAGTGTATGAAGCAGGAGACAGGATGCAGATCCCAGCAGGAATGGCAAAGCAGCTTTCTTGACCACTGCTGACAGTTGTTCTGGGTGCTAAGTAAAATTCACTAGAGCTGAGAAAAGGGCTATACCTCATGGTTTGAGACAGGTTAGAAAAAACTAGCATTGCATCATGGAAAGAAAACAATCTTCACAGACTTTTCAAGGCCACCTGGGAACAAGAGTTTTGAATTACACATAGAAAACAATAATTCCTAAAAAATTGAGAAAGCAAGTCCTAAGCTCCCAGCTTAAATCTTTTTATTATTTTGTATCCTTATAGCACAAGAACAAATATGGGATGGAGACTGAGAGAAAATTTTTAAGAAAACAGAGCAAAAAAGTAGAAAGGAGGTCAGTAATGAGGACCTGAGGAGCCCTTTGAAGGACAGAGCAGTGTAGACAGCTTTATCAGACAGAGTGAGAGATGCCTCCTTTCGTGCCGTGGTTTTGGCTGGTTTAATGAGCAGGACAGAAGAAAGGCTCTGGAAGGATGAAAGAAATTAATTCCTGTTTTTCCTTCTGGTGCCACTACTTCCCCAGACCTAGAAAATATGCTCAGAGCTATGGACCTCTGTTCTCTGCCTTGTTCCTGGTCTGAAGATGAAGTCCTGCCCTGCGGACTCTGCAGCTGCTCCCAAGCGTGAAGGAGTGGAAAACACTGTATAAGCAATAAGAAAATATCTTGATGGTAATAATCACATGTCCAAAAAAAAAAACCAACAATCAAAAAAATTCAAGCAAATGTTTCTGGCAGTAATGCCAGAAACTGATATAATGGATTCCTGATTTATTTACCATACTTGCTTCTCACTTTCAGCTCTAGCAGGAATCAATAATACTTCAAGCACAGACTCCATACAAATTCTCCTCACAGTGACCACATTCATAACTAGTATTTGTTTGCAGTTTATTATAGAGATATGAGTAAAATATATTATGGCATTCTTCATAAAGCCTGTAGGCCACATAAAACAAGTATAACTCTCAGTTGTGTCACTTCCCATAACTCAGGCTCTGAAAAGCATGACTGGATTCATCAATTCTTGTTAGTCCCAGTATTAAATAATGTATGAACATATGAATAAACAAAACAAAGAAAAAATCCAAGTTGGTTTTGTACACGGAGTCCTAAGAACTTTATTAATTTATTTTCTTTGTAAAATCTTACTCAATGTGTACTCACTCTGTTTTCCTGGTGGAAACCAGTGCATAATGTAATTATTTGCAATCTGGCCAGCAGTTTACTGAAAATTATGTTACCAGCCTGGGTTTACACCCAGTGTAGTCCTCCTGTTTAATTTGAGGGTATTTTTCCCGTGTTTTTTAAACATCTACAAAGAAATGCAGGGAAGACTAGTAATGATATCTGCAGTAGCAAGGGAGTTACCAACACTTTCCTTTCTTCAAATCAAATTGCAAGTTTGATTCCATAGTCTTAACATTCTGCTTCTTAGAAACTGGTGGGTATCTTGAGAGGTATCTAAGGAATCCCTAAATGGTATTACAACCAGAAAAGATTATCAGCCTCTGGCATTTTGAGCTGGAGCATAACAGTAATTTTGTTTCCATTAGATAGAAGATATATCACAAACCAAATTGTTAAAAAAGCCACTAAACTCAATCAGTCCACACATTATTCCAAATCTGAAAAATCTAGGTAGCTTCATGCTAATGAAATGTGCCTTAATGCTGATATCTTTGTAGAAATACTACTGTGGAAATAAAGGTAAAAGAATGCCACAATGGGACCCAGAGTGGTACTAAAATGTAAGGGTTATTTAATAATAAACACTAATGATGCCACATGGAAAAGACTGAGGATAAAACACATTTGTCATGTATTTATTGTCTTCTATATGTGCAGAGCTCACCATCAGAACAGTTTGATCAGTGTATAATGGAAAATAAATATGTTTGTATCTTTATTCATTCACCAAGCATTTCCTAATTACGTGATGCTCTCACTAAGCTGGCTGCTTTTGCTGGGTTTGCTAGTTTTAATTTCACACAAAGAATAATAAATACGGATGATCTTTTTCATATCCCTTCTCAGCATGTTGAATATTACTGCTTGTACTCTGAGGATATAATCTCTTTGAAGAGAAGGCTTGTGCCATCCGCATATTTCACTGGGAGAATGATGAGTTTATGTTATAAAATTACTTGGCATGTGCTATAAAAACAAGATCATCTAATTTAGTGATAAATACAATCTACACGAGGGAAGAGATAGAACTGTCTATTTTCATATCATGTTTTGAACCAGCAATGAAAACAGTACTAAAAGATGCTAGATTTGCAGTTTTAAGGAACAGAACTCCTCTGTGAAGATGATGGAGCGGGAGAACCACCCTGTTCTCACTGTACTTCTCATTTTTGTCCAATTAATTTCATAGGAACTACTGATAACCCTTTAATTGCTATTACTCTCCTGTGTAATTAGACTGTCCATATGAAGGATGAAATTACAGCTGTTACAGAATTATTCACTAAGTCATCTCCTCAGAAATGTTTTTTTTGATAGCATGAATTCTTGAGATACACAATTGCTTCATTAATTGCTCGATTTTTTTACCCTTCCATTTTCCTTGACTTTATTAGGTAATGCTCAGATTGAAGGAGGCCACTTCCTAAGGGCACATCCCACCAGCTGACCTGTTCCCTTTCTTCCCTGGCTTTTTCTGAAACAACCCCCAGAGGAGACCCTGTAACTGCAGATTCTGAGATATTTCTTGGTTCCATACAAAAGCCTTTAAGATAATGTGGAATCAAGAGCAGCTGATGGTAACAGAGCTTAGGAAAATTTGCATTAAAAGTTTGTTGTGCATTGGTAAGCTCATGAAAAAATTATCTGCTGTAGAGTTTTAATCAAAGATTGAATGACAATCTATTAGGGCACATCTTTTGAATAACTTTTAAAATACCATAATGCTGGTACAATTTGAAATGCTTAAGTAACTTTCTGACAGTAGCAGAGAAGTGAAGTATAATGACTACAAATTGATATGGCTTTGAGTTTATTTGGTGGGGAAAAACACTGTATGAAAAATTCATTTTCTAAAGTGATTATCAGTTACTAAACAACTATTTGAAGTGAATAATTTGAAACTAGGACAAACAAGTAGCTCAAATTTTAGCAAATTGTTTATCAGTGTGAACCTGAATTCTGCCTAGACTGAAGTAAACCTGTATTTATGCTGCATGAAAACAGCAGTAGCCACCTCACTGTCCACAAGCAGAAGATAAGAATGATCTTTTAAAGCCCCCTCCAATGACCATAATTAATGACCAATGGAAAGTTCCTCTTTTGTTGTAATGGAAAACTGTAAACAAAAAAGTTTGAAAACTTCAAACAAAAGCCAAGAAAATGAATTATTATATTCTCTTTCAAGATGATAGATAATGCAGTGAGTAAATCATTATTGTAGTACTCAGAATGACATCACAGACTTATTAAGTGAGATTGTAACTATTTTGCGGAGGTTAAGACAGACACTTTCTGCATTTTGGTTTCTTTTTGACACAATGAAGATATTGTAATTTTGTACAGTATTATTTGGGTAACTAAATGAAATAGTAAGGAAAATGATAGTAGTAACATAGAGACTGTTATATGTGCTTTAAATTTATAGAGGATATGATGAATTCAGATACTGTGGCTACCCTAAAGAGAGACTTTTCCTAATCTTCCATGAAATCGTATTGTAAATTCTCAAGGGCATTTCCTACTCCTAGCCCAGTGAGTAGCATAAAGACTCTTTGTTCAGCTGCTCCTAATCTTGAACATTTAAATTGATTGTTTATTGGTTGAAATATATTTAATAAACACAAGACACTTTATTGTGTATTAAATTCTGCCCAGTTTATATATGACTAGAAGTGAGCACAGTGACATGGAAAAAAAAAATGAGTGGAGTAAAAAAAAGAACAACTTAGTGATAAGAAGCATTTCATGAGAGCCAGGTTACATAAGAAAGAAAATATACTTATGCATCAGTTTTGTCTATTTATTAGAGCATGCATCTGTGTTCTATAATAGAACTAAAGCTGGAGGTGGGGGAAAAGAAATAAAGTGTGTTATTAGACAAAGTTTTGTGGAAATGAGCTGCACAAACAGATTAAGTCATAAAATGTCTCCAGTTCTACTAAGGCTAATTTTAGTGTTTTCAGTAGCTTTTTCACTGCTTAAAGTTCACCTTAATATTTTCTCACTGCTAAGCTCTTCCCAGAGCAAATATTTTTATGGGCTTCTTGATATTACCAGCAACTGTTGATCCTGGCACAGGGACAAAGGAATATTAGATATTGTAGTGGTTTCCATTGCCATAACCACCTGCCATCACCATCTTTGCTGGCAATGACTAATAAAAAACAAAAAGAAAAGAAAAACACTGACCCAGACCAGAGAGTTTCACTTTTTTAAATAATTTGCCTTCAATACAGCAGTAACAGAACATCTCCCTGTGTAGAGATCAAAGCATTAATAAAAATAACAGGAAAAAGGTCAATATTTTTTGGTTCTTGCTACCACTTTGTTTTCCCAGCTTGTGTTATGTACAAACAGGTCAAGCATTGCTTGTTATTACTTGTGTTAAAGCACAGCAAGTTCTCTTCAACAGAACTTGAAATTTCTGGGACTCTTTGCTTACAGTTGAACTCTTTTGATAATAAGACAAAGAATCTAACCAAATTAAGGGCAGGAAACAGTAGAATTCTGTCCTACACAGGGAAACCCTGATACAAAAATAACATTTATTGTCATTATAAGGAACATGGAGTTACTCGTTTCTTAATTTGCTGTCCAAAATTAGAAGAAAACTTCAGAATTTTTTCTTATGGGATAGGTGGCAAAAGCAGATTCACGTCCTGTGAACAGATTCAAAAGTAAAAAAGTGATCCTCTGCTTCATACAGAGAAGAAATAGCCTGTTAGAAGAAAAATTATAGAACATTTTTTAGATCAATGTGAGGAAAAAAGACTTTACCAAATACCTGTTTCCACTCAGAGCCTATTTTAACAAGACATGGCTCATACTATCAGGTGAGAATAGAACAAAACAGACAACCTTTTTTCCTTTTAAAAGAGTTTCTTCTTAAGTATCCACATTTTTGTGAAATTCAGTCCAAAATGAATTCTTCTGGAGTATCTATAAGGATTTAATGAGCATCTATAGGACAACCATTTTTAGTATCTTGACGAAAACCACATAGTCGAAAACTCTGATTGTGCACCAACAGCTCCTCCCTCAAGCCACTCAGTTTTTTACCTTTATTATATTGAAACTGCCTGGAAAAATCATTCATTTATAGCCCATCATTTACCCTGTGACTGCATATATCCAGTACAAGATGATTCCCCAGAATGGCAAATGCCAGGCTTTTTTTGGCAACAGACCTAAAAGCCTCAGCTCTGCCTCACCTGTGGCTCCAGTCTCTCCACGTCACCCAAGATTTCATATTGTTATGCAAAAATATTCATTGTTATGCAAAAACCTGCATGGATGTGATCAAAGCATCCTGGCTGGTTTTGAAGTGGATGCAGGGAAGGGTTATGTGATGATTAGTATGATTTATCTTTGAGAAACCATTTCAGGTTACAAAAGGAAAAAGCAGTTACTACTGAGGCAGTCACTTGGAAGTCACAAAGAAAACAAAATGTAGCAGGGTTTGGGGTTGTTTTCATGCTGTAATCTTTTATGGCTCAATTACTAAACCTGTGCTCCCAAGGAGCTCTCATTACGTGAGAGCAATAAATTTCTCTAAGGGGAGGTAACACACACTGTACCAAATCAAAACACCCTTTGTCAAAGACATATGCTGAGCCTTCAGCACTACTTTCCACATGAATTTTCCTGAAACTGGTTCATTCATCTCTTGAGAGCTGAAGACTTGAAAACATTTTAATAATGGTAGTTCTGATAATGCCCTTGTTGCAGTTTAAGCCCAAACACAAAATACCACAGAAAGAAAATATACAGAATAATAGAGAAATACAAAATGTTCTTACTGCTAATATTGTACTGTTTGTTTCTCATTGTTACCTCACTAAAATATGCAAAGCTGAGCAGTACAGAAACAGCTACATAGAAGGCAAAGTAGCTAATCAGTAGATACCAAGGAATTTCACTCTTTAGCATGCTAAAGAAAAATATTTATTTTTGTGTCTAGAAACCATTCCTTAGAATTTAGATTATAACTGATCTCTTTCATACATGGGACTGTTTCCTGAAAGATTTAAGCATTTCCAGAAAGATTTAATTGGGAAGTCTTTTAAATTCGAAGACCTGATACATTATATATTTCTCCCCTCCCATTCCTTTGTCTACCAGCACCATCAGCTCAAGGAATGTGCATTTTCATTTTATTCATTATCTCTATTTGTGAAGAATGGCATTTATTTCAGAAACTACTTACAGATAAAGCTGGGGCAGTTCAACCAAAATAATGCCAGAAATGAACACAGGCACAGGTTTTACAGCAACAAATAGCTCAGGGCTGAGTTTCACCTAAAAATAAAAACTGAAATCCAGTTTGGTTTAGTGAATGGCTCATTAGTGATTGTGAGATATGTATCCCATTTTGCCACTAATTTATTGAATTATTGTAGCTAAATTGCTTTCAATTTTTCTACTGCTCTTTACCCACCTTTTTCTCCTCTTCCTCCTTCTCATCTATTTAAGATTACAAAGGCTCTTAATGTGGTGTAGCCTGATTCTCAAAGCAATAAAGCTTCCAGTTACACTTTAGTAATGTAACAATTTTTTAGAGAAAAAAAAGAATTTAAATTAATTTCAGTTTTCACCCTCATTTGTCTCAGTCATCTGTTTGGCTCCTGACTGATTTATTGGGTTTGTATCTGTGATGTGAACTGAATTTAGTTACAAATAAAAATACTGAATTTAAAGAAACACTTTAAAAACCAAATCAGTCCACTGGCACAGTATAAAATACCACATTCCAGTCTCAACAGCTATTTTGACTTTCTCGACACATTCTGTACTTGCATTAGGATATTTTAGTCCTCATTTTCTATCTCAAACTTTTAAATAACCTTCTCAACAAAATGCTAAATTTTATTAGTCTTCATCATGAGTTTCATCTGAGATCATAGATAAGGTATAAAAAAGGTGATCAAGGTATCAGAAAAATTGCCACCATTATATTTCCAAATAAGTTATTTGTGATAATCAGACAGACATTTTTATTTTTCAGGGATTCTGACCAGAAAATTCCCCTGGGTGCTGGGATGCAATAGAGTCATTCATTAGGTCATATAAGATCTATATAATTTTTTATCATGCTTGGGTCTTTTCATCCCTATGTCATCAAAAATAATCTGTATAGTTAATTCTCTTTCCCCCCCTAGCCACCACTAGCTTAGTATTTATTGTTCTAAAACATAGGTTAGCAATAATGGACAGTCCTGCTGGGCATCATGGCATGAGGAAAGGTGAGTAAATTGTTATTCTTAATCCATAATTACAATATAAATAACAGAATGAGGCACTCTGCTGACATTTCTCCCTCATTCTGAAAATGGCTGATTTAGAGCTATTTAAGATAATGATGCTAATGGACATTCTTGGCATAATTTGTCTTTATGTTAGAAAGTTCCTTTTCCTCATTTTTTAGTTTCAATGTTTCCATGAGAACCCTCATTTAGGACTGGAAGGAGAAAATCTGTGATAACCAGAGCCAGTGGAACTAAACTTCATGCTCACAAGCAAAAGCAGAATATTATATTCAATTTACTTTACCTTGGACAACAAACAGAGCAAAACACTCTTTTTTTCATTACACTACTCCTTTAAAGCTATTTTTTTGTAAACTTATGTAGCACCTGTGTAAAATACACATTTGGCATTATAAAATATTAATCACAGAACTTAGCTTTTGCACAGTGATACTGATAAATGCAATCTAAGGTTAAGTGTGACCATACATCAGCTGTGTAAAATTCTGTTAACTGATTTACCTGAATAAAAAGTTAAGAATCTGAAGACCAATTGGTTCAGTTTTAATAGAAGAACATCAAATATGGTAACATAATGTCTCGAGATACTATTTCCTGTACTTGGCACCATACATTTTGGAAGGACAGAATGATTTCTGTCTCTGTATCAGAACATGATTCACTGCTAAACTTCCTGACAACTACTGCTAATCCATTTTATTGCAAAAAAATAACTCCCTGTCATTTTTAGCTTTTTTAGATTTAACTTGCACCCTAATGGAGATCAAAAAGTTAATTGCTCTACTAATTGCAACCTTGATCAATAGGAAAAAATTAAATCTGTCATTTAAAAAAGTTTTTCTTTATTATACACCAAATTAAGTCATCTTGATGTTCTGGAAAGTGTCAGTCTTTTATTGAAAAGAAGAAACTGATCAATTAGGTTTGCTTGTAGCTTTCAGATTGCAATTATACTGAAGCATTTAATGTATCACAGCAATTATTTTCAGTTCTTCAAAGTTACCTACCATTTTTTTCTGTGAACTACTGCCTTACTGCATGAAAGAGCAGAGAATTTGAAATTAGAATAATACTCTTTATTATTATCTTTAATAATAAAAGAATAGTATTATCTTTTATGATTTTTAAAGTAGAGACAAAAGAAAAAGTTGGGGCTTTTTCCAAAGATCTCTGGACATCACTGACAAAGGTACAAAAAGACAATTTTGAGGCAGTAGTGTGAAAGAAAACAAATGAAACATTTAAGATGAACTTTAGAAATGTTCATTAGAAATGCTGAGATCTGCTAAATTCTAAAGGGTCTCCCTGAAGAGAAGTTTGATAGAAACTGGTAGAATATCAACCCCTGATAGCACAGCATAACAAACAAGTCAATATTGAATGTAATGGTGAAAACACATGGGTGCTGTCTTCTTAAATATCTCAGAAAATGGAGAAATAAATATCCACTTGTGGCACACATCAGAGTTTCAAGGATGGATGCAGCAGATTGATCTGCATATCCAGAAACATTCACTGATCCAAAATATTCCTGAGCTGGAAGACAAGAAATTCTCAATATAATTGATCTCAGCGTAGCTTCCATAATTTTGTTTTGAAGAATCATTTCAGATGAATGATTTCAACAATGATTACATTGGATGTTTTGTAATGCAATCTATACTGCAAAATTTTATCTTCCAGTAAGTTTACACAGTCAGTAACTTCACCCAGCTGTTATACTATACGCTTTAATGTCCTGTTCTCTGTAACAGAAATTTTCATTACAAAGAAAAGTTTAATAAAAATCTTGAATTACCAAACTACATAAGCGACATTGGAAAACCAACTTTCTAAATGGAGTTTTCCAGTCTGTGGCAGTTAACTTCTACTCAAAAGAGAAGACAGAGGGCCAACTTCAAACTACCCTTTCAAGAAAGTGAGTGTTATTTCATGTAGAGCCATAAGAAGTGCATGAAAAATACACACCAATACAATATTATTGTGCTGAAGGGAAGACAGCCCTCTAACACAAACAGTTATTTCTCTGATAGGGGTTATCATTGACCCTGAGGGATGGTTTTCTTTTAATTGCACCTAATGAGCTGGCTAGACTATCAGTTCTCTCATTTCCACGCAAATTAACTCTTGTATAACAAGAATACTGAGGGGATGGGAGAGAGCAGAAAACAGCTCCATTTTCCACATCACCAGAGCTATCAGAAAAATGCCAGCACTTCCATTTAGGAAAGCTGTTTTAGAAAGCAGAATTTTTTAAAAGCAGAATTCTAGGTGGATGCACTTAGAATCATTTTAGATGCATTTCTGTGTTGCTGGCTGAGATCTTATTGACACTTCAAAGCAAGGCATTTTAATCATTGTCCCAGCACAGGGTTAATAACACAGAACTATGCCTTCATGTGATGAAGACTGTTCTTACTCCAGTGAAACTGCTTTAAAGAAGACCAGCTGAAAATCTGATTCTGCTTGAAAATCCCTCATAAGACAGTGAGCCAGCACTATGACTATTGGCTGAGATACAGAATTAAAATGCTTGCCTAGAATCACACAGAAAATGTGAGTAGCCACAGTTTGAACCCAAGTAATTTGAGATCTTACATCAGCATTGATGGCATCAAACCCCAGAGCTACCACTTTGCACAAAGATCAAGAAAAATCCCAATAACTGAAGAACGAGCCAAAAGTTCACACAGATCTCTCTTTGCTTTTCTGAAGAGTTAAATTAAACCATATTGAAAACCATGAAAATTCCGTAAGCACATGAATTCACACATCAAAAACTTCCTGGAAGACAATTTTCCCAGACAGACATCTCCAGATCACTTCTTGTGAAGGATTTCAGCTATGCACAGCCGATTTTATTTTGGCTCCAGCAGTGGTTTTGATGTGTCAGTGCCTGTGAAGGACATTGGTCTTGTGGCATGACAACTCTCTTGGTTTTTTAGTTTTTAGGGCTGAATGAGGTATGTTGGGTGACTCCTGGAAAGAGTCTGATGTCACACTGTAGGTGAACCTCAGTTCCTGTGCATTTTAACTTCTGTTCTTGTGCCTAAACTCCTAAGGAAGGCCTGTAGATGATGAGAGCCTTTTGTGGCATCTGGAAATTTAAAACCACTTGTTACAGCTTTGCTTTTGGTTAGGTGTCCCTTGACTCTACTGCTTTTATAATGTACTATGGCTTTTCAAGAGGCTCTTTTTACCCAAGTACCACTCAGCTGACTTAACTTCATATCCACTAAATTGTGTGTTATCAGATGCTCTGTTAAGGACACTGCAAAAACAGAGTTTACAAGTAATTACATTACAAGTAATTGTCTCTCTCACCATTGTATCTTCTAGTAATGAAGAGAAAGAACATCAGAAATACTGTTTATTATATTAAAATACTTTTTTTTCCCCCCTAATCAGCATTAACAAATGCATGTATTGACTCAGGGGAGTAATTGTTGCCAGGTCACCAAAACCATTCTTTTTTAATTGGTGTCATATGAAGACAAAACTCGGCATCAGTTTCCCACTGCTCATCCAGAGCAAGCGTAACAACAATTAAAACATGCAATTTCCTCAACAGTGAGATTTATATACCAAAATTACATTTAGTGCTGGACTTGGAAACAATTTTTTTATTGCTTTAGGATTGCATCTGCAACTACCAGGAGACTCGGAGTTTTACATTCAACTTTAAAATCATGCACTTATACTGCAAAATAACCTCTATTTCTAGGATTTGCTTGATCCATTTTGAATTTGGTTTTGTCTACTTTACAGTGGCTTTCCATAAATAAGGACATAAAATCTCCTATATTGAATTAAACCAGTTCCTTCCTCTACTTGATAATATAATCTTGTTTTTGTTAGAACCTATGAAACAGAAAGCACTAGTGACAACTTTTGGCTAAAAATACTCCTCAATGCAGCAGCTATCAGCCACCAGTTCTGTGCAAAGCATTATTGTAAGAGCTTGCAAATTCACCTATCCCTGCTGTTTATGGAAAACTGCAGATTTTTAATGAGTGTGATTCAAGCTTTGGAGAAAATTTGTGCATTTATTCAGGTACATTTAATAGCTAATGAATCAAATGGGAAAACATGTTTAAGTGATTGTCTGTATGAAACACTCTACTAGGAAATAACATTAGAGGTCTCACTCTGTTTGAAGCTGATTTATCAGCTGAAATACTCTTCACTGACATAAGCAGAGATAAAATGGGATCAAACTGCATCTCTTCAACTTAGCAGCTCTTAGAAAAAGCGATGACCTGAAGCTCCCTGTCACGGAGGTGATGAAACTTTCTGATTTACTTCCATAAAGTGAATATATAGCGGAGAAAGTGAGAGTGAATTCACTGCAGGACACAAGTTGGGTTACACCAGTGAAGAATGGTGTCCCTGTTGCCTTTGGGTGCTGACCTGTGACAGTGAGATCACTGCCTGCCTAGGCTGTGATAATGCCATACACAAACTTGTCATTTTCTTCATTTATGATGAAAAGTAAAAAAAGTGAAAAATGAGATCTGTCCAAATTCAATAATGAATGCAATGCACTGTTTTGAATAATATTCACCTGGGATATGATATTCCATAGATGACATTTTTGATACAGGAGGATACATTTCCTGCCTTGGACAAACTTTAGCTCAATTATTCTCAGGCAGAGATAGTGTCCTTGTAAGCTGGCATTCTTTAATGCATGTTTTCCTTCTGTGAGTAAATCTGGGCCTTCAGAATTTAATTCCATGTCCTGTGTCAGACATTTTTCATAGCGTTCATTTCTGCCTGGCGGTCGCAGTGCTGCTGCACAGCACATCTGTGTGGGGTCAGACAGGCAGCAATCCTGAATGTTTGGGTACTGCTAAGGCACTTGAGTTTGGTGAGCATTTATGCCCCTCTACTTGGAGCACTTTCCAAACACCTTCACTTCAGGCACACTTAGAGAAGAGCTCTTATGCGAGACACAAGCTCTGCAGTTCAACACATTGTGAGTTATTGCCCCTGGCTGTCCCCTTCAGGAGCTCAGGAAGATTGAATTCAGACACCCTCAAGATATTACAGCACAACACTCTCTGGGAAAGGGTTAACTTCACTGGTCTCGTGAAACTTGGGAGCTGACAGAAGACTCAAGAGGGAGGATGGACCCTGGTCTCTCCTTATTTTAATTAAAATATAAAAGTCACAGAATATCTTCTCTTCCTTCAAATAACTTATCAAATTAATGAAAATATGATTCTCCCATGCATTCTAAAGTGTCTTTCTTTACAGCTGTTTCATTCATCCACATCAAATATGCTTATTAAAAATCAAGCTGTCTAAAATACCTCGTAGAGCTCAAAACTGCAGAAGAGTCTCCATCTGAAGAGGTACATTTCTCAGAGCCAGATGCTCTATTGATGCTTTTGCAAAAGACACAAAAGAAATTAAATGTCAGTTACTGAGAGACTGGGATTGATCAATATCATATATAATTATACTTCCAAAACAAAAATAGGAGGAAAGTGTGCCTTTGATATCAGGGTTTGGGCTTCAAAAGGACTTATAATTAATAATGGAATTTTCTTTAAAAGTTGCTGTTATCTGTCACAGAGAACAGGCATACTAGATTAGGAAGCCTGCTAGCTCAACACTAGCTCTCAAACCAGATGGACCTCCCCAGGTAAAGATCTGTGTTGTTAAAGACCACCAGACTCTGTTTGTTTGGATCTCCCATTAGTTGGTTTGATAATGTGTCTTGGGGGATTTTTTTACATCTGAAAAGAAAGAGTTGTTTCCTATTCACCTGCTCATCCTTCTAGTGCTAAAAAAAATAACATGCATTTTCTATCCAGACTTAATTAAAATTAATTTAAATTTTAATTTAGACCTGTGGGTGCTGTTCCACTGTATTTCTGCTTATTCATCCCCCTACAGGCACGGCCTTGATCGTGAAATACATAGAGGAACACTTGGAGAACTTCACTGGTGAGGAAAACTTGCAGTACTTCATGGGTAAGGTTAGCTCATGTCATAGCTCATTTCTGTGAGCCAGGTCTGTGATAATGAGGAAAGAGGTTTGCAGTTTGTAAGGAGTTCCATTTCCTTCTGCAGCTCCCAAGAGCAGCACCGTGTCGAGGAAAGGGAAAACTCCTTCAGCGGTTTCAGGTAATCTCAGCTGCTTTTTGGTAGGGGAGAAATGAATTTTGGTAAATTTACTAGAATAAAAAGGAAGGTTTCTCATTCTTTTCAACTTTTTTGTTAGAGATTAATTCACACAAGTAAAAGAGAGAAAGAAGCAAAATCTGACTCACACAGTGAGAGAGGTTTGTGAGGGAACTTAAAGTAAACTTTAAAGTTAAAGTAGACTTTAAAGTTGCTGTCCCATTTTTATACACAGAGCCAATGTAAAAAGGCAGCTTCAGGGAGCATCAGAAGTTATGGCTAAGGCCTGTCTACAGTTTTGTCTTTTCAAAGTTTATATATATATATATTTTTGAATCACTTAGAGTTTTGTCTGATTCTAGGCAAGTAAAGTTCACTGGAGCTGTTGCTGGCACACAACACTTGTTGAATGGGAAATCTTTCCATGAGAGAGAGAGAACTGACTTGGTTTCAAGTGCTATTGTAAGAATTTCTCTTGATTGCAAATCTTATTTCACTGATGGGTGGGGTGGTAGGAATCTGGTGGAATACCGACCCTAGAGGATCTTGAACTTGGAGAAAATAGTAAGAGGTCTGTGACATGCAGAAATATTTTCAAAATCTTTTGAAGCTCACTACTTGATAGCACAATTTTTTATTTCTTTTCTCTCCAGCAGGTCAATAGCTAATTTTTATTGCCACTGGGTATCCAAAAGGACATCTGGTGTGCTCAGGAGCCAATGCAATCAGAAATTGCTCTCCAAAGAGAGATGATCACTGTCTCTTCCTGTGACATGGAAAGAGAAATTGGAACAATTTCTGTTACTTTTTAAAAATCACATATTTTCCAGCATGGTGTTAGAAGTATGATTTAAGACATCAGCATCTTGTAAGGATTCAGCCTGAGAATTAAAATATATATTACTTAATACCCAGTTTATACATTGAGATAGTGTCATAAAAGATTAGCCAAAGAGGATTGGAAAGAGGTTAATTTACTACACACACAGCTTGGATTGCTAACAATAAATATGATTGACGAGGACTGGCTCATAAAGGAGCAGAGCTGCAGTCAGCATGGACCTTGTGAAATAATTCTCAGTTTCTCCCAAGGGGGAGAAACTACTTGGCTGAAGTCCTACTTCAGCCAAGTGGACTTTGAAAACTTTGTGATAAAAGTCTTCCATGTAGTGACTTTTTTCTCCACAGGTCCTTGTTTCAGATCACACAGATGTTTTTGAAAACAAAAACTGAAACAAATTTTAAAACACAGCTGAATGATTCATTGAGGTATGTACATTCATTCTTAAATCCACATCTACTTCTTGAGAGCACTGAACTACAAAGGTTAGAGTGAGGCAAGAGTCTGTATGAAAGTGATAAGGAATCTACATCTCCATGGTCTCCACAGACTACGTCAAACTCTAGAAGTTAGTGCTGACCTCTTTAAATAAGTTACAAAAGTTTCTAAAAACTGTTAAAATTCAGGAATCTTTTCTTTTTCATCAACATCAACGTCGTGTTCTGTGGAGAAGCAAGAGAGCCATCCCTGTCAGCTTGTGATTTATTTGTGCCAGGAAAGCAATTCTCCTGCAATAACTCTTCACACACGCCCAGACCCTGTTACTACAAGCAGAAAAATTAAAAATAGAAACAAACTACCATCAGCAGAGATCACAGGCCAAGCACCAGACAGTTAATTAAAAACAATCATGAGAAGAAAACCAAATAATTTTATTAAAAATTATTAAAATACTATTATCAGGATAATTACTGGTATATATTTGTACTACATTAAATTATGCATTTTACTTGTGGGATGATACCTCCACTCTATTTGGAGTCTTTCTGGTTTCTCTTATTTTAGGTGCTAATACTTGGGATGTTTTGCAAGCACCTGCAGAATGTGCTCCACAGGTAAAGAGGTAGCAATTCATTTGGTTGGTTTGGTACAGTTTATACACAATTACACAACTCATAAGGTGCTCAGTAATTACATTTCACATTGTTTTTATTTTTATATTTTCACTTTATTTTTATTTTCTGAGGTCTCTGATTTTAAATAATGTTATTTACCCCTGAATCATGACTGCATTACATGCACTAAAAACAGGCTAAGTACAAACACAGCACAAAACTTCCCAGACTGCAAAAGAAAGTCAGACACCAAGGTGGGATACTTTTGTTTGGACTCTAACATTGCTTCAGTCTTTAAGGTAAAGCAATCAAAATGTAAGAAAAGGTTGAAGAAACATCTCCAATATTCCTTTGTCAGTCCCCAGAACTCAGCTCTGACAACGGGCTGGGTGTCAAAACAGATTGAGAAAAGAAAATACAGCATTTACCAATGCTACACGGGTCTCTGTAGAGCAAACAAGGATGCAGGCAGAATATGGTGAATAAATACAGAAACCTGAGTTTGCCTATAAGCAGTTGCTCTTGCAAGTTAAGATTAGGACTAATTTAAAGCTGAGCAAGGATAAAAATTGATTTTCTGTAAAGAGAAAAAAATGGGAAGCTGCATGAAGCTGGGTGAAGTAGCCCCTTGTAAAAACTATGGGAAAAAACATTGACTAATATTATATGTTCCAGACAACAACCTACAAAGAGGTCAGGCAGAAAAATTAAGGGATGTGGCTCTAGAGAAAACCACAAGATTTTATAAAGTTGGTTTTATCAATCACTCAACTTCAGTGGAGGACACAGAAGTAACATAATCAAAAACCTGAAAGCCCAGCTTTCACACCAGAGGATGAGAATCCACAGTGAACCATTTACAGCCTGCTGCCCAAAGAACCAGATGTGGTGTACAGTGAGACTGAACAATGTTTCTGAGAGACCATGAAAATTAAATTCTAGCACTGCAAATGGAACACTCTGTGCTGTGGTTTTTCCTGGCACTGGTAGGGATTTCAGGCATTGCTGTTCAAGCTGAGAGACAGAAAAACAGCACAGCTGGTACAGAAGAGAACCACAGAATGTTCTGGGTTGGAAGGACACCCAAGGATCATCAAGTCCAACCCTTAAGTGAATGGTCCATCTACAGAGACACCACCAACTTGGTGTTAATAACATCAGGCTTTAACCAGCTCAACTAATCCCAGCGTCACATTCTGGTGGAGATGTGTATGTGCCAGTTAAATAACTGCCCAATTTTGGGGGACACAGAGAAGTATTTTAGAGCAGTATTTATAAGGATTAGTTCGTGCAAACTATCTGCATTGTCTTGGGCTATTGGAAAAAGTTGTATAGAGCTAAAGACTGCAAGTCTGAGAAAAATCTTAATTCATCAGGTTCATCTGCAACACACAGGTACTGAAATGCTGCACTCACCCAGCTCATCATCATCACCATGCAGTTCTCCATTTTGCAGCTGTATTTATTTTAAGGCAGCCAGAGGCTTGGTCTATGAGTTTGCCTAGTTATACTGCAGTCTGTGCCATTCAGAGGAAACTTGTTTCTACTTTGCCTTAGGAGCTGCAAAACCCTAAAAAATACAAATCCCTTATGCTACAGAGAGTTATTGCATCAATCTGAACTGCTAACAGAACACAAAAAACATGCCAAAAACCTCATCAAGAACAGAAGTAGATCAGACTTGTGGGAAATATTCAGGAAACTGGTTGCCCAGAGAAATTTTGGCTGCCCCTGGATCCCTGGCAGTGTTCCAGGCCAGGTTGGAGAAGACTTGGAACAACCTGGGATAGCAGAAGATGTCCCTGCCCATGGCACGGGGTTGGAACTGGATGACCTTGAAGGTCCTTTCCAAGCCAAGTCATTCCATGTTTCTGTAAAATTAAGCAGGTTGGTGGCTAGAATAAAAACACAACCAATTCATCCATGTACCAAAACAGCCACTGCTTTCCTAATAGACTTCTATTATTTCTGAAATTCTATCAGCCTGGGGTACTCTTAAATGAGTTCAAACAAGTACATAAGCTGGCACAGCATTTGTTCCGGTTCTCTGAAAATAGCACCACAGGTTAAATAAGGAATTTAACACCTTTTAAGTCAAGAGTCAGAGAACAGTATTTACACATGGTTAACAAGAGAAAAACAGCCCGAAAGGAAACAAAACAATCCATCAAATTCAGAAGGGAGAATTTCTTTTGATTAAAATGTAAGTTGGACAAGTAAAATATAACAAAAATAGTCCAATCTGCTGGTTTTATTATTTCCTGTGATTGTGAAAACAGCCTTTTCAAGAGGTTGCAAAAGGCTGTGCTCACACTGCCTGTCTGAAGGGCAAAGCTTGAGATGTGGCCAGCTCTCACTTTTCTAGCTGAACTTTTTCCATGGAGTCAGGGAGAGCACGTCCTAGTCTATCCTAAGAACACAGAACAACATAAAATATTAGGGTTTTCCATGAATTCAAACTTAGACAAAGTAAAAAAATACAGATAATTTGAATTTTTTGACCTATAAAACATGTGCAAACATCCATGCACAGAAAACAATTTGAAGCATATATAAAACTGCTATGATACAAAAAGGCAATTTATGATTAAAAAAAGACAGCTTAGGATAGAAAACCTGCTTAATTCCACCCTGTTATTCTCCTCCCAGTGCTCAAACAGAAAACCACAGTTGTACATAGAAAAAATAGGTTGTTTTAAATGTATTTAAATGCAAACAAAACATACATGCCAAAGGAAATGCCACAATCCCTGCTGGTATGACCCTCCCAGTCCCAAAATGCCCTGTGAGACAATCTTTCTTTTCCTCCCAGAAGATAAAGTTATTTGGGAAAATGACACATTTTGTCTTGGTTCTGAAAATAACTTGAACCACTGATATACAAAGATTAAAATATCTGCCTTTTAAAGTCACCTTTAATGATTGCAGATTCAGCCCTGTGCTCTGAGCCAGCAAATCTCCCACTGAAGTGCCTACATTTTTTGATCACAAAAGATAGACAGGATTATGCCCACAATGCTTTTGGGAATGATTCTACAAGCTTTCTGCATGAAAGAAATGAGAATTCCCATCTTTCTGTTTCCATTGATCTATTTTTTTCTCACTTCCCTCACTAAATAAGTTGGATGATGTGTTGCTGCGCTTCAGCTTTCAAAATCCTTTAGCATTATTTTTTTTTAGTTTTAAAGAGAAAATTTTATTTCCAGGTGTGTTAGCAGCTCTTCCACAAGTCATATTCTTATAATGGTGATAAAATTGTTTGGATATAGAGCTTAAGCTTACAGAAGGGTTTTTGTGTTTTGGGAATTTTCGATGTCCACAAACAACTACACTTTGTGCCATCAGTACAACTTGCTTCTTGGAAATTCTGTGTGTAAATGTGTCAGATAGTATGAAACTAATCACTTGAAAAATACATGTATTCATTAGTTTGAAATTAACCACACTTATATAAGTATATATTACATATTATTATACATATTATATCTTATATCTTATATATCTATTATATGTTGCATATCGTATATAATATATAATATATAATATATAATATATAATATATAATATATAATATATAATATATAATATATAATATATAATATATAATATATAATATATAATATATAATATATAATATATAATATATAATATATAATATATAATATATAATATATAATATATTATCTATTACCTATTATCTATTATATATTATATATTATATAGAATATAGAATATAGAATATAGAATATAGAATATAGAATATAGAATATATTATATATTATATACTATATAGTATATATTATATACTATATACTATATACTATATATATTATATAATATAATATTATATTATATATATTATATAGTATATAGCCTATATTGTATATTATATATTGTATATTGTATATTGTATATTGTATATTGTATATTATAATACCACACTTATATTCCATGCAGTTTTCCATATAGATAGCAGTCTTTCCACACAGCACTTTAAACAGAAGATATGACTAAAAGTATAAAGTGAGCACAGAAAAACCCATAATGGAATTATTGACCAAATTTCAAGCTAGAAAATGAGACTATTTAAATAAAGTGCATAAAACTGTCCCTTTTTACCTTGGATGAACTCAAACATAAGTCCCTTTTTCTGCAACTTTCAGAGCTGAGAAAAATCTCTGAGGCAAGTACTTTATAATAATAAAATCCTCCATCACAAGCTTCTTTCTGAATGACCTGCTGGCATGTTCCTCTGTTGTAGTCGCTCCTTGTCTGCTGAGCCCCAATTTTCTGAACAATAACTGAGCTTTCTCAAACAGCTCAGGAAACTGAAAGTGAGAGGGGAATTTAATTTAATGTTCCTGTCATCACAGTGAATCAGAAGAGCCTCACGATGAAATAATACATAGTTCTCACTTCAGTGTCTATGCCATAACTCCAAGTCTCTGAGGGCTGTGAAAATCCAGCAGGGACCCAAACCTGGCAGGTGTCATATTTAATGTATGTGCAGTCACATTTCAAACAAATAGCTACACTCCAGGAACAAGCTAATAATTCTTCTGAGTAAAATAATCCAGATATGTACTTTGCACTGCAGAAGAGATATTCCTTAAAAAGACTGTCTATGCAGTTTGTTCAGACATTCAACCTTTCTAGAAAATCATCTTGTCTTGTTTTTTACTGCGAATTCAGTGCCATACCAAGGGAAGACTCTGCTTTTTTTGGCACGTTTGTGCAGAGTTTGGATATCGGGCTGACCTTGAGCTGCAGCTGCCTATCAAGGGCTCCATAGCAGCCAGGGGACACTGGGGGTGAAACCCCACCACAAGAAACAAAACAGAAATATTTGTTCCCTGGAAGGTCACCAGGATTCCCTTTCTCTGTGCCTTACTGCCCCTGGTCATTGGAGTACCGGGGAAGTAGCAAACACTGGGTGGACGTGATCAGATCTCCACTTTATGTGATATGTTCCAAACCTGGAAGACAGGCATTTCTTTAATAGCCTGTTAATAATTTTTTGAAAGCTTTTATAGCTGAGCTATACCAAGAAAACAGTAAAACTATACCATTTATTACCAAACCAGGTAAGAGTAATTTTTCATGTATTAAAAGGCACATTCTATCTCTCCATGACAAGGTTACAAAATTTCTATAACATCTTAGTACTGATTAATTAAGTCAAATAAAATAATTTTAAATTTTGTTCTGTCACATTTAGGATATAGCCTTTCATAGAACCATCCCCACCTTATGGTTCTAAGAATTTTTACATGTAGAACACAAAAAATACTTCTGAAACAAAACATTCCCGAGGTCTAAGGATTAATGCTTTGACTGATTTTCAGTGGTGCTCAACACATGGCATTTTCACTGTAATTGGTGTAAGCATAGGACAGATGAATCATATAATTAAATCTCACTGGTTATAATCTAAGAAAATTCTTATCTACTTTATCTGAGAAAAGAATTATCACTTTCCTGGTCTCTCTATTTCTTTCAAGGGACATTAAAATGCTACTTATAATTTTGGTACAGAGAAAGGAATAAGCCTATTGACAATTTTCCCAGCAAATCAATATACCTGGTATCTGCAATGTATTGTCTGTAGATTTACCAGTTTAATTTTACTTTCTTAAGAAACAATTGGTTTTCCTTTGTGCTCAGATAAAATAATAAAATATAAATAAAATTATAAAATATAGTGAAATAAAGTTCTATAGGTGAATTTACTCAGTAAATCAACATCCTGTATATTAATTTTTCTTGGCTTATTCACAATGAGGAAAGAGCATTCCTTCACTGACAGATGATATTATTAAATATTTAGCTCACACAGTAGATAATTGGAGTATTTCTGCCGTAAGTATTAATTTACTCATGCTGGTGATTCATGCTGATCCACATGAGAAAAACTGTAGCTAAATTCACATTTCAAGCTGTAGGAATCAGCAGCTGAATCAGAAGATAGAAATTGCCATCTAACCCACACAGCTGCAGAGAGATGGAACACAGGCACCTAAACAATCACATTGGCTTTATCCAAAATTTTAATTTTTGTGCACTTCCTCTTGGGATGCACAGTACATTTTTGGACTGTATCATGTTATTTCCTTTTTCAAATTCTTACTCTTACAAGAATAGTGTATTACTTAAATTTAAAGTTAACTTAGGCTTTTTAAATTGAAGATGTTTGGGTACTGATTTATAATTCTGCATATGACCAGAGTTTCATCTAACCTGTGATGCTTGGAAGATGGATAAACCTGTGCTATTTATCCAGGGCAAAATCAGACTATTGCCCAGAGGAAGACATTGGTCTAATGATATGCAAATTCTTAAATGAGCTGGTTTCCATTAATATAGTGTAATAAACCAAACTCAAATTTTCCTACTTCAGTTCACATTTACTCAGTCTCTTCAGAATCTTGTGTTATAGACTGAATGTAGCTTAGAGAGCTGTGTCTAAGTATTAGAAAATGGAATGGATTTAATTCTGTAAAGCCACAACCCGAAAGCTTCAGCCTATACACGGTCTCATTCTCTCAGTGGCAAGGAGGAATATGTGTTGGATCCTTGGAATCTACACCCCATTCCCTCCCCTCAGCGTGGTGCCTTTTCAGTATTCAACTGGAATAAATGCAGCAATGAGAGAAATCCCACAGGAACACTTTGGCCATTTTTTTCTTTACAGTACGAATGTTAATCTTTATCTGTTCAGAACATTGTTTGGAAAACTGGAGGCATCACGGATCAGGCAGGTGTCACCGACTCTCTGCAAGGGCTGATAGCTCATGGCAGTGACAGCACTGCACTTGACTCAGATTTTCATGCTGGTTGAACAGGAAACTGCAGTTTCATGATTTGTTCTATTTTCATGGTATCTTATTCAGGAAAAATAGCAATACTACATGTGTGTACACATAGTCATTTAATAATTTTTCCTACTTCTCACTGTTTGCAGGCAAATGACATTGATATTTGAGTTACTTAGATACAGTTTCCAATAAAACTAGGTTGGCACACGGACTGTGGCAACCTTCCATATGAGTCTACTTATTGTGGAATTACACTGACACTGACATAGCAGCACAAGACCAACACTTGGGTGGGAAGTGGAATTAGGAAAACACAAAACAAAAATTTTCCTAGAATTCTCCTAAATGGATAATACCACCTACAACTTGACTATTTATAAGTTGGGTGTATTTTACTTGGAAGTTTCCCTGATACCCACTTGCTGTTCAGAGACTGGAAAAAGCAATCCTGTATCAATGACTGAGTGAAAACATGAGTTTACACAGAGATCCTGTGAGCACCTCGTGTAGCTGGTCAGCTGTCCTTCAGTACACACATGGAACAAAATAAAAGCTAAACTCCTGTGTCCTACATTCCCCTCTCTGTTGAGCAGATATCAATTCAGTGTTCATCTGGGTTTCTTTCAGAGGGGAAGAATAAACAGAATCTGCTTTAATTGTTTGGCCATCTGCCCTGTGGATGGTTTCTCCATCCTTTTCACACACATTCTGCAGTCACGGTTTGTGAACGCTGCTGCTGATCAATACAGCTACCAGCTGCCACTTTGGTTTCACCAGCAGGCTGAGATCTGGGTTTGGGTAACCTTGTTTATGTATTGATCTTCCCCTTGAAGCTAGCACTCTTCTATCAAACAATCATGAACCTGATGTTTCAAATTTAAATAGCTGCAGAGTATTAATTACAAAGTAATGCATGGTAGTAATTTAAAATACGTGCCTCAATATTTATGTACCTCTCTGAACTAGAAAGTGATTATACAGAACTCATTAACGGAGATTTAATTTAATTTGTCAATTTTTTGAGTTAAACTTCACTAGATTAAAAACAAGGAAAGAAACAGCTGAAGCTACAGCTGCTGCTTTGTAGCCACTTCAGTTTGGCTCTTCCCAACATGTACATGGAACTTATAAATTACATCAAAAGCTGCAATAAAAAAAAATGAGAAGTTGTACAAGAGTGGAGGAGGAAGAAGTGAGAGAGAGAGAGAGATGGTGCTTAGCAGGACATGAATTTCTTACCAATAAATTGTCATTTGAAAAACAGCAGGTGACAATGTAATAAAAATTGTGGCGAGAGCTGAAATGAATGCAAATGCCAGGAATACACTGGAAATGTCCAGCAGCTCTGTTCTGCAGTGTGTGTGCTTGACAAACATTGCTCTGCAGCAGGCATAAACTATTCATCAGAATGAAATATTTAGCAGTGCCATATCTCAGTCCTGGGCTCTTGTGAGCCCACCTTATAGCAAACTGACGGTTCTGAGGCAATACCGTGGGACCACTAATTGCCACTGTGCTGGTGGCCCCAGCACAACCAGAGCTTTGCAGAATGTTTGCAGAAGCGTTGTGGCTTGCAGAGATGGGTTCTCTTTGAACAGTGTCGCCACTGAGCACAGTTAGAAATAAAACACCACATATTTAGAGAAGCGGAGCGCGAAGAGCGATGCGGTTTAAGGTCAACTGGAAATGTTTCACTGCTGTGGCTCATGCTTAAGCCTCTCAGACAAACAAGCAGCAGCTCAAAGCAAATAGAATGGTTAAATGAACAGCTCTGGAACGAGAGCCACGCCAGAGCCCGTGTGGAGCATCAATGTGCTGCAGACACAGCGCTCTCCACATGTTTAATACCATGTGTGCCCAGTGTCTGCCAAGGAACCATCACGTCAGATCACTTGGGTGCCATGAAATCTCTAAACAGAGAATTGTGTGCTATTACTTACTCTTACAAGTAACTTACTTTGTAAGTAAAGTGCTAATAGCCCTTTTGATTAGTTAACTAGTAAGTTTTTACTAGTTTTACTAAATGATTTAACTAGTAAAATCTTCATTTCTGAGAGAAACAAAATCTGCAAGTCTGTTTAAGCAGAAATGCTGTAATGCAAAACTGAAGGAAAATCAGTGTTTTTAAGATCAAATATGAAATAGAAGAGATATATTCAAGAAAATACATTCCCTCGGTTTCCTCTTTCTGCAGGAAGGTAAAGCTTCCTACAAAAAATGTGGCATTTAATCATAAAATAATGGGAAAAAATTAGAAAATTCTTACTACAATAAACAGAGCAGCCAGCTGTGTTCAGTTTGAAAAGCCTGACTTGCTTTTGACTCTGTGCTACAAATATATTAATTGTTTCCTTTGGAGAGGAACAATTCTTTTTTTTAAAAAGAAAAGTAAAATAGCTTTTGCATGTTTTGTTCTACAGTTGTTCTATAAATCCCAGAAAACTATTTTTATTTTTGATATTATTAAACTGACATGGGGATCAAAAATATATATAATTAATACAGCAATTAATAATTGCAGATAGTTCTACACAAGCACAGCTCTGAGAACAACTCCCTCTGTGTTAAAGAAAAATATATGAGTATGGCCTGGAAAAATTAAAACAATTTTAATAACTAGAGAGTTACAGTGGTAAAACATAGAACAAAGTAATGTTCTACAGTTGCCAGCCATAAGAACAAGTCATAAATGTAGCTATATTAAGGCCCTATTTCTTTTTTAGCCTAAGATGGTTTAAAAGACATGGAGGGAGAAGGTATACATGAAATATTGCGTTATTTAGGTAATGAATTCCTGTCTACAGATTTGTATGTTGATGATATTAGATGGTAGAGTCAATCTCGGCTGAAAAATGCAGGTCAAGTATTTTGACATGAGATTCATACTTTTTAATTTTCTGTCCAATCTGCAATCCATGCACTCTCGTATCATCAGCTTCCAGTAATTCTCTTTTCATCCTTTACCTCAGTCTTTAAGCTTTCATTCTTGGAATATTTGTTATATTATTAGAGGTTTCAATAAACCAGACAACAACTTCCTACCTTAATATATTTGTTAGCTACCTGTTATCTAATGCTATATCCAGTTTGATAATTTCTTTTTTTTTTTTTTTTCCAAAGAGCAGTTTTATTTCAGTTTCACTATTCTAGAATGGAAATTGTCTATCTCCCCTTCATCCTTATTATGACAATTAATTTCCGTTTTTTCCAGATATGTTTATTTTCATTTTGGCAGTTATCCTGCCTCAATCCTCGTGCTCCATGTTATCACCCTTGCTGGAAAATGAGTTAATGTATTCCTTCAGTTCAGACACAATATCTTGATCAGCTCCAATCTCACCCTTATTGTCCAAACATGGACTCACCACTTTATCTTAGGACTAAAATATCATTTCATCACTTTTAATTTCCCTCCTAAAATATAATTGTGCTTTTTCTCTTGACAATTATTGCTTGAGTCTGATAGTCCCTCACCTTTAAGATCTAACTTTCTATGGGATACATCTTTCTCTGTGGGCTGCCTGTAATTTTCCTTATATCCTTTCTGAGACAGTAATTCTATTTATCATTGCACTTTGACCCTCAGGGAAAGTTTCCTTCAGGCATTGCCTTTCCACTCCCTTCTGGAACACAATACAAAATGTATTATTTTCAGTGCTGTGCTCCCACCACAAATATTTGCCATGAGTCACTTGGAGCAGTTGCAAAATCCCTCTAAGTTTCTTGACTGGACAGCTGAATAATTTTAAAAGAGAAAAAGTAGAAATATGTAAAGTCTTCTCCCTGAAATAATAACCAAACAAAAATAAAAGAATGATACCTCAATATCATCCATTACACAAAAAAATTATCATAGCTCAGACAACATGAATTTGTTAAAGAGGAATAAAACATCCAGCAGCGAGTTAACAATTCTGGGCTTCATTTGGAAGGTTCAGTAATGAAAACTCTTTTGCTAAATAATGTTTTCCATTTTTTGCAAACATGATTTCCCTTAAATTTTTCACTTTGTAGCAAAACACTATTCAGATTAAAGCTGCTACAATGCTGCTGTGACTTCTGAAAAGAAAATAACTTTCAAGGTCAGGAATTTATCAATAGGTAAGTATAAATGTTTGTATACCTTCCTTTTCCCAACTGTGCCAGCTAAAACAGGATCTTCAGACTAAACAGCTCCTCTTTCTCCCTGCATCAGGATAAAGACAGTGAATTGCACTGAGAAAAAAGGTTTTCCAAGTGTTCCATTAGAATTGTAGTATTTTATATTAAATAGAAAATTCTCTTTGAGAGAGCAATCCTCTGTAGGAGCTGTATACTTACGATGTCCATTAAGGAACACAAACAGCATCTATTGCACGTAAAATGAGAAAACCACAATTTTTTTTGCCATGACCTACAGTGGAAGAGTCTCCTGATGAGGTTAGGAGTATTCTCAGTCCTAATCACTCTCCAAAGGCACATCTTCAAAGCTCCACCTTTGTTATTTGACACTGGGGCAGTGCCTCTGCCCTTCCTACACCGGGCCAAGAGCTCTGAACCATCATGCACCTGATGCTGCCGCCAACTGTTTTTTCTGGCTAAAATCCTGTATTTTCTTTCCTCCAAATTTCCCTCAGCTATTTTAATGTAACAGGCAGTTTATCTTAAAATTGAATCAGCATTAGCTTCTGCACAGAAGGTAGCTTTTCAGTTTGAGCTGATGGTTTTTCTGGTGAGTTTGTTTCTTGATTAAGTTCCCAAGAGAAATTCAGCTAGCATGCACAAGATATTTCACTGTGAGATCTGGAGTAAGAGAAGTTTTTGTAAACTTAATTTTGACTGTACTGAATTTAGATTTTTTGCAAACACTTTTAGGTCTTAGACCTCATTTCATAGTGGATCTTCAGTATTTATTTCTGTTTTATCCAAGTACATAACCTTGACTAGCACAGCAGGGGAAAAGGTTGTTCAGGTTTTTGTCCATTGCCATTTTTAACATTTTCCTTGTGACTTACACGCAGTTCTGAGCCACTAGACAAAATATTGTCCATACATTTTTAAAATAAAGGGCAAAGGAAAATACCTAAATAAATATCAAATGAAGTTTCCTAAATAAATATCCAAGGACACTACCTAAATAAATACCATATGAGTAAATATGGGAGAATTCTATGAATTTCTTTAAAGGTCCATCATGTTGAACAATGACCTCTTAGGAACTGTAAGCTCTACTGGTCTCAAACCAAAGTACAAAACTGCCTCCCCCCTCCATCACTGTCACTTTTCTAATAGAAAAACCTGGTTTTCAGATTATGCCTTTCTGAAAAGCTTCTCTTCAAGGTACACTGTTAGGGTGAGATGCCTTTACTGAGGAGTTAATAGCATGGAAAATCAGATTAAATAAACCCCCAAAGATGTACCTACAATTGTTAATTCTTAAAGTTTGCCATCTTGCATTGTTAAATAAAACTAAAAACAGAGATCAGCTTGCTATTGTTAAATTACCTTTAAAGAAAGAAAAGGATCACCAGAAAGAGAAGTGGGGAATTATACAGCAGAGATCTCTAGGCTGTTGCAAATTTCACCTTTGAGAAATCAGAATCCCCCTGAGCTTTTGGACATTATGAATAGACATCAACCAGGCAAAATGCCTGCAACCCTGGCAGCCCTTCTGCCTGCCTCAGAGCTCTTGAGTGCCCTGCACCTGTTCAGCCCACCCCTGCAACTCACCTGCTAATTTCAGCCACAACATATTTAGAAATTGTGCTAGAAAGATAATCCCAGGGTGTTCTTCTCCTGCTTATCAGAAACAAATGCATTGTTGGCTGGTCTTGAAATAAGATTTAATTTTGAAGATCTTACCCATTTTAGAAGAAGTCTAATAAAATAATGCACATTGAGACTCAGTTTAGAAAGACTCTGCTATGCTCAAGTAATGTTTATACATGGAAAAATCCTCTGCAGTATGTAATAAATTTTCTGATTTTTGAGAATAGTTTTTTCCAATAGCCCTTCTGAAAAATTTAATTTTGGAACGGATCACTGAGAAATCCATGCCCCATCACAGAACACTATCTTCAACATATATTGGTACACACACACACACTTATATACATATATATACTTATATATATATATGTGTGTATGTGTCTGTATTTCCACATATTTTCTAATAGTCATAATGTATATTTATTTCTATTTTTCTGATTATTTGGAGAGGAATGTTCTTTTCCAGGAGGCTTGCACAAAAGAAACAAACTTTAAAACCTGAAGTTCCCCTTCAGAAAATGTTTGCTTCTTAGAAGAGATATTCCCAAAGTAGTTTTAAATATCTTAGCATTTATAGATGCATTATGTAGTATTTAGGTAGAAAAATCAGAACTTACTTGGCACATGATTTGCTTTCTCTTCAATCTGACAGCATCCACAGGGGAGGCTTGCAGTGGAGAGCACAAGAGCACCACAACAATACAAAATCCTGCTGGATTAGTTCATTTAATGCACATCAGCATTTAAGTTAAATTAAGCTAGCTGACCCTACATACAACTAAGCCACACTTACCACCTGTAAAATAAATTTGTCAGCTTCTACTAAAGATCCCGAGCTATAATCTGAACCCATAGAAGAAAAGCACAAGATAGAAACATTCTAAATCCAGATTTGGAATGTTTGTACAGCTAGCCTTTCTCTTACAAATCACCTGTTCCCCCCTGTTCTACCCCAAGTGCTAAAGGCATACATTGAACTGCAGGTAAGAAATTCCCCACTATCAGAAGGTCTTCAGGGTTATGGAGCACAAGAATTAAATCTCCTGCTGGTGTTGCCAACTAAAGGCTTTTATCCATTCCAGGTACTGAAAAGATATCCTTTTAATAAGATATAAAGTCTTCAACTCTAAGGACTGTCAGTTAAGGAGAAATTTATACTCAGAGCTTGTTTTCACCGTAAAACTCATGAATAAAACAAGTGCAGAATGACTACCATGTTTAATCAATAAAATTATAATTACCAGGGGTCAGTTAGAGAGGTTTTGGCAGTTTCAAACATTCATTCTCTCAAATAAAGACCTTCCTAGTGACAGGATATTCGGTGCCAAATATCTAACAGAAAAACCCCATAGATCGCCTTGCTTTTCAAAGATGTTGTTTTTTTCCTTAAAAATATACTTCAGCTCACCTACCACAATATCTTTAAAAGATATTTTAAATTAATTCTAACATTTGATATTTTTTCCTGAAATATATAGATTTTATTTTAAAATCCCATAACAACTGCATTAAAATCCACTGAAAACCCAGAATTAAGCTTTCATATCTATGAAATTCTAAAATGCCTGTCTATGGTCTCAATAAAATCAGATTTCATTGAATCTTTTGAAGAATGAATAGGGTAACATCCCTCAAATGAGAAGCTACGAATACAACTGATGGTGCTTTTAAGGAACTAAGCTTGACACCACTTAGATAATCAGAATTACATATTTATTTCAGCATTTGAATTCTCTATTGTTTCTTCCTTTCTTGAGAGCATTATCATCTCAAAGCTCGAATGCTATGGAAAACAGAAATCCAGTTTAGACACTTTGCCCTTGGAGTTGGATTATCATTACATTCAGGATGGTTATTTTTCCACTAACAAATGCAAAGATAATGAAACTGAAGAAATGCAACGGTGCAGCCCACAAATAAGCACCAATTTCCTCCTTAATTCTTGAGGATAACTCCAGGAGTACATAAGGATTTTCAGGTTTTATTTCCTACAAAGTATATCCACCCACAGTGACACAAGAGATTTTCAGTCCATACCAACTGTTACAGCTCCACTGACAAGAGAACTGTTTATATCTGGCACCCAATAGTCTTAAAATAGAAAAACACTGAATTTCATTGCATCTCTCCTACAGCCTGACCTTCAGTCAGTTTGCAGAGGCACCAACATCATATAATCCACAATACCATATGCTGCTTTCTCTCTTAGTTTATGATTAAGTTACATTTTTAAAAGCTGAAAAAGCTTTTGATATAGATAGGCCCCTGCTCCTGCTTCTGAAATTAAAGAATTTCCCTTTTAGGGTCTTCTGGTATTTGCATCTCATTCCATGTCTACTTCAATTTTTTAGGAAGGTGATTTTTTTCCAAGGACCTTAACAGAAGATATTTCCTGCTCATATTCTGATGACTAGCTCATTAATATTCCTATGCCCTTCACAGAAAGTTGTTTTTATGTTCTAATCATCTTTCCAGAGGCCAAAAACATAAACCAGGTCATTATGAGTTAATTCAAATCAATGTCCAATGACTTTCTAATTTTCATTTCACACTTGATAGCCTTAGTGTCGGCTTTTGGCAACAGTTCCACTGAAATACTTTTATCAGATATTTTGGAAAGTTTTTCCATCTTTCTGAAACCATGCCTAATCAAGAGGGCAGCAGCATAAACACACACACACACACACCATTTCATAGAAAAATGGCTGGAAGTTGGAATTGTCTTCAATTTAAGTATCTCCCTTCTAAATCATCTCAAGGATTTATGCTGACTAAATGCAGGACAGAAAAATGTCAATAAAGATTTAGGCTTAAATTCCTTTCTGAGAGTACTTTCAGTTCTGTTTACTTGCAGGATGTGTTAAGGAAAAATGGGAAAAATAAAGGATGCATTTATGGCTTACATAGCACAGACCATAAGTAGAAAGTACAGACCTTACAAGGACTTTCAGACTCCAAATTTTGGTGCCTACAGAAAAGAATTGTTCTTGTGGGTTTGGAATTAGTGCTTGAAGAGGGGATTAGTGCACTCTGACACTACAGGATTTTATTTTCTTTCTGTTAAATTGGGAAGTAAAACTTCCCTTCCCAAAAGTATTTTAGTGATTAATGAGTGCCATACTCCTCAAATAAGCATGCATTACTCTGTTCTATTTGGAAAGAGTCAAATCCTATTTTGGTGGTGCTTTTCTTCTACAATCCTCATGTTTAAAGGATCTCTAACTACATATTTCTTGTTTTTAGTTTACTAAATAATGGCTGACTGAAAAAATTTACATTTTTGAGGTATACTTTGATCTTTATCTCCAGATTTAGAATATTATTTTCGTTTTGGTTGTGGGGGCTTTTGCTTGGTTGGTTGGTTGGTCCTCCTCTTAATGTTACATAAACACTGTGCTCTCAGATGGAGAATTTAAAACCCAATGATGTTTTCAAAGTTTAGACAACTTCTGCTAATTTAAAAGATTGTTACAATTCTCTGAAGGCTGTACTGAAATTTGTGAGTTATTTCAAATATAACTCAACTCCTTTATATATTACTTCTTTTACAAGATTCCTACCCAAGTCACTTCTAAAACAAAGGAATAAACTTTGTTTTCAGTAATTCTACCCTTACACTTCTAGGCAAACATTTAATTATTCAATTATATCTGTCATTCCTAATTGGTTTCAGACTCACCTGATGAAAAATGGTGGATTGGGATGGTTTGGATCTGAGGCTCCCTGAGGATTTTATTTTCCCTGAATGCAAGGGAGGGGGATTCTGTTGTATCCAGAAACCATCATGTTATTCCAAGGAGACAAATTCATTATTTATTACATAATGATACCCAAGTAAGCTGTTCATACAAATTTAATTACTGCTTACAAGCATAACATGAATCAGTACATTGGTTTAATATTATTCTCTTTTAGTTTTTTCCTGTTTAAGCACCTATTTCATTACTAAATTTTGGACTCTTGTGGGATGAAGTTACACTGAAGCTCTACATAATTATTTTACTACCATTCTTACATTCTGCCAATTTTTTCAGGTTTCCTTTGTTTCTTTTAGCCTAAAAGTCCTTACTTTTTAGATTGCTTTACTCTAACTCCTTCCACGTCACTGTGGAAACAATGAGGTTTCTGTGTTTATAAAATTCTGTAGCTGTGAAATTCATTCTTTTCTGCTGCTTGAAATCTTGGAATTGAGATCTCATTATTAATTGCTAATTAATTTCAACATCAATCTGAAAAATACTTTGAGAAGTGCTTCAGTGACTCATATGGATCTCTCATGATACAGCCTCAAGGGCAGATATATAAATGAATAATATTAACATGAATTTGATGCAAAAGTTTGGACACAACTATTGCAAATGTTATGTATTAATAGTCTACTACTCAAATCTAGATTCAAGATCAGAGGCAGAAGAACTGAAAGATCACTTGAAAAGGCTTCAAGATGAAAGTACGTAACTGTCAAAAAAAATACCCCCAATTCTGTTTAACATCCAATTCTGCCCTCCTCTCCCCACATCATTTTAAAATTAGGAAACCAGTGTGCAATGATGAATTAACCCTGTATGTGGAATTCTAATTGAAAAATGGAATAGCAGCAGGTCATGCTTTGGCCTTGCTCTGAAGAGTGTAGTTTACTCTAAAGTTTTGTTTTGGTTCTGGTCATTGATACATGTGCAAAGACCAGCATATAAAAAAAGATCATAATATCACCAATATAGGTCTCAATCCTGAAAATATTTTTAGCAAATAAATTTCCAACCCTTTTTCCTCCCTAGCCAGTTTGTATAACCCATCCATTAGCATCAGCCAAGACTTTACAGAAATATTTCTTTTCAGGAGAAGTATTTGAATGAAGAGAGATTTCAGGAAGGTTTTCTGCAAACAACCAAGTATAGATAACACAAAAATGAGAGAAATCAACTTTCTAAATGTGATCACTCCCTATGATTTAAGTTCTGTCCATATACGTGCTTTACCAATTTTTAATTTTAATTGCTCTGTAAACAAATAATCTACATCATGGACTTTCTGATTTTTACATAAAGCAGCTATTCCTAGTTCCTCTAAAGCATTTATATTTAATTTAAAGCTTAGTACAGAGTTTGTAAGTATATATTCCTGATTTCAGAGGGATGCATGAAGCCATACATATCTCAGAACAGACTTTGTTTTAATTTAGATAGCTTTTGTTTATGTATCATATCCAAGAGTGATATTCAAGGAAAAAAATACCCACAAAAGAACCACATATTTTAGGAACAATGGGAACCGAGTGAGATAAAAATAAATCATAGATTTACCCCCTTGAGATATAGAAACCAAGCTTTATGGTCAATAAAGCACTATAAGTTCATGTCTTTGAAAACTATTGTGTTAAATTAATGAAACATACATTTCTCTGTGTGTGACATATGAAGAGCAAGTTTGTCTACAGGGTAAAGGTTCTTGTGTGTAAGTTCTGCTGACTTCTGTTAATTCTGTGGTGGATTCTTTAAATAAGAGGTCAGGGTTTGGGTTCCATTAGACTCCCCTGTGAATGATAAGGCTGCAGCACAAGAGTGGGCATTTAAACCTCAAGATATCAATATTTCCATCAAGGAGATTTGAAGTAAACAGTGCATTCACAAGAGATTCATTTATGTGCAAAATATTTTGTAATCATTTAGTATACATAGAAGCTGTAATTATTTGAAAGGTTTTTCATTATAAAACCTCTGAACTCTCTTTCATGCCTCTAGAAGATGAAAAGTCCATGCTTTCATGTGCTCTGTGGATAAGGAATTTTCAGGACTCCTCTATGCTCATTTTCTCTCAGGATGAGGAACCAGATGGCTTGGATCTACTTCTTTATAAAAATTTCAATTCTCTGCTGCTTATTGCTCATTAGGTTTAGTATGGTAAAACTAGTACCATTAACTAGTAATGAAATGAGGAATTGTTTGTGAGTACTTTGAAGTCTGTGGAAAGATTCTTACTGCTGTGCTGCTAAAAAATTAATTTGATTCTTCATTAATTATAAGACAGCACACATCTTCTTTTAAACTATCATGACAATACAATAAAATGCTGTTTGGGATGAATAACAGCACAATACTGAATTTTTAAAATATCTCTTCTGAGACAACTGTAGGAGGGAATGTAAACTGTGATGGAACTGCCATATGGTGTGCTCTTAGTACCAGCATTAGCTGAATCCCCCAAAGAAGCATTTTGCTCTTAAGCAATATGGAAAAAAAAAAAGAAAACCTGCTTTTATGGAGAAAGAAAAGCCAACAGCAATTCATGTCAGAAGCGATCTCAGTAGAAGTTATCTATAGTGATATCAAAGCTTCTTTTCTAAGGAAGCTCTCCTTGAAAGTACTTTCTGTCCTGAGAATCAGGTCTGGAAAGATGCTGTCAGGCAGTGAAGGATTTCAATCCTACAGTCTGCAGTGCTTTTGCCTTGCTTCTGGCCCTTGCTGCTCCATTGCTTTCTCTCACCTCGCTGAGAAAACAGCGCCTCAGCAGCTCTTCCACAGAGGAGTCCCCAGGGCTCTGACCCTGCCATTTCCCTCTCTCTATCCTGCCCATATTCTGCAAGGTCAGAAATAAAGACACATTCCAACTCTCCCTGGCAACGCCACAAGTACGAGATCCATGAAAGAAAGAGCATCAATTATATCTGTGCACATTCTGGGAATGTCCTGGAGTGCATCATGTGCTCCACAGAAACTCCCATATCCCACTACAACGCTCCATTTTGTAATGTGTGTCCTCTGCAAACGTCTGGCTGCAAAACAAGAGAGTTAGTCATCCCCCATTAAGCCTAACTGAGCAGAACAAGGTCCCTCTGAGCTTTTCTGGGCACACAAGAAATTCAAATGATTCTTTGAAGGCCTGACCTTGCTGTCCCATTGAGTTAGACAGAAGAATTTTGTTGACTCCAGAGGAGTTTTAACCAGCTCTTGGTAAAATAATAGATTTCTTTTTTTCAAAGTGCACCTGTTTTAGGTACTACCCTTAAATATATCTGCCACTGGGCACGCTGAGCCAAAAAGACACTTGTAGTGTTTCTTAAGGCTCAGGGTGGACAAGTGCATTAAATTTTCCCCATGACAGGGTAGAATTCACCAGAACACCTTCAGCATTTTCAAGAGAAGGGCAACACAGTACTGCTACCTTAACAGAGAGAGCTCCCTGCAAAATCAGTGTTTGCTTCAGATACACCAAAAAAAGAATTGGTCGCTCTTTCTAATTTCCTCCAAATCAAAATACTAAAAAGTACTGAAATTCTAAGTCTTTTTTTATTTTAAAGAAAATTATTCTACTTCTATCTTACCCCTGTTTGATTTGTACTAAGAAAGCTATGTTATGAAAAACTTAAAGTATACATTACAGAATGATTTATATAAATGCATTATAAGAAAGTTTGTTTTACAGGGATAATGAAGACAGTTCCATCTGCTCCAAAAAACACAATGCTGAGAAAAAGCCTATTGGGCACACATTCAACATACACTAGACTCTAATAAACAGCTCACAGATTCATATATTTTAGTCAACCAGAAAAAATATTGGATATTCCTTACTAGAGGATTCATTCATAAAAATTTATAAGCTTTCCCTGCATGATAAAAATGTGGAGAAATATACCAAAAAGAGAAATATTTCTCTTTAAAATATTTTTTTCTGGAAGAGAGGGGAAGACAGATTTCTCGAATAATGGAGAAAACAAACTAAAAGAAGCCTTACAAACATTTTCAGAACTGTTTTCTTTAACCTAAAGGTGGCAAATTAAGGTTTAATTTGGATACCCAGTATCAAGCTTCATGAGTCCAAGAAACAGGAATGTTAAATATCTTGAGAAAGGCCAAACCAATGATATTTCTGTTTTGACCCGAGGCTGAGACAGGAACTGGGTATAATTAGGCTATTTAACTGGATATTTCAGAGTTTTAAAGGAGTGTTGGTTTGGCATAAGGGGATCCTGTATTACAGGAAGTGTTTCATGCATCTGTGTTAATTCCAAAGTTTTTTCTGTATATAGGCACAAAGTCAGCCCTGGGAATGCCTTGAGATCTTGGAAATGAAATAAGTTTAATTTTATTCAGAAAAAAGTAAAGAAGAGAGAAGGGTTTAGAAAACCTACTGTTGTGGGAAGGGTCAAGAAAAGTACAAATGTCCTAAATATAAGATTTTTTTGCTACTCACCAGACATTTGTGAGCCTGTGTCTTTAACAAATATTGATCTTTCCTTTCACATAAACAGCAATCATTAGGCTAAATTAATTTTTTTTTTTTTCTCCAGATTTCTTTCCTGTTCTCTATGTGGGCATTCCCCTTACAGAGTATGTTTGTAAGGAAATTTTTGGTTTCACGGCCTTAGGGGTCTGAGACAGATGAACAGAGCCAGCCCCAGGGCAGAGAGTTCTGTTCCCCCAGTGCCAAAGAGCTGGAAAAGCAGGGTTTTCAAAGCTCTGTCTCAAAACTCATCTGGGGAGAGAGAAGGATTCAAGCTGCGTTACAAAGGAAAAAAATATAAATAAAAAGCAGGAACAACTGAAAGCTCCCTGGGCTAGGGCAAGGCACTGCAGGGTGGAGAGGGTGCAGTTTCTCCTTTGTGGTTCTCCTCCTGAGCCAGGAGCTGCTGGCTTCTGTTACCTGCTGCTGCTTTTCTGGGGGTTTTCTAAATTTTCAGCAGACTAAGTGTGCATTGTGGTAGCCAGAAATTACACCTGGTTTTGATGCTAAAAACATTTTAGCTGGTTTTACCACGCTAAAAACACTGATGCCATGACTAAATAGTGCAGGGAGACATGCAAACCATGATTTGGACTTTTGAAAACAGTGTGAAATCCTAGTGGGAAGGAAGAAGTGGTGTGGGCAGGAGGGCAGTGCCAAAGACAGGAGCTGCTCTGCTTTTGGTGGATGTAGAAGGGAACAGAGCTCGGTGTTCTCAATGAAGACCCTGGACTTTCACAGCCCCTTTTCCTGTCCCTGTTTGTACAGCCACAAAACTTGGCTGCTTAGCCCTGTGGGCTCTCTGTCACCTAAGGAGAAAAGCTGACCTCTGAGGCAATCAGGACCAGCATCTTTACTGGAGCTGGGCAGTATTTGGGGGTCTGTTTGTTCACATGGGCCAGGAACACAAGGAATAAGTCAGCCAAAGTCAGAACAGAAAATTAGGCTTATGAGAGAAATGGTCCTGGAGGAAGATGGGGAGGAACAGAAGTTATCTAGTTGGAAGAGGGAATTATGTTTTTTCTAAACCATTTCTGAAAATTATTTTTCTTTTCAGAATTCATAACTCACATAAACTTTGAGGGAAGGATAAATAGAGGCAATGCTTGGAAACTAAAACTGAGAAAATATGTCTGTAAAACTCCTGAGTATAGGACCACTCTAATCTGAACAGAATTACACAAGCTTGTTTCTTTTAGGAGAATAAACTGCAATTCATAATCATTTCCAAATGCATTAAACAGCCAGCACATTTCCCAAAGTGCACATTTATTTTAGAATGATCAGCAAACTGTAGAGTGAAATCAATCAGGTACCCACCTTACAATATGTTGGGTTTTTTGCAACTGAGAAGAACAGGCTACCAGTTATTAAAACTGGGGTTTTTTTGAGTGATGAGGAAAACTTCTGTGTACAGAGTAAGTGATGAATACATTCTGATAATAGAATGTTCCACGTTCTCATTGAAGTTATAGAAATGATATTTATAAAACTGACACTGGTACAAGATAACCAAGAGTTTTGTGTAAAGGATGTTTTTTATAACTTGTTTTTCACTTTGTGAGTGTTCATGCACTCAGGTATACATAGCAGCACTTAAGCCTCAGACACATATTTATTTTTAATTACTTTGGTACAGCTCTGAATATTACAGACCTGCTGGATAAGAAATTGCAAATACTTGACAAATCCCAGTGATTTAATCAGGAAGGAAGTTGAGTCTCTGAATCAACTATATGACTATAAACAAAGCATCTTCTTGATTTTAATGAAGAGAAATAAATAAGCTCCTCCTCAGCTTGTACAAGTTCATATTGTATTTACCTTTCTCTAAATTATACCTCATGGTAGAATAGGGAAGATGTTGGTTCCCTTCGTAATTTTTTGAGTTTAAATAAAATCCCTTCAGCCTTTCAGTAATAGAAATTAAACAAAATATTTCAGGAAATGGTCCTTTCATTTTTATCTATCAATAGCAAAACATTATGGAAAAAATAAAAGCCTTTGGAACTCAAATTTCTA